>NC_069499.1:1366589568-1366897068 GCF_027579735.1 Bombina bombina
TAAACAGAAACACGTTGAAAAGGAGAGAAAAAAAAATAGTTTTATGCATAAGAAGTCTATCTGTCTGTCTTATAAATATGGATTTGTATAGTGCAAAAAAAGGGTGGTAAGCTATTCTGCACAATTCCTACTATGAACATTATACAAATAAATTGAATATATCATTGCACCATTTCTGGAAATGACACAGTTAAACAAGGATATTTTTAGACACTGATCATTTATATGATTCAATTATGATTTGATAAAAGGGTTAATTTCCATCCCTCCTCATATGTATATCTCCTCTATGTTATCTATAATTGAATTTATAAGTCCAGCTGCCCAGCTGGAACATACAGGGGCACAGCAGTTGCTACCCCCTCCCCTGTGGATGAGACTAACCAGGAGCAGTGAAATTTAGAGGAAGCATGTAGGGAAATGAACAGATGAGAGAGATTCTGTAGCTGTAACAGCGCTAGGGGAAGCATACAACTTTCTCCCACATTAATTAATTTAGTATTAATTAAACACCCTTCTGCTCCTTGCTAAACAAATGAACTACAATAATCAGAGAGTGAGGCAGCCTTACATACCCCTGAGCACTAGAAAATTATCAGAGCACTCTAGCTCCATCAAACCTCTAGAAATACAGACAGACATATTAGATAGATTGATAGATAGATAGATAGATGATGGATAGATGGATAGATAGATAGCTAGATGGATAGATGATAGATAGATAAAAAGAATAAGATACAGTAATTATACACAGCTTCACAGTTAGCTAGTGAATTAAAGGTCAACATAAAAGAAGCAATATTTTAGTGTTGAAGAAAAACAATATCCATAGGTGGATAGATTTAAGCAAAGAGAGGAAATATTGCAAGGGTATAGGTCAAGGGAGAAGGAATGAGAAAGTAAGGGCAAGGGGGAAAATAACCAAGGAATGGAGACAAATACGTAGGACAAAGGAGGAAAGAGAGGGTCAGGTCAAGAAATAAGGCATCTGGGGTAAGTGTGAAAACAGACATCTAATGAACAAGAAGAGAGGAGCTAGAAGGGATAAAACATACACTAAACCATAGAAGACGGTGGAAATATAAAGGAGGAGAAAACCATGGAAAAGGAGGAGACAGATGGGGCATGAGATGATATAACCAGGGTGATGGGGGAGATAGCAAAGGAAAAGAGAGACAAAGCAAAAAGGAGACAGTCAGAGTGATGGAGGAATTACACAACCAAATTAAAAGAGGAGACAATCAAGGCTTAAAGAGGCAGACACAAATGGAGTGTAAGGTACAAAAGAAAAAGCCATGGAATGTAACCTAAGCATGACAGAGACAGTCATGCTAATTCTCAGTCTGTTAGCCAATAATATAGAAATACACACAGAGGTAGAGATATAGGCCTCTAGTTATTAAGGTCTGGCGGACCTGATGCGACACTGCGGATCAGGTCCGCCAGACCTAGCTGAATACAGCGAGCAATACGCTCGCCGTATTCAGCATTGCACCAGCAGCTCACAAAAGCTGCTGGTGCAACGCCGCCCCCTGCATACTCGTGGCCAATAGGCCGCCAGCAGGGGGTGTCAATCAACCCGATCGTACTCTGAGCAGGCGGACAGGTTATGAAGCAGCGGTCTTTGTGACCGCTGCTTCATAACTGCTGTTTCTGGCGAGCCTGCAGGCTCGCCAGAAACACGGGGCATCAAGCTCCAATTGGAGCTTGATAAATATGCCCTATAAAGAGGACAATCAGAACACGAAAGTTTGCTAGAACATATTAGACGTATTTTACATGTGGGAGATCTTCTATGTGTTATCTGTGAAAACCATCCAACCATAGGCTTAGTTTTAGCCATTCTGCTCCAAATATTAGAAACCAAACTGGATCTCTCTTTTATAACACAGGTGGAAGCAGGGATAATGCTTAGGGTCCTCTTTATTGTCCCTGACCAGCATAATGAGAGTTTCACTTTTTATGACTGTTGAGGGGTGAAAAGGTTTGTTTATTGTGTTCTCTATAGACAACAAGAGATGGTTTTAATTTTGGAGGTCACATCTGGGTCAAAGAAGGAGCTATGCAGGGCTCATTAACAAACACTACCAGGAAATTACATGCCCTGGGTTTAGATATGGGCTGATTATGTGTACTTCTGCCTGGGTGAAACATTGTGGCAACAGGCAGCTAATCATATACATGTATTCTTTTTCCCTTTCAGTTGCATGTCTGCTTCATGGGACAAATGCTTTACTTATGTAGACACCTTCGTTTGTTTAGCACTAACCACATGCACAACACTTTACTGTGGTAACAGTGCAGAGAAGTGTATTTTAATATTTACATAATATAAAGTTTATATAATTCCTGAGCCAAATAGCTTTCAATCTAATTAGTAATGGTGCCAGTGATTAAAGGTGCCAGTGTACATCAGTCTGTAAAGGTACCTGCCTCATGCCAATATGGTCAAATGACATCCCATGAGTTTGCTAACAGAATGATGCACAATAATACTAAAGACAATTGATATATAGCAGAAAAGTTGGACTGTTAAAAAAACAATATGCATTTTTGGCTGGTGCTTTTTTATGTCAGGGGAATTCTCAGACGTGACAATGAATCACCTATCTAAATGATCAAGGGGAATGTGTGTGTAATTAGATGAAAATGAGAGAGAGGGTCCTTAAATGCCCCAAAGTCTATAAATCTGGGGAGGGGGGGTCCCATGGGATGTGCTCTGTGATGGGAATGTTGAATATGAAAAAGACCCCAGCAACCTGGTACCCACCCCGTTCCACAGCACTGGATGCTGCCTTTCCATCTCTGGTTGCTATGAGCAGAGATTACAAGCCATCTGCTGTGACCATCCCCCAGAATCACGCTGTTTGCAGAGTGGGGTCTTGCCCACACCTGCCTGAGCCCATCCCCCTACCCCAACTACACAATGCAAACAACACACATACACTATGACATGGAGGGAGGGACAATATAGAGATAAGTAAAGCACACAGTGGCACTGTCACAGAGAGACCTGGAGTAAGTACCTTCAGTCACACTAACACACATAAAGAGTGCACAGACCCTGCTCAACATTATCTACACATTTTCAGTGCTACACAGACACAGCCAACAATCACTTTGACTAAACACAATATCATGGGGGGAAAACATCACACACATAGAAAAAAAACAAGAAACAAAATTATAGTGATACAGATATAATGTGCAAATAATCACACATAAATGGTACACACAGTGTCTCTTACATGTTTATCACACAGTACATGCACAGTGCACACAATCACACCAACACAAATGCGTAACTTACACAGCGCACACAATTTACAGCAAAACAAAGAACATGGTCAAAGCAACAAAAACGTGCAATATACACAGTGAACAGAATCACAGGAAAACACATTTGTAACATACACAGAGCACACAGTCACAGCAACACAAACATGTAATATACACAGAGCGCACAGTCACAGCAACAAGAACATGTAACATACACAGTGCGCACAGTCACAGTGAAACAAACAGCATACACAGACAGAACACACAGTTACAGCAACACAAACATGTAATATGCACAGAGTACACAGTCACAGCAACACACATTTGTAACAAACACACTGCACACAGTCACAGTAACACAAATGAGTAGCATATACAGTCAACACAGTCACAGGAACACAAACATGTATGCTACACAATGTGCACAGTCACAGCAACACAAATATGTAATATAACACAATGAACATAGTCACAGGAACACATATGTGTAACATACACAGAGCACACAGTAACTGCAACACAAACGTGTAACAAACACAGTTCACGCAGTCACAGTAACACAAATGAGCAGTATATACAGTCAACACAGTCACAGGAACACAAACATGTAAGCTACACAATGTGCACAGTCCCAGCAACACAAATATGTAACATACATAATGAACATAGTCACAGGAACACAAATGTGTAACATACGCAGAGCACACAGTCACTGAAACACAAACGTGTAACAAACACAGTGCACGCAGTCACAGCAACACAAACATGTAACAAACACAGTGCACACATTCACAGCAACACAAATGTGTAACAAACACAGTGCACACAGTCACAGCAACACAAACATGTAACAAACACAATGCACAAAGTCACAGCAACACAAACGTGTAACAAACTTGTAATATACACAGAGTACACAGTCACAGCAACACAAATTTGCAACAAACACAGTGCACACAGTTACAGTAACACAAATGAGTAACACGTACAGTCAACACAGTCACAGGAACACAAACATGTAAGCTACACAATGTGCATAGTCACAGCAACACAAATACGTAATATACACAATGAATATTGTCACAGGAACACAAATGTGTAACATACACAGAGCACACAGTAGGGTTGTTACCTTTCTTGGAAGAAAATACCGGCTATGCTAATTAGCATAAATTTGCATAAATAATGAAACAGCATAACACAAAAAACTAAAGCTGATAGGTCTGATTTTAAATGCTCATTTGTTTATAACTAGTATTCATCACACTCAGAAGAAGTTTCACTTTGACAGGGGCTTTCTTTCAATATTTATTCTTTAATTTCTACATTGACATGAACCTTAAAAATACCGGTCTTGCTGGTATAATACCGGCTGGGTGGCAACCCTAGCACACAATCACTGCAACACAAACGTGTAACAAACACAGTGCACACATTCACAGCAACATAAATGTGTAACAAACACAGTGCACAAAGTCACAGCAATGCAAACGTGTAACAAACACAATGCACAAAGTCACGGCAACACAAACGTGTAATATACACAGAACACACAGTCACAGCAACACAAACGTTTAACAAATACAGTGCACACAGTCACTGTAACACAAACATGTAAAATACACAGAGCACACAGTCACAGCAACACAAACTTG
Organism: Bombina bombina; assembly: GCF_027579735.1. NCBI lineage: Eukaryota > Metazoa > Chordata > Amphibia > Anura > Bombinatoridae > Bombina > Bombina bombina. The sequence goes on from NC_069499.1 coordinate 1,366,594,503, forward strand.
TAACAAACACAGTGCACACAGTCACAGTAACACAAATGTGTAACAAACGTGTAATATACACAGAGCACACAGTCACAGCAACACAAACGTGTAATATACACAGATCCCACAGTCACAGTAACACAAATGTGTAACAAACACAGTACACATAGTCACAGCAACACAAATGTGTAGCATATACAGTGTACACAGTCACAGCAACACAAACGTGTAACAAAGACAGTACACACAGTCACAGCAACACAAATGTGTAGCATATACAGTGCACACAGTCACGGCAACACAAACGTGTAACAAACGTGTAATATACACAGAGCACACAGTCACAGCAACACAAACGTGTAATATACACAGAGCACACAGTCACAGCAACACAAACGTGTAATATACACAGAGCACACAGTCACAGTAACACAAATGTGTAACAAACACAGTACACACAGTCACAGCAACACAAATGTTTAGCATATACAGTGCACACAGTCACGGCAACACAAACGTGTAACAAACGTGTAATATACACAGAGCACACAGTCACAGCAACACAAACGTGTAATATACATAGAGCACACAGTCACAGCAACACAAACGTGTAATATACACAGTGCACATAGTCACAGCAACACAAACGTGTAATATACACAGAGCACACAGTCACAGCAACACAAAGGTGTAATATACACAGAGCACACAGTCACAGCAACACAAAAGTGTAATATACACAGTGCACACAGTCACAGCAACACGTCACAAACGTGTAAAATACACAGTCACAATAACACAAACATGTAACAAACACAGTGCACACAGTCACAGTAACACAAATGTGTAAAATACACAGTGAACACAGTCACAGCAACACAAACGTGTAACAAACACAGTGCACACAGTCACAGCAACACAAACGTGTAACAAACACAGTGCACACAGTCACAGTAACACAAACGTGTAACAAACACAGTGCTCACAGTCACAGAAAAACAAACGTGTAATATACACAGAGCACAAAGCCACAGTAACACAAGCATGTAATATACACAGTGCACACAGTCACAGCTAGGGTTGTCACCCGTCCCTTAAAATACAGAACCATTATAAGTTACACATGCCACAGGGTGTGCAGGGAGGAATATGAGTAGTGCTGTCCAGAAACACAATACATGTTCCTCCCTGCACACCCTGCAGCATGTGTAACTCATAAGTGTCCAGGAAAACATAGCTGAGGTGGCAACCCTAGTCACAGCAACACAAATGTGTAATATACACAGTGCACACAGTCACAGTAACACAAACATGTAATATACACAGTGCACACAGTCACAGTAACACAAACATGTAATATACACAGTGCACACGGTCACAGTAACACAAACATGTAATATACACAGTGCACACATTCACAGTAACACAAACATGTAATATACACAGTGCACACAGTCACAGTAACACAAACATGTAATATACACAGTGCACACGGTCACAGCAACACAAACATGTAATATACACAGTGCACACAGTCACAGTAACACAAACATGTAATATACACAGTGCACACGGTCACAGTAACACAAACATGTAATATACACAGTGCACACAGTCACAGTAACACAAACTTGTAATATACACAATGCACACAGTCACAGTAACACAAACATGTAATATACACAGTGCACACAGTCACAGTAACACAAACGTGTAATATACACAGTGCACACGGTCACAGTAACACAAACTTGTAATATACACAATGCACACAGTCACAGTAACACAAACGTGTAATATACACAGTGCACACAGTCACAGCAACACAAACATGTAACAAACACAGTGCACACATTCACAGCAACACAAATGTGTAACAAACACAGTGCACACAGTCACAGCAACACAAACATGTAACAAACACAATGCACAAAGTCACAGCAACACAAACGTGTAACAAACTTGTAATATACACAGAGTACACAGTCACAGCAACACAAATTTGCAACAAACACAGTGCACACAGTTACAGTAACACAAATGAGTAACACGTACAGTCAACACAGTCACAGGAACACAAACATGTAAGCTACACAATGTGCATAGTCACAGCAACACAAATACGTAATATACACAATGAATATTGTCACAGGAACACAAATGTGTAACATACACAGAGCACACAGTAGGGTTGTTACCTTTCTTGGAAGAAAATACCGGCTATGCTAATTAGCATAAATTTGCATAAATAATGAAACAGCATAACACAAAAAACTAAAGCTGATAGGTCTGATTTTAAATGCTCATTTGTTTATAACTAGTATTCATCACACTCAGAAGAAGTTTCACTTTGACAGGGGCTTTCTTTCAATATTTATTCTTTAATTTCTACATTGACATGAACCTTAAAAATACCGGTCTTGCTGGTATAATACCGGCTGGGTGGCAACCCTAGCACACAATCACTGCAACACAAACGTGTAACAAACACAGTGCACACATTCACAGCAACATAAATGTGTAACAAACACAGTGCACAAAGTCACAGCAATGCAAACGTGTAACAAACACAATGCACAAAGTCACGGCAACACAAACGTGTAATATACACAGAACACACAGTCACAGCAACACAAACGTTTAACAAATACAGTGCACACAGTCACTGTAACACAAACATGTAAAATACACAGAGCACACAGTCACAGCAACACAAACTTGTAACAAACACAGTGCACACAGTCACAGTAACACAAATGTGTAACAAACGTGTAATATACACAGAGCACACAGTCACAGCAACACAAACGTGTAATATACACAGATCCCACAGTCACAGTAACACAAATGTGTAACAAACACAGTACACATAGTCACAGCAACACAAATGTGTAGCATATACAGTGTACACAGTCACAGCAACACAAACGTGTAACAAAGACAGTACACACAGTCACAGCAACACAAATGTGTAGCATATACAGTGCACACAGTCACGGCAACACAAACGTGTAACAAACGTGTAATATACACAGAGCACACAGTCACAGCAACACAAACGTGTAATATACACAGAGCACACAGTCACAGCAACACAAACGTGTAATATACACAGAGCACACAGTCACAGTAACACAAATGTGTAACAAACACAGTACACACAGTCACAGCAACACAAATGTTTAGCATATACAGTGCACACAGTCACGGCAACACAAACGTGTAACAAACGTGTAATATACACAGAGCACACAGTCACAGCAACACAAACGTGTAATATACATAGAGCACACAGTCACAGCAACACAAACGTGTAATATACACAGTGCACATAGTCACAGCAACACAAACGTGTAATATACACAGAGCACACAGTCACAGCAACACAAAGGTGTAATATACACAGAGCACACAGTCACAGCAACACAAAAGTGTAATATACACAGTGCACACAGTCACAGCAACACGTCACAAACGTGTAAAATACACAGTCACAATAACACAAACATGTAACAAACACAGTGCACACAGTCACAGTAACACAAATGTGTAAAATACACAGTGAACACAGTCACAGCAACACAAACGTGTAACAAACACAGTGCACACAGTCACAGCAACACAAACGTGTAACAAACACAGTGCACACAGTCACAGTAACACAAACGTGTAACAAACACAGTGCTCACAGTCACAGAAAAACAAACGTGTAATATACACAGAGCACAAAGCCACAGTAACACAAGCATGTAATATACACAGTGCACACAGTCACAGCTAGGGTTGTCACCCGTCCCTTAAAATACAGAACCATTATAAGTTACACATGCCACAGGGTGTGCAGGGAGGAATATGAGTAGTGCTGTCCAGAAACACAATACATGTTCCTCCCTGCACACCCTGCAGCATGTGTAACTCATAAGTGTCCAGGAAAACATAGCTGAGGTGGCAACCCTAGTCACAGCAACACAAATGTGTAATATACACAGTGCACACAGTCACAGTAACACAAACATGTAATATACACAGTGCACACAGTCACAGTAACACAAACATGTAATATACACAGTGCACACGGTCACAGTAACACAAACATGTAATATACACAGTGCACACATTCACAGTAACACAAACATGTAATATACACAGTGCACACAGTCACAGTAACACAAACATGTAATATACACAGTGCACACGGTCACAGCAACACAAACATGTAATATACACAGTGCACACAGTCACAGTAACACAAACATGTAATATACACAGTGCACACGGTCACAGTAACACAAACATGTAATATACACAGTGCACACAGTCACAGTAACACAAACTTGTAATATACACAATGCACACAGTCACAGTAACACAAACATGTAATATACACAGTGCACACAGTCACAGTAACACAAACGTGTAATATACACAGTGCACACGGTCACAGTAACACAAACTTGTAATATACACAATGCACACAGTCACAGTAACACAAACGTGTAATATACACAGTGCACACAGTCACAGTAACACAAACGTGTAATATACACAGTGCACACGGTCACAGTAACACAAACATGTAATATACACAGTGCACACAGTCACAGTAACACAAACATGTAATATACACAGTGCACACAGTCACAGTAACACAAACATGTAATATACACAGTGCACACAGTCACAGTAACACAAACATGTAATATACACAGTGCACACAGTCACAGTAACACAAACATGTAATATACACAGTGCACACAGTCACAGTAACACAAACATGTAATATACACAGTGCACACAGTCACAGTAACACAAACATGTGTTATACACAGCACACAGTCACAGTAACACAAACATGTAATATACACAGTGCACACAGTCACAGTAACACAAACGTGTAATATACACAGTGCACACGGTCACAGTAACACAAACATGTAATATACACAGTGCACACAGTCACAGTAACACAAACGTGTAATATACACAGTGCACACAGTCACAGTAACACAAACATGTAATATACACAGTGCACACGGTCACAGTAACACAAACATGTAATATACACAGTGCACACAGTCACAGTAACACAAACGTGTAATATACACAGAGCACACAGTCACAGTAACACAAACTTGTAATATACACAGTGCACACAGTCACAGTAACACAAACATGTAATATACACAGCACACAGTCACAGTAACACAAACGTGTAATATACACAGAGCACACAGTCACAGTAACACAAACTTGTAATATACACAATGCACACAGTCACAGTAACACAAACATGTAATATACACAGTGCACATGGTCACAGTAACACAAATGTGTAATATACACAAAGCACACAGTCACAGTAACACAAACTTGTAATATACACAGTGCACACAGTCACAGTAACACAAATGTGTAACAAACACAGTGCACACAGTCACAGTAACACAAACGTGTAATATACACACAGCACACGGTAACAGTAACACAAACGTATAATATACACACAGTCACAGCAACACATACATGTAAAATACACAGAGCACACAGTCACAGCAACACAAACGTGTAATATACACAGTGCACACAGTCACAGCAACACAAACATGTAATACAAATGTATACACAGTCACATCAACAGGCACCAACATACTGGGCATACAACAAACAAACAATCATGAAGATAAACTGCGAAGATATTTCACACAATCACAGCAACTAGCAAACACATACATAAAATGCACACAAAGGGATAGACAGCTACACACAGTTCACACAAAAGCAAACAGCCAGGGCACATACACACTGCACATAAAAGAGCAAAATGTAATACTGATATAAACACTGCACACAATTATGACATAAAAGAGCAAAATGTAATACTGATATAAACACTGCACACAATTATGACATAAAAGAGCAAAATGTAATACTGATATAAACACTGCACACAATTACAATAACAAAGTGCAGACAAAGTGATATGACATATAATGCAAACAAAGCTCAGAAATACACTGAACACCAGCCAGTGGGTTTCACTGAAGCTCTAAAAATGAACATTTTGTATTGAAAGACCTTTCACTAAAGAGTGCACCCTGCATTTCTTCAGGAGGAAATACAAATGCAATACAATAAAGTATGCAATGAGAAGCAAGTGTTTTCCTATTTGATCTTCAGATGTTGTATATAGCAGTGCAATCATGAATATTATTTCTTTCTAGGGCCGCCAAAATAACTTATGGTTACCCAGGTGAAGATACATTTTGCCACCCCCATATATCTTGCCAATACTGCTTCTCAATACAGTGTTTTTTTGTTTTTTTTAAACAAACTTTGCTGTTGTAACATATCAATGTTACAACAGCAGAGATCAAAGTTGCTTCTGTTGCAATATGGCAGTTATACAATGGTCAATATGAACAAAGGATGTAGAAAAACATGGTATTGATACAAGCAGACATCGATAACTGGTATACAACATGGCGTGTAGTGCAATCAGGAGGGTAGTATCCAACGATATAGGCTACATTAATATTCATAGGTTTTCCAGAAGGGCATGTGTATAGAATTAAGTGTTAGAAATGATGAGAATGAGAATTGTGTCGGACCAGATAAATAGGGACAAAAAAAAAAAAAGAAGGGAAAGAGATTTAGATTTTTATTGGGGGAAAGGTAGGGTCAGAGTTTTAGGGGGGAAGGGATTAAGAAAGAGGACATAAAAGCATCACTCCCACCAGGCGGCACCTCACACCCCTCCTCCATTTGAGGTTATCTAATCTTTCTCCAGATTTCCCATGTCTGACAATGATAGATGGATTGTCCATAGTCTTAGTAATATCGTTCCAGGTGGGGAGTGTGGTCTGTTTCCACAGGCGGGCGATAGATAGCTTGACTGCCATCAATAAATATATACTAAGCAGACCTTTGGGGGTAAGAGGAGACCCAATGGACAGATGGAACAATACGGTTTGTGGTTTGGTCCACACTACAGGGTCCAGGTCAAAACATTTACGAGAGAGCATACTCCAGAGGGGCTGCAGTACAGGGCATTCACACCACATGTGGGCCGGCGATCCCACCGAGCCACATTCTCTCCAGCACAATGGGGAATTTAGAGGGGAAATTTTAAAAAGTCTTAGGGGGGTCAGGTGCCACTGAGAGCACACTTTAAGGTATAGCTCCAGCAAGGTGATATGATGTGGGCAGACTTATAGTAAATAGGGGGGTTAAGAACATCTCAATAGGAGATTGACAATGCCCTAGGGATTCTTTTGGCTGTGTCTCATCGCCATTCACAGTTAGTGGGAGCACGTAGGGGGAGGAAAGTGAACCCCCATGACTGGAGGAGGCTTCTAAGTCTCCAGAACTCAAACTGTAACAATTGGGTAGGTTGATAGGTAGAGCAAAAGTTTGTAAGTGAGATTAGCTGTCTACCTGGGAAAAGATCTTTTATGCTAACTATGCCATGTGAATGCTACAAAGAAGGATGTGAATCTCTAAGGGCTTTGAGTAGGCCCGACAATGAGTGAATAGATGAGGGGTGGGGATTAATCTGGGGTAGGGATTGGATTTTATCCCAAAAGCATAGGGCTGAAAGGACTATAAAGTTTTGGATATTAAATGAGGCTTGAATGTGTTTAGGGATCCACAGTAGGTCTGAAAGAGAGAGTGAGGTGGGAAGTGTTGCCTGTTCCAACATCCACCACTTACAGTCCGAGGTAGCAGTGTTCCAAGGGATGATATGGGCCAGCCTAGAGGCTTCATGATAGTGTGCCAAGTTGGGGGCGCCAGCGCCTCCACTCAGCAGTGGCTGCTGCAAGATTCTTCTAGCCACGTGTGGGTGTTTATATTTCCAGATAAATTTATTGCATAGCAATTGGAATTTTCAAATGAGGGATTTGGGTATGGGTATCGGCAAGGTTCAGAAAAGGTATGTGAGCTTGGGGAGGAGAGTCATTTTAAAGGCTGCCACTCTACCTAGCCAGGATATGCTTGGCATATTCCAGTGATCTACGCATTTCTGAAAGAAAATGAGTAAGAGTGGATAAAAATTAGTTTCGACAATGTTAGAAATACTCCAGGAGAGGAAAACTCCCAGGTGTTTAATTGTTTGCCTCGACCAGTTAAACGTATACCGTCTTTTGAGATCAGCATATTCTACGTCGGGGATATTAATAGCGAAGGCATCCATCTTATTTACGCTTAGTTTATAGTAGCTAATTGCCCTGAAGGTATGGAGGAGTTTAAAAAGGGCGGGGAGGGAATGAGTAGGGTCGCCCAGGAATATAGTAAGGTCATCAGCAAACAGCGTGTTTTTTTTAGGTACTCCTGCAATCACTACACCCTTAATATCATTGCAGGATCTGATTGCTTCAGCTAAGCGCTCCATATTTAGTGCAAATATCAAGGGGGACAGGGGGCTTGTTCCGTTAGTAATCGGAAAGGGAGAGGATAGGAATCCTAAACCTCTGAATGTCGCTGATGGAGAGGCATACAATGCTTTGACACATGTGTAAAATTGCAGCGGGAATGCAAATTTATTTAGGACTTCAAAGAGATAGAGCCAGTTTACACGGTCAAATGCCTTTTCGCTGTCTACGGCTAAGGTGGTGCAGGGGATTTTCTTGCGTTTGGCCTCAAAAACAATATTTAAGATGCGTCTGGTATTGTCGGGACCTTCCCTACCTGGGGTGAATCCCAATCAATCAGGGATGGGAGAATATGGTCTAGTAGCTAGAATTTTAGCAAAGAGTTTTGTATCCACGTTAATTACATAAACAAACATAAACAAACACACATATATACACATATACGTCTTTTTTTTTTTTTTAATAATTTATTTGTAACAAAGACAAGGAAATTTACATCCATATTAATTGCCCAATATAACAAACAAGTGACACATTAAAAAAGGGAAAAGGATACATGCATAATTAGTTAAGTGACAATATGTGCAAATATGTGGATGAATAGATGAGTACCTAAGCAATTAATGTGCCCGTACATCAGTACAAAACCTACAGAAACCTTGAGGTTGGGCACTTACGTGCATATAGAAAGTGCATAGGGTAAATCCGTAACTTAACCGTGGACTAATTCTTACGTCTTTGTTGTTTTATTCTTTTACTCCCAGCCCCCCACAAATAACTGAAACAATCAGATGACAACAAAAAACCAAACAAAACAAAAACAAGACAGCACAAGAAGAAAAAAAAACAAAAAACCTGTCTCTCCTCTCTACCTCTCTCCCCCCCCCCCCTCCTCCGCCAGGTACTCATTCGCTATCATCCGCCCATTCTCCAGGGAAAGGACCTGCCAAGATGTGCATCTGAACAAATTCCGAGTTTCTAAATGGTTTAATAAGCTTTTTTTGCTGTGGAACAGGCAGGGATCTTACAAAAATCTCCCATTTTTTAAAGAATCCCGCTAGGTATTTCTCTTGTGGGTATGGTACGTTAAACTGCTCTGTTATAAATTGGCTACACAGGGCCGTTTTAAATTGAGCCATTGTAGGTGCAACAGATGCTTTCCAAGATTTGAAAATTAGATTACGTGCTGTTAATATAATAGTATTTATCAAGCTATAGTTCTTAATTCTGCCCTGAAATTTTATCAGAAAGAAAACCTCTATTGGAATTATTTCATGGTCCAGTTTCAAAACCACCATCATCCAAAATATGATTTTTCCCCAGTATTGGCTTACTTTAGGGCAGCTCCATAAACAATGGAATATATCAGCCCCTGTAGAAGAGCATCTAGAGCAGGTTACTTTTGTTTTGTACCATTTAGATAGAACCTCAGGAGTGAGATATCTCTGCAGCCCAATTTTTATCTGTGATTCCCTCCATGATGTCGGGACCCAGCTCTGTTGTATTATTTTAAAACTTCCCACAATGGTCTGCTCGTTTATATCCGGGAATTGACTACTCCACCTAACAACCATCTCACTTACTTGTAGATTAGACACTTTCTGGTTTAAGAATAGGTACAAGGGGGAAACTGCGTATTTACCTGCCGCATAAGCGGAGATCAGAGTCTGCAGTTCACCCATGGACCAGTTATTCCCATATTTCGTGCGAAGCTCCTGTAAAAAGTGTCTAACTTGGAGGTAGGCGTAAAACTCACGCGCTCCTAGATCAAATCTCGTGGCAAGTTCTTGAAATAGTAGTGGGTGGCCCCTTATATCTTGTATTTGCCCCACTGTTTGGAGACCCTTAGATTCCCAATCCTTAAATATCTGGTTAGAGAGACCGGGACCGAACTCAGGGTTACCAACTATAGGAAGATGTTGTGAAACATAAGGCGAGTTACCCACTTCAGAGCATAGTTTTTGCCAAGCCCCAATGACATTCTTAAAAGTACCTAGATAAAATATATTAGAAGGGATTGAAGTGAGAGGACAGTGTAGCAGAGCCTTCAATTGAAAGGGGGCCACAATCTTAGATTCCCAGATAAACGAGGAAATTTGCTCCTTCCCCATTAACCAGTCCAGTGCAAATCTAGCCAAAATAGCCAAATTGTATGTCTGAATATTAGGCAGCGCCAAGCCGGCTGATACCTTGGAATTCATTAGCCTATAAGAGGCGATCCGCGGTCTCTTGCCGTTCCACAAAAACTTGGAGCAGGCCTTATTGTATATAGTGATATCTTTCTTGTGCAAAAGCCATGGAATATTTTGCAGAATATAAAGAAGTTTTGGAAAGATGACTGATTTAATTAGGATCACCTTAGCAGATAGAGATATCGGAAGCATGGCCCAGTCCTCCAGCTTTTTCTTGCAGGACTCCATCACGATCCTATGATTTAACCTATACCACTCCTCTGAGTTGCTGGATAATCGTAAGCCCAGATATGTAATCTGAGAGACTTCTTGAAAAGGATGTATAATGTCCAGTGCGGGATTCTTGCATAGCCACATTAATTCTGATTTAGACATATTGATCTTAAATCCAGAAATTTCTCCAAACTCTAGAGTAATACTCTGAAAAATAGGCAGAGAAACCTCAAGGTTAGACAGAAAAACCAGGAGGTCGTCTGCATAGAGTAAAAGGACCAGCTTCTTCCCCGCCAGGGAGATCCCATCCATTTCTTGCCGTAATCTAATAGCCAATGGTTCAACACTAAGGTTGAACAAAAAGGGGGAGAGTGGGCAGCCCTGTCTAGTCCCTCTAAATAGGCCAAAGCGTTGAGTAGATATATTATTAATAATCACCGCGGACGAAGGTACGCTATAAATTAAGCGTATATAGTTGTTAAAAGATCCCGAGAAACCGAATTGATCCAGCGTAGAGAATAAATGGTCCCAACTTACCCTATCAAAGGCCTTCTCTGCATCGACCGTTAAGATGGCCTTGTCTATACTTTCACGAAATTCCATAGCCTTATGCCTGTTCCATAAAAATTCAATCAAAATGAATAGTTTCCTCATATTCCTTACGGGATTGCGCCCAGGCATAAAGCCAGATTGATTCTCATGAACTAAATCGCCCATATGGGGTTTCAGTCGTGCCGCTACAATAGCTACGAGCAGCTTATAGTCTGTATTTAAAACCGATATAGGCCTGAAAGAGCTTGGCAACTCGGGATCCTTGCCCTTTTTTAGAATCAGTGAAATATTTGCCACTGTAAAAGAGGCAGAGCATTTCGTATTTTCAGAAAAATAAAAATGAAATAGTCTAATTAGTATAGGCGTCAACTCGCTCTGTAGAATTCTGTAATATTCAATAGGGAGAGCATCTGGTCCAGCAGCTTTATTGGATTTCGCATTCTTAATTGCCCACTTTATTTCATCTCCAGTGATAGGCGCATTAATGGCATCTCTGGCCTCCATGGAAAGACGTGGTACTTTAATCTTACCCCAGAATGCTTCTTTTTTGTCCGGTTTAATTGGCTCTTGCCTATATAGTTCTTGAAAAAATTCAAAAAATACTTTTTCTATGTCAGCATGATTCGTGTATCTGCTAGTTCCTTGCTTAATGGAAGCTATTGTGTGTCTGGGCGAAGATTTAACCAGCCTGGCTAGAAACTTAGCCGATCTGCCTATGAAGCCCCCATATCTTGCTTTCAGCCTAAGTTCTTCCTGAGCACTAGTCTGCTTCATGTGCGTATCTCGCAGAGCCTTGGCTGTAGTGTAGGCTTCCCAGTGTTCTCTAGTATGCCTATAAATATAGGCACGGTATGTGTTCTTAACGCGATTGGCTAACTGCCTGGATACTATGCTACAGTTTTTTGTCCAGTAGCGTGTAAAAGATTTAATCTCTCCGCGTAAGACGGCCTTAGAGGCCTCCCAGAATGTCTCAATTTTGTCTATATGATTCCCATTATTATTAAAATATTCTGCCCACTTTAAACGTAGATGATTCTGAAACTTGACGTTATTGGACAGATATCTGGGAAAATAAATATGGTTCTTACCGAAGTGCCTCTGGCCAGTAGCTAAGTTCAGAGCTATAACCGCATGATCTGAGATAGCTATGTCGTCGATTCTTGTAACCCAATTCCGAACCAGTAATGGTTCTGAGACTAGAAAATAATCAAGCCGAGAAAAAGAACGCTGCGCATGGGAGACACATGTATAGGCGCGGACATCTGGATTTTGTACCCGCCACAAATCAACCACGCCTAAGTGAGAGCATAGTTTCTGGAAAATCCGTGCTTTCCTACCTCTGCTATCTAATATCCTTTTCCTAGAATTATCAAGGATAGGATCAGCCAATAAATTAAAATCTCACGCGATGATTAAATTTAACCCTATAAATCTATGTAGTTTCACTATAAGGGTTGCCCAGAATTTGTGGTCCGTTTGATTGGGACCATATATATTACATAGTATATATCTAATATTCCTGACTTCCACTTCCAATATCAAGAATCTGCCATCGGCGTCAGCTTCAATGTTAGTTATTTGATATTCTAAATTCCGATTTATTAGGATTGCGACCCCCCGCTTCCTTGTAGTAAATGGGGCTGCCACCACTTCCCCCACCCACTTGGATTTCAATTTGGGTACTTCAATGGCATTTAGATGTAATTCTTGTAAAAGAACTATGTCTTGGTTAAGTTTCCCCAAATGTTTTATTATAGTTTTTCTTTTAATTGGCGAGTTAATACCACCTATATTCCAAGATAATAGGTTAAGATTAGTGACACTATTCATCTAAGACCCAAGCAAGCGAGAGAAGGCGGCTCGTATTAATATCACTTTTACGGGGAATCACGAAACCCCATCTCAAAAAGCGACATGTCTAGAGGAAGAGGGGAAAGGGAGAAGAGTGAAGCTAGGAGAGCGAAAGAGAGAAGAAAAAAAAAAAAAAAAAAAAGAGAAAACCCCACACAAACACACAACACCCCCCCTCCCACCCCCTTCCCAACAAACCCACAAATACCATCCCTACAACTAAACTGAACAGGAAATTCAACAACATATTCATATTTAACAAATGCATATCTTCTTAAAGCTTATATTCGAGTACATCTGACTGGAGTATCTACCTACTGGGACTAGATACCTCTTCATGGTACCCCAGCTTCCCTACAGAAAGACTCCACCTCCATAACATTATTAAGTGTGTGTGTGACACCATCTTTCAGAACTATTAACTTTGCCGGATAAATCAACCTTATATTATAGTTATCTTTCTGCAGTCTCCCATAAAAAAAAGACATATCTCTTCTCTTGGTTAGTGTCTCTGAAGAGAAATCTTGGAACATAAGTAGCTTATGGGAGCCTAGAGAAAGAGAGCCGCACTTCCTGTAGTGTTTGAGGTATAATAATTTGTCTTGGAAGTTCACAAATTTGAAAATTACTGGCCTAGGTCTTAAAGCCTCATTATGATCCTGTCGTTGACCTATCCTATGTACCCTTTCAATCTGGAAGGGAGCAACAGGAGCTGGTATCTGCAAGGCTTGTGGTAATGTAGTGGTGACAAAGTTCATTAGATCTTGATACTCTGGAGATTCGGGTAGACCGATCACTTTGAGATTATTCCGTCTCGACCGATCCTCAAGATCCTCGATCTTGGCTTGCAAAGACGTAATAATCTTACTGTGGGTATCCAAAGTTGGATCTACTACATTAAGTCTATCTTCCAGATCCGAGATCCTAGTCTCCATTTCATCTAACCTTGATGAAAACTGTCTGACCTCTAAGGTGAGACTAGATATCTCGTTTCTGATCTCCTGTTTAATCATGTCAAATTGTGGTGTCAAGATTTTTGCCACTTCAGCTGCAAATTCAGTTTGGTTAACGGGAGGCGGATTAGAGATACTTTTTTCTAAGGGGGAAGCCATACTTGAGTCCAGGTTCCTGCTGCTCCCCTTTTTTTCCTTAGCTTTAGGAGGCATATTGGAAGGAGAACTCTTTTGATACATGTATTTGTCCATAAACAGGACGTATCCCCTTTTTTTTTTTTTTTAAATTATGTCCTCTAGTGTCTATATAACTTAGGCCAAAATGGGGAGCAGACCGGGGTACACAGGGAGAGCAGTACCAGCTTCCCAAGTCTGATATTTGACTCAGTCCAAAATATAATGTTCTCTAATTCTGTACAACTGTTGATTAGAATATAGGGTTAAGTTTTGTAGCACAGCCTTTTAAAGCTAGTCAAGAAATTTTTTTTCTTTTTTTTTTTTTTTTCTGTATATTAATCCGGTAAGAACGCTACCTTCAGTAAATTGTGTATATATATATATACCTACACTAGTGGATATATGTGCACCTAATGTGTGACGTCAATAACCTTAAATCAAATGCTGCTAATTTGAGAGAGTACCTTGCAAGAAAGCTGGTATTTTATGTCAAATAAAGCATATGTATTTATAGTGTCTAAAGAAAACTTGAGTGCTAACTTTTTGTTAAAAGCGGAGTGTGTAACACTACCTGCTCTAGAGTGCTATAGTGCTCTAAAAAAACATTTAAATGTTAATTTTTGTACCAAGCAGGGTGTAACACTGCCTGCTCTAAAGTGCTATAGTGCTTTAACTTCAAGTGTCCATTGAAAAAAAAAATGAAAAAAAAAAAATGAAAAAAAAAAAACCTTATTTCAGGGGCGAATATAATATACTTTGCACAGTGAAGTTTAAATTGTATGCTTTTAACCTTTGAATGATACAGGTGCCCTTATTGTAAAGAAACCTAAACAAAGTCTGCATCACTTATATTATGTATATATACATATGTTGTTAACTAGCTAAGGCAGATATATAATAACGCTATAACTCCCTATCATTAAATCGAAGATTGTCAGTTTAGAGAGAGTATATATGTCAAAAAAAACAAGAAGAAACTAGGGTTCAATATGTAGTCAAGCAGATTCAGCGTAATACCCATGTTATACATGTTAGCTAAGACACATGAGTCTGAACCTAATACACCTGTTTAACATGATGTAAATCCGGTAAAAATAAGGTTCAGTAACCTCATCTCTCTGTGACTTAACCCTTGAAGATTATCAGTAACAAGTTTTTTATACTTGTACTAATCCCCACAGTAGTATACTCGGAGGAGTTAAACACTTCTGTCAGAGCCTGTAAGTGGTGGGTTTTTAACTAAAAAGAGAAATCAACACATTGGAATTGACCCTCGATTAAAGTTATATCCCCCACACATTCATGCCCCACATTGAATTGTTCAGACCGCACAACGGTAAAGTTCATCCCCTTCACTGCTTTAGCAGCAACTTGCCCAGAGAACTGGTGCCCAGAGCCCGCTCAGTAGCTTCAAATCAAAGCGGGTGTGCTGTGTAAAAGTCAGAAATGTCTAGGCAGTCAGTGGGGTTATGGAAAAAGCATGCAGGCCAAAACAATTCCCCGCAGAGCAAGCAGTGGCAAACAAACAGCACCTCACCAACACAGCCAGAAGATCTCACCGGGTGTTTGCCTGCTCATCCCTCCACTCCTGAGAACTGCCGAGGAAGGAAAATCCCCGCTGCAACCGGAAAGATATCTGTCTATGCGGCAGAGCAGCAACATCCACTGTGTAGCCAGACGCAGCCCCAACGACTGTTACAGCTGCAATCCCTCCGCCTGCTTGCGGGCTGTTGGAGAAAGAGGACGTGGCCCGGCCGCTGCACGGCTACTCGCACGCCTCCTCACGTTAAGCAAGGTAAGATTACCTTAGTAATTGGCCAGTTCCGGGGGCTCACTCTTCACGCTGCAAACTTGACCAGACAACCATCGACTCTCAACCAGGGAGAGGAGTTCAATCAGCTGTCCTGCTGATCACTGTATCTGAGCTCCCGGAGCTGCGACCCTCTGTGTGTGGTCGAATACCTGACAGGTTACCGGCGGGTTGCCGTTTGAAAATGGCGGAATCTCAACCAGGTGAGATTTGTGTCCACGACACTGTTAGGGGTACCCCAAGGTTCGTTTAGGTTATAGATAAGTCACCTTTTATGCGAAAAAAGTCCAAGAGATCTTTTAGCAGGTAAGGAGTAGATGACTGGTGCAATAACCTGTTAACCTGGTAGCCAACAGTAGAGTCTTAAATATATGTAAGCGGAGTTTTAGCCATGGGCTTCTTGATCCAATCTTTTAAAGAGCCCGTGTAGAGATGGTATGCACCAGCCAACGTGCAAACTTAGGCTGCCGACATATACTTCCCATGCAGGATCAAAAAATCCTGGTACCCAGACCAGTACTAGGCCAAGGGAAACAAAGCATATGTTGGGGTGGACTTAGGCCTCACGCAGAGGCACGGAGCATCCACAGCACCTGTAGCTACCTGCAGCTACCTGCATGCCCCGCCTCCAACAGGAAGTCCTCAGTTCTATTATTTTCATTAATATGTTGTTATATAATAAGTATTAAGTCTAAATATAACTTAAAACCTTTAATTCCATAGCATTTTCATGTGTTTTGTTATGCAAGCATTTATGGGCCGATTCATAAAGCTCCGTATGGAGCTGTATGCAGCTGTTTCCGCGCGAGCCTTCAGGCTTGCCGGAAACAGGAGTTAAAAAGCAGCGGTCTTAAGACTGCTGCTTAACTCGTCAGCCACCACTGAGGTTGTGGACAACAAACGGCCCGATCGGATACGATTGGCCGCGAATCTGTAGGTTGCGGCAATGCACAAGCATTGCACGAGAAATGCTTGTGCAATGATAAATGCAGACAGCGTATGGATCATGTCCGTCCGCACAATGATAATTAGGTCCCTAACTAGGCCTCTAAATGTTTACAAGTCTCAAAAAGTGCTCTATTTTACAGCTGTATTTTGGATTGTGCTTAAGAGCAACACTTAACTCACCACTTGTATAGAGGGCTAGATTGCAAGTGTTGTGCTATTGTTAGTGCAGTGTAATAACCGATATTGCGCCCACGCTAACTTGTGCACATATTACAACCTGAAAGCAAGGGTTAAAGGGTATATGGTATATGACAAGGTGTTTCAATGGAAAGGGCTACAATGTACTATATATATATATATATATATATATATATATATATATACTGTGTATATATATATATATATAACACAGAGAAAGTCCAGCACTCGCTTACAAGCTCTCAGCTAAGATTAAAAGCAAAACTGGAAGAGTTAGTTACCGCATCTGGCCAAATGGGACAAGCCCAGGTACCGCATCAAGGTCTCTTCCAAAACCTGGGTTCCTAATACAGCCATACAAATGCCAGCTCTCAATCAAACACACTGGGAACAAGTCAGGGTTCACAGACTAATGTAATCACCCTAGACATATTCAAAACACGGAAGGGGACTGCACTCTCAGACTCGATTGGGTACACATCCCATGGCCCTGCAACATGCTCAGCCTTGGGTGCTATTAGCACTGTCAGGTAACTAACTCTTCCAGTTTTGCTTTGAATCTTAGCTGAGAGCTTGTAAGCGAGTGCTGGACTTTCTCTGTGTGTTGTATTTATTTATTTTGTAATTTTCCCTATGGGCCTTGCACTCAGACTTGTCTGGAGTTAACTACCTGTGACTCTAGAGACAGCACAGCTTCCTAAGAGTGCTATTAGCACCCAGGGCTGAGCATGTTGCAGGGTCATATGATGGGTCCAGTCTGAATTAAAAAGTAATCAGCTCTTTTACCAGACCACATTTCTAGAGTTGGGGTGGTTTTGCATTTCCAGTTCCTGGATATTAAATCTTTTATGCTATTTGTCATAACACAGAATAGTTTTTTTATAGGGTTTGTACTTGATTTTAGGGGGTTTGCATAACAACCAAATCAATGTATCTAAGGGAAATTGGGTGTCCAAGATTGATTCTATTTCTGTTATAATTAGTCTCCACAAGGTTTGGATTGAGTTGCACCACCACCACATATGAGCCGTTACTGCCTCTGTGGCCACATCTCCAAAACTGGTCTGATCTGTGTCGGAATAAGCGGTGAAGTTTCCTAGGGGTAAGATACCACCGGTGTAAGATTTTTAAATTAATTTCCACCACAAAAAGTGATATTGATGTTTTTGTTATGTTTTGGGAAATCATTGCGATCGTTTGAGGTAGGATGATCACTCCCATGTCATCTTCCCAGTTCTCGAGATATTGTGGTATATAACCAGGTGGGTTCATGGTTAATAGTTTATATATCAATGAAAGGGTATGAGTAATTGGCGGTGTGCGAATACATAGAGATCAGTGTTAATTTCGTCGACTAAAACTAGACTAAAATGACTATAAAACTAAAGAAATTCTAATGACTAAAATACGACTAAAACTAAAATGACATTTTAGTCAAAAGACTATGACTAAAACTAAATCAAAATTTGCTCACAAAAACAATTTATGCAAGTTGTTATAATCAATCCATATTCAATTACTGCTCTTTTGTAAAATTTACGAAACTTCATTTTATTAAATTTTAAGATAAAGACATGTTATATACCACAACAGTTAAATCTGTTATATCTGTATTGCATGTTCAAACCGTAATACCATAAAAGAAAACAGGTTAATAAACCTTTACTCCAAGTATTTATAATAAGTTTGGAAGTTCTAGAGCAGTGCTAATATTGTTGCCGAAACGTTTTTGAATCTGTGAACAATCAATTGATTCTTCCTATAGAAATAAGCATAAACCACGAATATGGGTTTAAGTTATGCTGTGCCTGTGCTAGCTGCAGAAACTTTTTGTTGTGTTGAGTTTCTTGATACTTGTTTTAATTATTAACAGAGAACTGTTAAAGTTTTTATATTGGGTAATATGTGCAATACAGCCAATACAGTTTTTTTTTTTATATATTTTAAAGTTGCACTTCTGTTTGTTTATGAAACTTGGTTTTATTTCATTTTAAGTTTAATAAAGTTGTTACATATCACAACGGCTAAATCTGTGTCTGTATTGCATGTTTAAACCTTAATACCATAAATATTAACAGGTGTTATGTTTACTCCTGGAGTATGTAATCAGTTTGCAAATGACAGAGAAATGCTTAAATAATGCATTACACTTTAACTAAACCCCTTAGATTTTAGTTGACTAAAATCTACTGGAGATTTAGTCGACTAAAATGTATTGGAGATTCAGTCGACTAAAACTAGACTAAAACTAAAACAATTCAGATGACTAAAATATGACTAAAACTAAAATGGCATTTTAGTCAAAAGACTAAAACTAAGACTAAATTGAAACTTGCCGTCAAAATTAACACTGATAGAGATTCGAAGTTTGTTAGAGGCCTGACCATGTTTCTGCTTTGTTCATGTTGCGAGACAAACCCGGTGCACTCTATGATAATTAAACCAACTATAGAAATAGGTATAGCCCTTATCCAAACGGTCTGTCTGAGGGAGGATCCGTTCTTTTGATGTTATCATATAAATACAGAGATCACGTGCAGTTGTGTCTATTGCGCTTATTATGGTGTGGTGTCCTATTGTAAATTGCCCATTTTCAATGAGCGAAGTGAGGGGGGATGGTTTTTGATGAGATCATTGTGTTTTTGGACAGGATGTGATCCCAAACAATGAATTATAAGTGGGGAACTATTTGCTAACTTATGTTTCAGGTTCTCATGCTCCAGCAGTCTTCCCAGGTGTGGAATGTCTAATATTCAGTGTTCTAATTGAACCCATATTTTATGATTGTAGTGTATATACCAATCAACTATTCTTTGTAGAAAAAATGCTGAATGTGGCCCTGTTTGTAATCCTTTTATGTGAGGGTTCTGCCTTATTCTGGTAGCGATGGTTTCATTGAATCACGCGAACAACAGAGGGGGAAGAGGGCAACCATGACGGGTGCCATTGGTTATAGTAAAGGATGTAGACAGAGTTCCATTTATTAATAATTTAGCGTTAGGATGGGAATAAAGAGCAAATATTGTATTTAACATAATAGGGCCAAATCCCATAGACTCCAGTGTGGAGCGTAAAAACTCCCAGTCAACACGGTCAAAGGCCTTCTCTGCGTCAATAGACAGTAGAATACACAGAATTTCTTTGTCTTGTGCCAAATGTATGAGATTTAAGGCCCTGACCGTGTTGTCCTTAGCTTCCCTCTTTGGAATGAATCCCACCTGGTCCTGATGGATTATACCTGGCAATGGCAGTTCATACGGTTTGCTAATACTTTTGCGAAAATTTTAATGTCTGAGTTTAGAAGGGATATTGGTCTATAGTGTGATGGGTGGTCTAAAGGTTTGTTAGGTTTTGGCAGCAAAGTAATATGGGCTTCTAGTAAACTGGGGGAGAATGATTTAGATTCATCAATATAGTTAAAAAAGTTTGTAAGTTGGGGTATTAATTCGTCTTGAAATTGTTTGTAATATCTGTTACTAAATCCATCAGGACCCGGGGCACTGCCAGTCGGGAGGACCTTTATGACCAACTTAATTTCTTCTGGTGTTATGGGTTCCTCTAGATACTCTTTTTGGTGTGAGGGAATCTGGGGGAGGTGAAGAGAGGATAGGTATGTGGTTATTGCTGTTGTTTTATTGTCTTGTTCTCAGGGTGTTAAGCTGACTGAGCCATTTAAGTTATATAATTTTTGATAATAGTCTCCGAAGGTTCTTGCTATGGCTTTTGAAGAGAAATGTTCTTTATTATGGTCATCTTTAATCAGTAAGATATATGATTTTAATGTTTTTTGTTTTAAGTATCATGCTAGAGATCTGCCTGATTTGTTACGTCCTTCATAATGTGATTGTTGCAGTCATAAGGTTTGTCTTTTGTGTTCTTTGTTGTAATAGGATGCTAAGTGTTGTCGTTCTGATTGCAGGATAGCTAGTATTGAGTGGTCAGAGGGGGATTGTTTATGACGCTGTTCCAGGGATTCAATATTAGCAAGTAAAGACGCTAAGAATGTGCGTTTTTTTTTTTTCAATATAGAGGCTTTTATGCCAATTAGTTCCCCCCTTATTACGCACTTATGTGCTTCCCATATATTTAATTGGGAGAGGTCAGGTGTGTTATTGACAGTTATATCTGTATTGCATGTTCAAACCGTAATACCATAAAAGAAAACAGGTTAATAAACCTTTACTCCAAGTATTTATAATAAGTTTGGAAGTTCTAGAGCAGTGCTAATATTGTTGCCGAAACGTTTTTGAATCTGTGAACAATCAATTGATTCTTCCTATAGAAATAAGCATAAACCACGAATATGGGTTTAAGTTATGCTGTGCCTGTGCTAGCTGCAGAAACTTTTTGTTGTGTTGAGTTTCTTGATACTTGTTTTAATTATTAACAGAGAACTGTTAAAGTTTTTATATTGGGTAATATGTGCAATACAGCCAATACAGTTTTTTTTTTTAATATATTTTAAAGTTGCACTTCTGTTTGTTTATGAAACTTGGTTTTATTTCATTTTAAGTTTAATAAAGTTGTTACATATCACAACGGCTAAATCTGTGTCTGTATTGCATGTTTAAACCTTAATACCATAAATATTAACAGGTGTTATGTTTACTCCTGGAGTATGTAATCAGTTTGCAAATGACAGAGAAATGCTTAAATAATGCATTACACTTTAACTAAACCCCTTAGATTTTAGTTGACTAAAATCTACTGGAGATTTAGTCGACTAAAATGTATTGGAGATTCAGTCGACTAAAACTAGACTAAAACTAAAACAATTCAGATGACTAAAATATGACTAAAACTAAAATGGCATTTTAGTCAAAAGACTAAAACTAAGACTAAATTGAAACTTGCCGTCAAAATTAACACTGATAGAGATTCGAAGTTTGTTAGAGGCCTGACCATGTTTCTGCTTTGTTCATGTTGCGAGACAAACCCGGTGCACTCTATGATAATTAAACCAACTATAGAAATAGGTATAGCCCTTATCCAAACGGTCTGTCTGAGGGAGGATCCGTTCTTTTGATGTTATCATATAAATACAGAGATCACGTGCAGTTGTGTCTATTGCGCTTATTATGGTGTGGTGTCCTATTGTAAATTGCCCATTTTCAATGAGCGAAGTGAGGGGGGATGGTTTTTGATGAGATCATTGTGTTTTTGGACAGGATGTGATCCCAAACAATGAATTATAAGTGGGGAACTATTTGCTAACTTATGTTTCAGGTTCTCATGCTCCAGCAGTCTTCCCAGGTGTGGAATGTCTAATATTCAGTGTTCTAATTGAACCCATATTTTATGATTGTAGTGTATATACCAATCAACTATTCTTTGTAGAAAAAATGCTGAATGTGGCCCTGTTTGTAATCCTTTTATGTGAGGGTTCTGCCTTATTCTGGTAGCGATGGTTTCATTGAATCACGCGAACAACAGAGGGGGAAGAGGGCAACCATGACGGGTGCCATTGGTTATAGTAAAGGATGTAGACAGAGTTCCATTTATTAATAATTTAGCGTTAGGATGGGAATAAAGAGCAAATATTGTATTTAACATAATAGGGCCAAATCCCATAGACTCCAGTGTGGAGCGTAAAAACTCCCAGTCAACACGGTCAAAGGCCTTCTCTGCGTCAATAGACAGTAGAATACACAGAATTTCTTTGTCTTGTGCCAAATGTATGAGATTTAAGGCCCTGACCGTGTTGTCCTTAGCTTCCCTCTTTGGAATGAATCCCACCTGGTCCTGATGGATTATACCTGGCAATGGCAGTTCATACGGTTTGCTAATACTTTTGCGAAAATTTTAATGTCTGAGTTTAGAAGGGATATTGGTCTATAGTGTGATGGGTGGTCTAAAGGTTTGTTAGGTTTTGGCAGCAAAGTAATATGGGCTTCTAGTAAACTGGGGGAGAATGATTTAGATTCATCAATATAGTTAAAAAAGTTTGTAAGTTGGGGTATTAATTCGTCTTGAAATTGTTTGTAATATCTGTTACTAAATCCATCAGGACCCGGGGCACTGCCAGTCGGGAGGACCTTTATGACCAACTTAATTTCTTCTGGTGTTATGGGTTCCTCTAGATACTCTTTTTGGTGTGAGGGAATCTGGGGGAGGTGAAGAGAGGATAGGTATGTGGTTATTGCTGTTGTTTTATTGTCTTGTTCTGAGGGTGTTAAGCTGACTGAGCCATTTAAGTTATATAATTTTTGATAATAGTCTCCGAAGGTTCTTGCTATGGCTTTTGAAGAGAAATGTTCTTTATTATGGTCATCTTTAATCAGTAAGATATATGATTTTAATGTTTTTTGTTTTAAGTATCATGCTAGAGATCTGCCTGATTTGTTACGTCCTTCATAATGTGATTGTTGCAGTCATAAGGTTTGTCTTTTGTGTTCTTTGTTGTAATAGGATGCTAAGTGTTGTCGTTCTGATTGCAGGATAGCTAGTATTGAGTGGTCAGAGGGGGATTGTTTATGACGCTGTTCCAGGGATTCAATATTAGCAAGTAAAGACGCTAAGAATGTGCGTTTTTTTTTTCAATATAGAGGCTTTTATGCCAATTAGTTCCCCCCTTATTACGCACTTATGTGCTTCCCATATATTTAATTGGGAGAGGTCAGGTGTGTTATTGACAGTGAAGTATTCTGTAATGGATTTCGACATTTGATGTGACACAGAGGTGTCTGATAGTAAGTGATCGTCTAACCACCATATGAAATCTTGAATCGGTTTAGTTGGCCAAGTTAATATACCTAAAACTGAGGCATGGTCGGACCAGGTGAGAGGGGTTATTTGTGCAGAGTTAAATAATGATAGGCTGAAATCCAAGATGGCGACCGGACTTTTTATTTACAGCTGTTGCCTCCATTTTTCAAGTTGTTTGTTCACCCGGCATGTCCACTGCCTAGTCAGCTTGCTCCCAGTGAACCTCTGTTACTCTGTTGGAGATATATGCCCAAAGTTGGCAGTCTGTGGGCTAATTAAGTGAGAAAGGCTACGGAGCTTATATATGCTCTATCTGAATCATGAAAGAAAAAAATTGTGTTTCATATCCCTTTAAATATATATGGCTGATATCTTATTTGTTCATCTGGGAAGACCCTACTATATATTGTGGCAATGTGTTACCATAATGTTATTTATATCCAACTGCAGCATACAATCCGCCCAGGTAGTTCGTCATTTAGCCACACCCATAATCGGCGTAAATGTCATCATGATATCGGGCAGAACATATCTTGTCAAAATTGGAAGGGGAATCTGCCCTATCACAACTATATTGTGGACCAATGCCAGATTGGCCTACCAGGATACCAGGAGATTTCCCGGTGGGCTGCAGGAGCTGGGGCTGGAAAGCTACAATTTAGAGGTGTGATGCAATTGGGCTTTAGAGTGCATATAACAACAATCGTGAACATTTTTTATACAAACTAATATAATATAATTCTGAAACAAAATATTGCGGGAAGGAATGGGGTGTGCGCATTATAATGAGTCAACGGAAAATAGGACTGGTCTACAAATTTTCCAGGGCTGCTTTATATTCCCAGTACTGTTGTTTGTACCAAATAAAATCTACTCCTTTTTCAGACAATAACGTTATATACATTGTGGGTCAGGCATCTTATATAGAATGTATATGTATATAGAATGTATGGCAATCATGACAAAAGTTACAAAGGTACTGATACATGTGAACTGAGATATATCTATCTATCTATCTATCTATCTATCTATATATATATATATATATATATATATATGTGTGTGTGTGTGTGTGTATTTTTATATACATGTGTATTCATGTATTTATACCAGTGTTGATCTCGAAATTTGAAGTATCTGGAGAGATTCTGTAGGGAGGAGTGGTCTAAGATCCCTTGCCATGTATTCTCCAACCTCATCTGGCATTATAGGAGAAGACTCAGAGCTGTTATCTTGGCAAATGGAGGTAGCACAAAGTATTGACTAAATGGTGCCAATAATTGTGCCACACATATATTTAACAAAGATACTTTTCTTTTTCTATAAACCTGTGTTGAGTTTGAAATTGTTTGAAATCAATGAGAGCAGAGAATTTTTGTGTATTTTTTTAACAAACGATCAAAAGGTTGAACAAGAGAGACAATTTTTCAAAGCCTTCTTTGCTCATATTTACCGGGTGCCGATATTAGTTGAGGGCACTGTATATATATGTATTATTTTCCAGTTCAGCACACATGCACAAATAATAACAGTGACATTTCAACCAGTGTACATCCAGACAGTGAACATTGAACCTGTAACAGCACTGGGTTTTACTCTTTTCCTTTACACAGTTCTCCTCCTTCTCCCCCCTTTGATCTTCCAAACTAATCTCAACATCTATCCTAAGACTATACATTTTGCTAACAAAGACAACAACCTAGTGGTCTAGGAGCTCTCCTTATCTAGTTGGTGCCTTTCCTTTTCTTTCCTCGTGTAAGATATCAATGTCTCTTTTAAGGTCTTCCATAAGTCTCTTGTATTCTGGGGTCTGGCTTGCCCCTTAGATATGGAAAGTTTGTCAGATCGTTAGAAGGTAAGACTAGCACAGACATCTAATAGTTTGAGACCACTCTTCTCCTACCCTTTCTAACTCTTCCTCATCCCTAACAGTATATGTACTTCCCATCCCTCTCGGGGCGTCACTCCCAGGACTACTCTCCTCCCTGCAGTTCACCAATTCTCATGTCAGTGTTTGTCTTTTTTTTTTTTTTTCCCCCTCTAAAAGGGCCCTAGGTGAAAATATTCCATCTCCCCAGTAGTTGGGCGTTTAAGATGAAATCAGAGTCTTTAAGTGGGTATAAGATCTGTCTTTGGTGTGTGAGATCTAGGGTACCGATAAAGGGTTCCCACTTAGTCATGAATTTCTTCGTCAGTCGTGTAATGTCCCCTTGCGTGTCCAATTGTTCATAAATCATCTGTTTTCTCAAAGCTCCTTTGAGCTGTGTCAGACTAGGCGGTGCAGGAAGCATCCACTGCTGGAGAATTAGTTTTCTGGCGTGTAGGACTACATTATGAATGAACTCTGAATGTTTCCCTATTTTCGTTTGTGAACGTAAGAAAAAGACCATTTCTGTCGTTAGACTGACTCTCACCCCAGTGCTACTCTCCAGCCATCTCTGCGCCATACCCCAGAATTTAGTTAGCTTTGGACATGTCCTCATCATGTGTAAAACGTTGGGATCTTTGTGTGCGCACTTTGGACACAGACCTGAAGAGCTCTGTATCCACCTGTGAAACATCTTGGGCATAATGTATGTATTGTGGATCAGTTTTGTATGAGACTCGCGTAAGTCATTCAACAAAGTGGCCCTTCCCACTTTAGAGAAGCTCTGCTCTATACCCTGGTGTGCAATGTTTTTACCCATCAGTGTATTCCAGGTATTCTGGAGGTGTGCTTTAAGTGCACTTTTGGGTTTAGTTTGAAGGGCATTGTAGGCATAAGAAATGGAGGTCATCCCTCCCCTCGTCAAAGTCAGAAGTCTGTAAACATTACAGTTGGTGTCAGGCAAAGATCCTGTTCTCAATAGGTTTTGTACATAATGTCTCATCTGGAGGTAAGCGAAGTGGTGGGTGTTGGGAATATTATAATCTTTTTGTAGGTCTCTGAATGACTGAATTGATTTCCCATCTTTCATTAATGTTTGCTGAACCGTAGTGATCCCCCATCCCTCCCACTGTTTGAAGGGTCTTGTCGTGAACCCTGCAGTGAAGTCTGGGTTACCCTGCAGAGGTAGGTAAATTGTATGCTTGTGCGAGACATTAAACGTCTTGCACATCTTCCACCAGGCCTTTATGGGATGATAGAGAGGGGGTACCTCTCTGACAATGGGTTCAATCTGTGTGTGTGTTATGCTTGGTAACATCCATCTTCAGGGACCATAGCTTAATGAATTCTGATTAGAGTGAGCTATTGGTGAAGTGATTTCTATCAACTAACCAGTCCATCACGTACTTGGCCAGGGCTGACCAGTTGTAATGTTCAATATTTGGGAGTCCAAAGCCTCCCATCAAAGGTTGGCATGTCATTTTGTGATAATTCAGTCTATGTTTTTTCCCCTTCCACAGAAAATGAAGGATATCCCTATTTAGTGTTTTGAGATCCTGCTTGTGCAGCAGTTCAGGCAGCATCTGCAGTGTGTATAAAAGTTTGGGGAATAGAATCATCTTAATTAACCCCACTCTCCCAGATAATGTTAGTGGTAATCCCTCGAAATTCACAAGTAACTGTTTAAGCTCTTTCAACAATGGCTTAAAGTTTGCTCTGTACCAATTAGCGGGGTTCCTAATCAAGGTGATGCCTAAATATTTAATGGTGCCGTGAAGGATTTTGAAATTGTCTCTTAGGGAAGTGGAGGGATTTCTATCATATAACCATAACAGTTCGGATTTATTTTTATTTATCCGGTATCCTGATATGTCGCTAAACTCAGTTATAATCTGCATAATAATGGGAATATTTGTTCTAGAGTCTCGTGTGTATAATACCATGTCATCAGCAAAAAAGAATAAATGTATGACTTCCTTGCCTATGTTAAGCCCTAGAGTGTCTTTCCTAATTTTAATCGCTAGGGGCTCCAATGCTAGGTCGAGTGGGGAGTGGGGAGAGAGGACACCCCTGCCTCGTACCCCTCATGAGAGAAAATTAATTAGATGGTGTTCCATTTATCAGGAT
Organism: Bombina bombina; assembly: GCF_027579735.1. NCBI lineage: Eukaryota > Metazoa > Chordata > Amphibia > Anura > Bombinatoridae > Bombina > Bombina bombina. The sequence goes on from NC_069499.1 coordinate 1,366,622,447, forward strand.
CGCTGCTTGGGGCGCACTATAAATAGTTTTAATAGCCCTCAGGAAGGGTCCCTGCACTCCGAATTTTCCCAATACCGTAAAGAGGTGATCCCAGAGCATCTTATCGAATGCTTTTTCAGCATCCACTAGGATCAAGCATGCGTCCTCATCAGCCCTATATTGGCCATCACCACCTTTTCCACAGAAATGCGCAAGTACTAATTGGAGCTGTCTCATGTTTCGAACTGCAGATCTACCCTTCACTAACCCAGTTTGATCTTTATGAACTATGGAAGGGAGCACCCCCGCAAGTCTGTTGGCCAGTATCTTGGTAAACAATTTATAGTCTACGGTTAGCAGGGAAATTGGGCGGTATGAGGACGTCAGTAACGGGTCCCTATCCTGTTTGGGTATAACTGTCACATTCGCTTCTGCGAAGCGATTGGATAATTTTGCCCTCCCTTCTAGGATTGCGTTATACAGAGAAGCCAGAGTATCTGCGGTTTCCATTTTAAGCATTTTGTAGAATTCCCCAGGTATTCCGTCAGGTCCCGGGGTTTTCTCTAGTGGGAGTGTTTCAATCACTTTACTTACCTCCATTGGTTGAATTGGGGCATTAAGCTTTTGTGTTTGCTCGTCATCTAATTGTGGTAAGTGTAAGTCCTTCCAAAAAGTCTCTTTTTTGTCCGGGCACACTTCTTGGGAGTCATAGAGAGTAGAGTAGTAATCAACAAATGCATTGCGTATGTCTGAGTCTTGTGTGAGAATTTTGTCATCCTCTCTTATGGCCACTATGGTGCTTGATTTCCATTCAAGTTTAGTAAGTTTTGCCAGTAACCTACCAGTACGGTTTCCCAAGCGGTAATATTTAGCCTGTAATCTATTTTGGGCATTGACAGATGACTGAATGAGGTATGTGTCTCTGAGACTTTTGGTGTCTCTATACTTGACTCTGTTCAAGTCTGTGGGGTTCCTTAGGTATTGGTTTCTAGCATTCATAACTGACGGAGAAATAGCTCCCCCTTTGCCCTACGGGTTTTTGTTAATTTGGCTGCGTATGCTGTGACTACCCCCCTCAGCACTGCTTTTGCCGACTCCCAGAAAAGGGAGACATCGCTGAGATTTTGGATATTCAGGTCTTTATAAACTAACCATTCCCCGATGAGGTATTTGTGTAAATTTAGATCTTGATATAGATGGACGGGGAACCTCCATCTACGGGTCTGTCTATGTGGTGTAGTAGTACTTATTGTTATGGAAACTGGAGCATGGTCTGAAATGGTAATGGGGTCTATTTGTGTATCTATAATTCGCGGGCAGAAGGAGTTAGTGACTAAGAAATAATCTATGTGGGATAACCTGGTTTTGGACGGATGTAGGCACGTGTGATCTCTTGACTCAGGGTTTTTGTCTCTCCAAATGTCAGAGAGTGAGAGTGTGTTCCTGAAATTTTTAAGAATCAGTGTTTCTCTCTTTGTGTTTGGCCAGGACTGTATTCTTTGTGTAGAAATGTTTGGGTTTCTGAATCTGTCTGCTGGGGTAAATGGCGCAATGTTATAGTCCCCTCCTATAATGATGGGAAAGTCAGTGAATGGATGAGTTGTGTTTGTAGCTGTGCCAGGAAGTGTTTCTTTTCGGTGTGAGGGCCATACACCCCACATAATACTAAATGTAGTGCGTCAATTTCCAATTTGACAATTAGATATCTGCCATCTCTGTCAGCTATCGTCTGTGTTATGGTATAATTTAGACCTTTTCGGAATAACAAAGCAATACCCCTCGCTCTCTTTTCCTCAAATGGGGTATACAATACTTCTCCCACCCAACTCTGCTTGAGTTTCTGGTGTTCTTTTTGTGAGAGATGTGTTTCCTCCAATATTGCTATGTCAGCTTTCTTAATGTTTAACTGGCGCAGTATCATTTTTCATTTGATTGGGGATGTGATCCCACCCACATTCCATGTAATCAATCCCATCCACATTCCACGTAATCAACTTCATTCTGTACTGGAATGTATGTCTGCCCAAGGCGTCTATCTTTGTCTGAGAGCAGTGTGCCTAGTTTTGTCTGTAAGTTGAGTCTCAGTGTTCCCCAGGTGTTCAGAGAATACTGTTTAGGATGTTGCCAAGTTTACCTTACCCCACTCCCTGGAGTGACGCCCCAAGGTCAAGCGGACCAGTTCTAATCCTAGTGCATACAATCTAAGAGAAAAAATACATAAATTTGAAACAGCTCAATAACAGATATTACAACACCAACAAAACAGTCGAGCCCTCCTCGCCCTCATTGATAAGAAATAAAACTTTTATATAAGAGCCCCCCCCCCTCACATTATAAGGATACCGGTCTATATGACCTATCTTTTAGGTAGCGTTTGGTAACTCAATCTGTGGATCTATGTTGCGTCTCAAGTTGGTGGATCAGTGTCTCTGCCATCTTCCGCTTGCTGACGTTCCCTCTCTCTCCGAAGGTGGAGATTAAGTTGTTCCGGTGAATCAAAGAACAATGGGCCTCTTGCTGTTTGAAGTCTCAGCCTTGCTGGGAATAGTAGCGCAGCTGACCTGCCTTGGTCTATTAGTTGCTTGCAATATGGCGAGAATTCTCTTCCTTCTAGCTGCAACTGTGGCTGAGTAATCTTGAAACAAGTAGATTCTCTTTCCTTCGTATCTCATTCTGTTGCTGTAATGTTTGTACGTTAGACTCAGTCTCCCTGTGGCGGAGTTCACCTTCTGCTACTTTATGTTCCACCTGTGTCAGTCTGTCATTAAAGGATTTGACTTCTGCAGTGAGTGAATCCATTCCTGATTGAAGCTGGTCTATCTTTGGCAGAAACAATGCAGATATCTGAGAGACAATTGGATGAGTGTCCATAGGGTTATTAGTTAGCATTTCATCAGTGATTCCTGATGTTTGATGTATTTCTGCTTGATTCTTTTTTTTGTCAGCATTTTTTAGCCTGTTTGTCATCGTGACTGTTGTCTTGGTGTAAGAATCGTAGTATCTTTGCATACAGGTCTGGTAGACTTGGAGCTGCAAAGATCAGTTATAAAAAGAAATATGTTAATTCTATTACTAGGTAAGAGTTCACCTTGCTGAACTATACAGTCACAGATTGCCAGGTCCAACAGAAAGTTCATAAAGATTATATGAGGCGGTGGGTGAGTAGGGGGGTCTGTACTCACATAATTTTAGCCCTGCATGTTACCAGTACACAGTGTGCATATATTAGTGAAGATTGAGCTTGTAAGTCAGTGATATTTCAGACCCAGAGCAACCGAGCAATACCTTTATTAGTCGTGAAATCACCAAGGCAATAAAGTGTCTAGGTAGCTGGAGGGAGGCGGAGTCTGCCCCCAGGAATGTACTCCTTCCACGGAGCTCTATTTATAATGGAGAAAATCCCCAGAAGTGTCTCTTATATTGATTGTTCTCTCCACTTATACTGTCCCTTCCAATTAGCATGCAAAACCAGCAAGTGTTCAAAAAGAAAATAAAGTATGGCAGTATAAACTTTTTCTTGTGCTATTAACAGTCAGGGCGCGTGTCCTATATCAGTTACTGGGGCCGTATCATGCATGTTTGTTTCGCCCCGTGTATGAGCTGTGTTATTTAAGACTCAGATGATTTGTTATATAGGGGGAGTCTTTTGCCTTCCCAGCGTTTCTCTTTCCCGTTTACAAGCCTGATTTGGGGATCCACTCACAGCTGCTTTCCCAGAGCCAAATATACTTTTAGTGTGGGTGTTGCGTAGCGTTTTGTGCTTCTCACTACGATCCTGTTACTCACAGCTTAGACAAGATGGCGGTTTCCCGCTCTCAACACGACTCACCCTCCGGCTCTCAATCTTAAGTCTCTCTGCAATCGCTGTGTCTTCAGCTGATATCTGTGCCGAGATCAAGTCTCCCAAGCCAGAGCAAAGTTGGTGTATAGTGGTTCCTGCCTCTGTCACAGCCGCGGCCGCTTTCCTCTCCTCCTGTCAGCAGACTTATGCGGTGGGGGAATCAGATGACAGATTCCTAGCTGACTCAGATCCGGGCAGTCTCCTCTCCCCTCTGCCAAGGATGTCAGTATCTTTTTGGGGCTGCAATTAGCCATATAAAGTAGATTTACTGGTCTTTACTGCCAGAGCTCTTTTCTCTGCTTCTACCCTCAGCGCCCGCCCACCGGAAGACAGCCAACCAATTAATTATATATATATATATATATATATATGTGTGTGTGTGTGTATGTGTGAAGAACATTGGAATTTAAAGTATTCATAAACCTTCGAGTTTAGCACACATTAAGAATTATTTTATTCCAGTCGGGTTTTGTGCACATGCATGTGCGCAATACCTACAGAAGTTTTATTAAGGTACATAAAGAATACAGGTGTACCTCGGAGATATTGCGGGTTTGGTTCCAGACAACCACAATAAAGCGAATATAGCAATAAAGCGAATATAGCAATAAAGTAAGTCACACAAATGTTTTGATTTTCCAGTGCATATAAAAGTTATATTTAAACTATACTGTAGTCTATTAAATGTGCAATAGAATTATGCAATGAACAATGTACATACTTTAATTAAAAAATAGTTTATTGCTAACAAAATGCTAACCATCATCTGATCCTTCAGTTAGTGATAATGTTTTTGCTGGTGGTGTGTATTCATGTGTATTTACGTGTATATATGTTGTAAAAATGGCACAGATAGACTTCACACAGGGGTTGCCACAAAACCTTCAATTTGTAAAAAGAGCAATATCTGCGAACTATAATAAAGCAAAGTGCAGGTATGCTTGTATATTTCATATACAGTATTCAAAGAATACTCAACCCCTGTTCAACATGATCCTCCTCACAATGGTGTACCTGTATAATGCCCATTGGGCAGGCGCATGACTACGGGAGTCTCAGATGTCTCAATTGAGATCAGGCCCACACATCTAAAGGACCTCTTCTGGTCCTTTAGTCAGTAGTGGCATTCCTACAGGGGGGCCCAGTGGTGCCTGGGCTCTACCTATAACATGCACCCCCCCCAGTAACTGAGGGCTTACAGTATATGGAAAGCGTATACATTTGCCTTTATGGTGGCAGGGTTTCTAAGATGGCCACCTCAGTATTGTATAGAAAAACATGCCACCATATTTGTACCGGACAGCTGTGCAAGTGAATATCCTCTGGTGTGGACTAACCATGGGGAAGAAAGACAGTCACAGAGAAGCGACTAATATTGATGGTGCCTGTTGATGTCTGTGGGTGCTTGTTTTGTGTGACTGTTGGTGTCTGTGGTACTTTCTATGTACATTGAGTGCCTGTGGATGTTAATAAGCAGTTATTCTTTATTTATATATGAACTTCCATACCTTCTGTTTTATTTTGCTACATTTTACATTTTACTATTTAATGACAACCAATTTACAAAACACAGTGACCGAAGGGTGTTCTAAACTTTAAATGTTTTTGTAAATTAGTACATTATATCAGATTTTTGGTATGGTTAAATAACAAAAGGGGGATGAGAGCTTTAAAATGCCCAGACCTGTTTTTGGCCCCAGTCTGGCCCTGGGTGCTGCTATTGTACATCTCAGATTTTCCTTTGAGATGATGTCTTTTACTGAACCGCATTACTTTCTATAGAAGCATATGTTTCTTATTGCATTCAGTAAAGACTTTGGGGCATTTTATCAAAGTGCGAGCAGACATGATACAATGTAGCGTATCATGTCCGCTGCACATCAATACATTTATCATTGCGCAAGCAGTTCACCAGAACTGCTTGTGCAATACCTCCCCCTGCAAATTTGCAGGGGGTGTCAATAAACCCGATCGTAAAAGTGCAGAGTCTGTCAAAGCGGTGTCTAAGCTAGTGACACGGATTTTTGTTTTTAAACGTGGAATAAAGTTTAGATTTTTTTATATTTACCTGAGGAGTGCCTGGACATTCTCTTTTGTATATTGATTGCATATAACTATGTGTTTCACCCCTTCAGATGTATATATGTGTAGCCACCAGTCACCAGCTAGCTCCTAGTAGTGCATTGCTGTGCTTGAGCCTACCTCGGTCAACAAAGGATACAAAAAGGAACAAAGTCAATTTAATAATAGAAGTAAATTGAAAAGTCTCTAAAAATGACATTCTCTATCTGAGCCGTGAAACTGTTAGTACATTAACAAACTATTATTCAGCAAAATAGAGAACAGTGAGAGCAAAAGAGAGTATTTTTCATCCACACATAGAGTTGCATTTAATGTTCTCCAGATTCAGAAAGCTGCAGTGTAGTAGTGTGAGATGGGTGGTGTGTAACAAAAATAAAATGCACTGAAGGGATACATTGTGGCTCACTGCCCTTAAAGTGAAGGTACAGTTTAAACATTTTAAACACACTAATGAATATGTTAATATTTCCATAATCTAATCGCTACGTTTTTATCTCTGTTTCTTTTATATTTAGCAAATAAAAAATATTTATTATAATTCCTGCTCTTAACCCCTATTTCCTTCTTTTCTGGTCTGTGACGTATAGAGCGGTCCCACCCGCTCTATACGTCTCACAAAAGCACGTTCACGAGGCTCCATTTAACTGCGCCCGCGCAAATCTGCGATTTCACTACCTACTGCCCATGCACTAATAGGCAAATCCTCTCTCAAGCAGGCATAATACAAATATGCTTGCGCGAAAACGGGAGCGCAAGTTCCGACATAAACAAAAAAAATACAGCGCATGCACAGATCATCTGGGAGGCGGATGACGTGGAGTGACGGCTGCCTAACGGCTAGATTTTCAATCGGCTAATAAAAAAACGTGACCGAGACAGAAAAAAAAAATAACGGGTTGAATTTGCGGACCTTCAATAAGTGATTCAAAATGGCAATAACTTTATTTACAGTCAAATTGAAAAAAAGTGATGAATGAAAGAATGATACTCTAGATCGACATCAAGGTAACTTTACCTTCACTTTAAGATGCTCCAGGAATACATTATTCTAATATGGGTAGGGTCTCGGTTTAATCTAAAGCTTAAACATGGTCTAATTTGATAATCATATTTACAACCCCCAGTTCTGAAAAAGTTGGGACAGAATGGAAAATACAAAAAACAAAAACAAAAAGAGTAATTTGAAAATTAAATACTGTACTATATTGAAAACACATTATTAACACATTATTTGATGGTTTCTTGTTTTATAAACTCATTTCAAATCTGATGACTGCAACACACTCCAAAAAAGTTGGGGCAGGAGCAATTTGGGATTAATAGCGATGTGACAAGTTAAAATAAGAAGGTGATGTGAAACAGGTGAGACAATCGTGTAATCATAATATATAAGGAGCCTTCAAGAGCAAGGATGGGTCGAGGCTCGACAATCTGCCAACAGATGCGTCAGCGAATAATCCAACACTTTGAGAACAACATTCCCCAAAGACAAATCGGTAGTGTTTTGGGCATTTCACCTTCTACAGTGCACAATATAATTAAAAGATTCAAGGAATCTGGTCAAATCTTGGTGCATAAAGGGCAAGGCTGAAAATCACTTCTGAATATGCGTGATCTCCTATCCCTCAGACATTATTGTCTCAAAAACCATCATGAGTCTGTAATGGATATCCTGAAATGGGCTCGGGAATACTTTGTTAAACCTTTGTCAGTCAACACCATTCGCCGTTGCATCCATAGATGCAAGTTAAGTCTTTACTATGCAAAGCAGAAACCATACATCAACACTGTCCAGAAGTGCTGCCGGCTTTTCTGGGCTTGGTTTCCTCTGAGATGAACAGTAACACAGTGGAATCGTATTTTTGTGGTCCAACGTGTCTACATTTTAAATAGTTTTTGGATAAAACATCCATTGTGTTCTCCGGGACAAAGAGGAAAAGCACTATCTAAACTGTTATTAGCGTCAGGTCCAAAAACCAGCGTCTGTCATGGTATTGGGTTGTGTCAGTGCCCATAGCATGGGTAACTCGCACATCTGTGAAGGCACCATTAATACAGAAAGATATGTAACATTTTGGAGCAATATATGCTGCCATCCAGATGTCGTCTTTTCCATGGACGTCCCTGCATTTTCCAGCAGGACAATGCCAAACCACATTCTGCCCGGATAACACAAGCACATGGTGGCATAAGCAGAGAGTGCGGATACTAGCATAGCCTGCCTGCAGTCCTGACCTGTCTCCGATTGAGAATGTGTGGCGCATTATGAAGCGCAAAATAAGGCAATGAAGGCCCCATACAGTTGTGCAGCTGAAGACATGCATAATGGTAACATTGCGCTTGCTAAACTTAACCAACTGGTGTCTTCTGTGCCCAAACGCTTAAAGGGACACTGAACCCAAATTTATTATTTCGTAATTCAGATAGAGCATGCAATTTTAAGCAACTTTCTAATTTACTCCTATTATCAAATTTTCTTCATTCTCTTGGTATCTTTATTTGAAATGCAAGAATGTAAGTTTAGATGCCGGCCCATTTTTGGTGAACAACCTGGTTTGTCTTTGCTCATTGGACAGCACCAATAAACAAGCGCTGTCCATGGTTCTGAACCAAACATTTGCTTATTCCTTAGCTTAGATTCCTTCTTTTTCAAATAAAGATAGCAAGAGAACAAAGAAAAATTCATAATAGGAGTAAATTAGAAAGTTGCTTAAAATTGCATGCTGTATCTTAATCACGGAAGAAAAAAAAAGTTCAGTATCCCTTTAATAAGTGTTATTAAAAGAAAAGGTGATGCTACACAGTGGTAAACAGTCAATTGTCCCAACTTTTTTGGAGTGTGTTGCAGTCATCAGACTTGAAATGAGTGTATATTTTCAAGAATATATTAAATTCACAAAGTAAAACATCAAATAATGTGTTAATAATGTGTTTTCAATATAGTACAGGGTGAATTGAATTTTCAAATAACTCTTTTTTTTGTTTGTTTTTTGCATTTTCCATACTGTCCCAACTTTTTCAGAATTGGGGTTGTAATATGGGTGCAAAGGAAGGCTAATTCTATGGCAGCAAAGTTGCGATCTATGAATTCAAAACGAGATAAGGTAAAGACGAAAATAATTCTGATTTATTTGAAGAGCCAAACTAATCAATAAAATGAATGAATTAGGGCATGCAATTTTAAGACTATCTGCCCTACACTACTGTGAGTTTAAGCCCCACAAAGGGGTTAAACACACAGCAGAAGTATCACTCGGGGCCTGCAGAGCACTGCTGGTTCAAAGTTGAAACCACCACTGATCCAATCAGCAGTGCTAGTTGCACGACTCAGATGTTGGATTGTATATCAGCAGGGGTTGCACACAGTAGTGTAGGATTGATTGTCTTAAAATTACATGCTGCTCTATTGATTTTGATCATGTTTTTGTTTTACTATTATGGCCCTTTAAAGATAGACAGACAGGTCTGATCATAAGGTCAGGTTAGCCTGATATAGGGGACAATAAACGTATGATCTGGGGGATGTTTGAGCAAAGGTGCCAATATGTGGGGGTGGGCCCCATTAATAATCCTTGTCTCGGCTGCTGTGGAATAAAATGACTACAAAGCCTCTTTGTGCTTTTGTCTATGGTCCTGCATGTTCTGAGTAGGCTGGCAGCCAACTCATGATGCCGTAGAGGAAAAACATGAATGATAAATTTAAACAGAAATAGTGACTGGGATAGAGAAAGATTGTTCTATAATGAGGGTCTGAGTCGATACCACATCTCATTAATAGCACTACAATCCTCTTCGAAGAAAAGGGTTAATATGCCAGGCAGATGGGATCTGCCAGCCCCCATCTCGTCTGTGATGCTGGACCTGATGTGGGATTAGAAAGCTGGCCAGGGATTCCCTTCCTATTCACACTCCGGCAAGACATCCTGGGTTAAGCTGTTCAATAGAAAGGGAGATCCCAGCTGTCTGTCTGTCCTTCCCCCAGTGAAAGGGGGGCAAACCCACCATACAATGGTATGTTTAATAAAAGATGGTCTGCCTATGGGATCACAATGGGTCAGCTGGGGACACGAAGACTGCATAAATCTGACTAACAAAAATAGTAAAACCGCAGAATATCTTCTAACTGTTTCTAAAATGATTATTTATTATAATAAGTAATGTATAAAGCAAAGGCACATTCGGCAGCATTGTGGCAAGGGGTACAATGATTATATACAATTTCCAAAACAAAATTACACATAATGTAAAAGGGGAGAAGGCCCACAAGTTATGTGCACTATCTTTGTTTGCCTGAATAGACAGATGTGAGCTTATTTACTAAAACAGGAAATAATTTAAATAAAAGGTGAGGAGATATCTAGATCATTAGTCTAACGATCTAAAATATGTTTAAGGAACTTTGAGGAACTTTCCTCAAAACATTTATGAAGGCACAAGTAGGGCTGTGAATAATGCCAATTCACTTGTGCACAGAGGCACATTAGAATAAGCCCTGCTCGAGTCCTGCTACAATAATTAACCCGGCCTGATGCCTCCTCCAGATAGAAATCTGAATCCACCAGTTACCCACGTACTCTAGAAAAGATAATCTTCTCCTTGCCAAGTCTATATAGTCCCCAAGATGGGACACAGATATGTGCCCCTCCCGAAATTCAGCTGACCTGACAACAAGATGTGGAACCTTATGTTGGGGCCCACCTCAAGCTGCACCCGACCCAACACTTGCTTTTTGAGTGTTGTGACTTAGGTTTGATTATTACTGTAAAATAATGAATATGGTGTTGTACTAATTTTGAAGTCATTTAACCTTACAACATATATTAATCTATTTGTCTGTCTCTCTATATATATTATACACAGTATATATTTAGTAGCTTGGTATACAAGTGATATTATATATATATATATATATATATATATATATATATATATATATATATATATATATATATGTACACACACATTTATATTATTTGTTTCTGCAAATAGTTTTAGATCTGTTCCTAAATCTCTAGTTATATATTCTGTAAGCAATATATCTAACATTTCATTGAGATTATACTCAGTAATGAATTCAGGTTACAGCACTACACCAGAACACATGCTTGTGCAAGGCAATGCTCTTTTTCTTGACTTCAAGCCCAGTGTTTGGAGCATCTGGTGCTGATCCAGAGCAGGATTACAGAGTTATTTAGTTCCACACACACAGAACCAAGTCTGTGTCTTCTCCAAAGCAGAGGCTGTCAATGTTGTTATGTATAACTCATTTTCTTTCTCTCTATGCAAATGTGTCCAAACTACAGCTTCAAGAAAATACAGCTATTTCTCCCCACTCTCAACCATACATTATAATATTGTACCTCAAGAAGCAAGGAGATCAGCTCACTCTGAACATTTACAAGAAAGATCTTGTACTTGTGTTATTGCTAGAATATGACACACATAATTCACAATATGCATGGAGGTTGCTCATCTGTTATTTGAATGATATTTCATAATTCATAACCATTACACTGGGAAAGCATATTTTAGTGTTAAGTGACCTTCACACTCAGCAGTGTTACATCTATACTAAGCAGATATAAGCTGCACCATGATTTTACCACTTTCTTTGTTTAGTATTTATTGGCTTTTAATGGCTGACAGGCGCTATATATATAATTTGATTTACTAGTGAGTTTCTAGGGAATTGATGATTAACTATAAATGTACTTCTCTGTGAAGCAAATGGGAGTTTGGGGAAAAGCAATTTCACAAATAAGTGTGGACTATATTTATCCACAGAGTTCTATTGATTATGGTCCACAAGATCAGGATCTCCACAATCGTTACATAGCAGGGCCTCTCAAACAACAGCTTATGGGCCACATGTGAACAATCTAAAAATTCACATTTTCTGTATTGATTGAATTTGTTTCAAAACGATAAATGAATGACCCCTTTAACAAATAAATGAATGAACAAATGATGTTGCAGCAAAAAAATAGCTCCTCTGCCCTTGTTCCAGCTGGCAAAAACACACCAAAACTTGAAAAGAGGAAGGCAATTGTCAGGGTCTTTATTTAATAGACAGCACATAAATTATTTCAGTCTGTGTCTCTTGTATGTATTCCATGGACAACAGTATATTCCCTTTACCCCCAAATACATTTAGTTTACTTCACAACCTGGATTCCACCTTCATTAAGAGTTTTAAGCATCAAGTCGTAGCTTTATATCTGCAGAGCTTTCCAAACCTTATAAGTCTTTTCTTCATAAAGAAGCTGTCAGACCTATGGTTATATAAAATATCTATATATATTTTTTTACATAAAAAAACTTTATTTAAGGGACATGAAACCCCATTTTTCTTTCTTTCTTTCATGATTCAGATAGAGCATTCCATTTTAAACAACGTTTCAATTTGCTTCTATTATCTAATTTGCTTAGGTATTGTGGTATCCTTTGTTTAAGAGCTTACCTAGGTAGGCTCAGGAGCTAGCTGCTGATTGATGGCTGCAAGTAGATGCCGCTAGCAGGGGGTGTCAATCAACCCGATCGTATTCGATCGGGTTGATTTCACGCAATCTCTGTCCGCCTCCTCAGAGCAGGTGGACAGGTTATGAAGCAGCAGTCTATAGTCTGTATAGAGTCTGAAGGATCGCCAGAAACACGGCCCTTCAAGCTCCATACGGAGCTTGTTAAATGGGCCCCCAACACTCACAGATCTATTTTTCACATGTAAAGGGTTTTCCAAATGTCCTATTCCTCTTCTTGAAGGGACATGAAACCCCCAAAAAATGTTTTCATAATTTAAATAGAGAATACAATATTAAACAACGTTTGAGTTCTATTATCAAATTTGCTTCATTCTCTTGATATTCCTTTGTAAAAGAAGCAGCAATATACTACCCAGAGCTAGCTGAACAAATCAGGTTAGCCAATGACAGGAAGCATCTATGTGCAGCGACCAATCAGCAGCTAGTTCCCAGTAGTACATTGCTGCCCCTGAGCCTACCTAGGTATACTTTTAAACAAAGGATATCATGAGAACAAAGCAAATTAGATAATGGAAGTAAATTGAAAAGTTGTTTAAAATTGCATACTCTGTCTGAATTATGAAAGAAATATTTTGGGTTTCATGTCCCTTTAACCTTCTCCAAAATCCTAAAGGTCTCTTCCTTACTAGTGCAGAGCTTTTGAAACTTCTTATTCATATGCTAGGAATTCTTCTTCTTTTACAGAAAGAAGAGTTCACATAAACAGACTTTCAATGCCTCTGACTTAACCCCTTGGCGACCGAGGACGTGTCAGGCACGTCCTACAAAGGGTGTCAGTTAATGACAAAGGACGTGGCTGGCACGTCCTCAGGGGTTTGAAACTTTTTAAGCATCCAATGCAGAAAGAGCCACCCTGTGGCCCTCTCTGCATCAGCCAGCAATGGTGTTGATCATTGCTGGGTGGAAGCCGTAGCAGGGAGGAGGGTGGGCGGCCCATCATTGAAGGGACTTCCGAATCCTGTCCCTGCAGTGCACACAATTGAGTCGGAGTGCGCAGGGCGGGAGCGCGTGCGCAAGACTCAGACACAATTTATGGGAAGGAGGGAGAGGGAGAAGGAGGGGGGGAATAAATGTTGCAAAAGGGATCTGGGAGGGGATTGAGGGGGGCAGCTGCACTACAGAAAATTGGGGTTAAAATAAAAAAAAATTAAAAAAAATTTAAGCAAACTGGGTACTGGTAGGCAGCTGCCAGTACCCAAGATGGCAGCAAATAGGTAGAGGGGGGAGGGTTAGAGAGCTGTTTGGTGGGGATCAGGGAGGTTGGGGGCTAAGGGGGGATCCAACACTGCATTATATATATAAAAAAACAAAACTGGCAGAAATGTAAGATGGTGGTGATAATTGTGATGTGGTGGAGGGAAGAGAGCTGTTTGAGGGGGTCAGGGAGGGATCAGGGGGTGGGATGTGTCAGGTAGGAGGCTGATCTCTACACTAAAGCTAAAATTAACCCTACAAGCTACCTAATTAACCCCTTAACTGCTGGGCATAATACAAGTGTGGAGCGCAGCGGCATTTAGCGGCCTTCTAATTACCAAAAAGCAATGCCAAAGCCATATATGTCTGCAATTTCTGAACAAAGGGGATCCCAGAGAAGCATTTACAACCATATGTGCCATAATTGCACAAGCTGTTTGTAAATAATTTCAGTGAGAAACCTAAAGTTAGTGTAAAAGTTAGCAATTTTTTTTATTTGATCGCATTTGGCGGTGAAATGGTGGCATGAAATATACCAAAATGGGCCTAGATCAATACTTTGAGTTATCTACTACACTACACTAAAGCTAAAATTAACCCTACAAGCTCCTTACAAGCTACCTAATTAACTCCTTCACTGCTGGGCATAATACAAGTATGGTGCGCAGCGGCATTTAGCGGCCTTCTAATTACCAAAAAGTAATGCCAAAGCCATAAATGTCTGCTATTTCTGAACAAAGGGATCTCAGAGAAGCATTTACAACCATTTGTGGCATAATTGCACAAGCTGTTTGTAAATAATTTCAGTGAGAAAGCTAAAGTGTGTGAAAAAGTTAGTAAAAAAGTTAATGTTTTTTTTAATTTGATCGCATTTGGCGGTGAAATGGTGGCATGAAATATAACAAAATGGACCTAGATCAATACATTGGGTTGTCTACTAAAAAAATATATATACATGTTTAGGGTTATTCAGGGATTCCTGACAGATATCAGTGTTACAATGTAACTATCGCTAATTTTAAAAAAAAAATGGTTTGGAAATAGAAAAGTGCTACTTGTACTTGCCCTATAACTTGCAAAAAAAAAGCAAAGAACGTTTAAACATTTGCGCCTAGATTACGAGTTTTGCGGTAAGGTGAAAAAGCAGCGTTAACAGGTCCTAACGCTGCTTTTTTACGCCCGCTGGTATTACGAGTCTTGCAGGTATAGGTGTACCGCACACTTTTATGGCCTTACCGCAAACCGACTTACATAAAGTTTGCAAACCCTTTTTTCTATGGGACTTCCATAACGCTGGTATTATGAGTTTGTCCTGGGAGGCCAAAAAGTGAGCGGTACAGCCTCTACCGACAAGATTCCTAACGCATTTTAAAGTCAGTAGTTATGAGTTTTACACTACAACGCTATAGCATAAAACTTATAACTAAAGTGCTAAAAAGTACACTAACACCCATAAACTACCTATTAACCCCTAAACCAAGGCCCTCCCGCATCTCAAACACTATAATAAAAATTTTAACCCCTAATCTGCCACTCTGGACATCGCCACCACTAGAATAAACATATTAACCCCTAAACCGCCGCACTCCCGCATCACAAACACTAGTTAAATATTATTAATCCCTAATCTGCCGCCCCTAACATCGCCGCCACCTACATTATACTTATTAACCCCTAATCTTCCGCTCCGAACATCGCCGCAACCTACATTATATTTATTAACCCCTAATCTGCTGCCCCAACATCACCGCCACCTACCTACATTTAATAACCCCTAATCTGCCGTCCCCAACGTCGCCGCCACTATTCTAAATTTATTAACCCTTTAAACCTAAGTCTAACCCCAACCCTAACACCCACTAACTTAAATATAATTTAAGTAAATCTAAATAAAATTCCTATCATTACCTAAATTATTCCTATTTAAAACTAAATACTTACTTATAAAATAAACCCTAAGCTAGCTACAATATAACTAATAGTTACATTGTTGTATCTAGCTTAGGGTTTATTTTTATTTTACAGGCAAGTTTGTATTTATTTTAACTAGGTAGAATAGTTACTAAATAATTAACTATATAATAACTACCTAGCTAAAATAAATACAAATTGACCTGTAAAATAAAACCTAACCTATGTTACAATAACACCTAACACTACACTACAATTAAATGAATTCCCTACATTAAATACAATTAAATAAATTAAATTAAATTAGCTAAATCCCCCCAAAAAACACTAAATTACAGAAAATAAAAAACAAATTACAAGATCTTTAAACTAATTACACCTAATCTAATAGCTCTATCAAAATAAAAAAAGCCCCCCTAAAATAAAAAACCCTAGCCTAAACTAAACTATCAATAGCCTTTAAAAGGGCCTTTTGTGGGGCATTGCCCCAAAGAAATCAGCTCTTTTACCTGTAAAAAAAATACAAAACAACCCCCCAACAGTAAACCCCACCACCCACACAACCAACCCCCCAAATAAAAGCCTAACTAAAAAAAACTAAGCTCCCCATTGCCCTGAAAAGGGTATTTGGATGGGCATTGCCCTTAAAAGGGCATTTAGCTCTATTGCTGCCCAAAGCCCTAACCAAAAAAATAAACCCACCCAATACACCCTTAAAAAATCCTAACACTATCCCCCGAAGATTCACTTACCGGGAGAAGTCCTCATCCAAGAGGCAAGATGTCCTCAATGAAGCCGGCAGAAGTGGTCCTCCAGACGGGCAGAAATCTTCATCCAGACGGCATCTTCTATCTTCATCCTTCCGACGCGGAGCGGCTCCATCTTCAAGACATCCGGCGCGGAGCATCCTCTTCAATCGACGTCTTCTTCAGAATGAATATCTCTTTAAGTGACATCTTCCAAGATGGCGTCCCTTAGTTTCCGATTGGCTGATTTCATCAGCCAATAGGATTGAGCTTGCATTCTATTGGCTGATTGGAAATAGCAAAGTGCTACTTGTACTTGCCCTATAACTTGCAAAAAAAGCAAAGAACATTTAAACATTTGTGCCTAGATTACGAGTTTTGCGGTAAGGTGAAAAAGCAGCGTTAACAGGTCCTAACGCTGCTTTTTTACGCCCGCTGGTATTACGAGTCTTGCAGGTTTAGGGGCACTGCACACTTTTTTGCCCTTACCGCAAACCGACTTACGTAAAGTTCGTAAACCCTTTTTTCTATGGGACTTCCATAGCGCTGGTATGAGTTTGTCCTGGGAGGCCAAAAAGTGAACGTTACAGCCTCTACCGACAAGATTCCTAACGCATTTTAAAGTCAGTAGTTATGAGTTTTACACTACAACGCTGTAGCATAAAACTCATAACTAAAGTGCTAAAAAGTACACTAACACCCATAAACTACCTATTAAGGCCCTCCCGCATTGCAAACACTATAATAAATTTTTTTGCTGCCACTAGAATAAACATATTAACCCCTAAACCGCCGCACTCCTGCATCACAAACACTAGTTAAATATTATTAGCCCCTAATCTGCCGCCCCTAACATCGCCGCCACCTACATTATACTTATTAACCCCTAATCTTCTGCTCCGGACATTGCCGCAACCTACATTATATTTATTAACCCCTAATCGGCTGCCCCCAACATCGCCGCCACCTACCTACATTTATTAACCCTTAATCTGCCAGTCGTCCCCAACGTCGCCGCCACTATTCTAAATTTATTAACCATTTAAACCTAAGCCTAACACCCCCTAACTTAAATATAATTTAAATAAATCTAAATAAAATTCCTATCATTACCTAAATTATTCATATTTAAAACTAAATACTTACCTATAAAATAAAGCCTAAGCTAGCTACAATATAACTAATAGTTACATTGTAGCTAGCTTAGGGTTTATTTTTATTTTACAGGCAAGTTTGTATTTATTTTAACTAGGTAGAATAGTTACTAAATAGTTATTAACTATTTAATAACTACCTAGCTAAAATAAATACAAATTGACCTGTAAAATAAAACCTAACCTATGTTACAATAACACCTAACACTACACTACAACATTAAATACATTAAATTAAATTAGCTAAATCACACAAAAACAAAACACTAAATTACAGAAAATAAAAAACAAATTACAAGATCTTTAAACTAATTACACCTAATCTAATAGCCCTATCAAAATAAAAAAAAAAAGCCCCCTCAAAATAAAAAAAAACCCTAGCCTAAACTAAACTATCAATAGCCCTTAAAATGGCCTTTTGCAGGGCATTGCCCCAAAGAAATCAGCTCTTTTACCTGTAAAAAAAAATACAAACAACACCCCCAAACAGTAAAACCCACCACCCACACAACCAACCCCCAAATAAAATCCTAACTAAGAAAACTTAAGCTCCCCATTGCCCTGAAAAGGGCGGCAGATTATGGGTTAATAAATATAGGTAGGTTGCGGCGACATTGGGGGAGGGAGAATAGAGGTTAATAAATATAATGTAGGTGTCGGCGATGTTGGGGGCAGCAGATTAGGGGTTAATAAGTATAATGTAGGTGGCGGCGATGTCCGGAGCGGCAGATTATGGGTTACTGAGTTTTACGCAGCTTTTTGGCAGGTGTTAGACTTTTTCTCAGCCGGCTCTCCCCATTGATGTCTATGGGGAAATCGTGCACAAGCACGTAAGACCAGCTCACCACTGACTTAAGCAGCGCTGGTATTGGAGTGCGGTATGGAGCACAATTTTGCTCTACGCTCACTTCTTGCCTTTTAATGCCGGGTTTGTAAAAAACCTGTAATACCAGCGCTGCAGGTAAGTGAGCGGTGACAATAAACTGCACGTTAGCACTGCACAGCTCATAACGCAAGACTCGTAATCTAGCCGACGGTATTTCTAAACTCAGTACAAAATTTAGAAACTATTTAGCATAGGTGTTTTTTGGTGGTTGTAGATGTGTAACAGATTTTGGGAGTCAAAGTTGGAAAAAGTGTGTTTTTTTAATTTTTTCATCATATGTTATAATTTTTTTTATATAAATTAGAAGATATGATGAAAATAATGGTATCTTTACAAAGTATATTTAATCGCAAGAAAAACGGTATATAATATGTGTGGGTACAGTAAATGAGCAAGGGGAAAATTACAGCTAAACACAAACACTGCAGAAATTTAAAAATAGCCTTGGTCCCAAACGGTAAGAAAATTGAAAAATGGTCTGGTCACTAACAGGTTAAATGGATATAAAACCCAATATTTTTTTTCTTTCATGATTCAGATAGAGCATGCAATTTTAAGCAACCTTCTAATTTACTTCTATTATCAATTTATATTTGTTCTCTTGGTATCTTTATTCGAAAAGCAGGAATATAAGCTTAGGAGACGGACCATTTTTGCTTCAGCACCTGGGTAGCACTTGCTGATTGGTGACTAAATGTAGCAAGCCTAGCAGCGTAGGCTGTCCCCCATGATCCAATACCAGCCTTGAAATCACATATTCGTATAGACAATCGTGTAATTTCATTTTCACAGCAAGTGTTTACAACAGAACTTTGTTCCGATGTTATCTTTATTAACAAGTCCTTTTGTTTCCAAAACCTGTAAGCCTGTTATATTTATTTTTTATTATTGAAAGGGAGGCGATGGTGTTGGAAAGAGAGACGGTGAAGACAGTAAAAATAACCAGACAAGGAAGAAGGAGAAAAGAAAGTGGTTGGAGGAGAGTCAGGGTGGGGAGAGATGAGAG
The DNA here is from genome assembly GCF_027579735.1 of Bombina bombina. NCBI lineage: Eukaryota > Metazoa > Chordata > Amphibia > Anura > Bombinatoridae > Bombina > Bombina bombina. The sequence goes on from NC_069499.1 coordinate 1,366,641,785, forward strand.
AGGAAGAAAGAGAGAAAAGAAAAGGGTAAAGAGAGAGAGAGATAGAGGAAGGCAGAGGAATGTGAGTGTAGGAAAAAAATAAGAGGGAGAATGGAAAATATATAATTGATGCTAACCTAATAAATTATTTTCTTTCCTGGCATGGAGAGTCCACAAATCCATTCAATTACTAGTGGGAATTCAACTCCTGGCCATCGGGTGGAGGCAAAGAACACCCCAGCAAAGCTTCAAGTATCCTCTCACTTCCCACAATCCCCAGTCATTCAGCCGAGAAATCATGGAAAGAGAAGAAGACACAAAGGGACATATTTATCAATGTGCGAGCGGCCATGATACGAAGTCCATTGATACGTGGACATGATACGAAGTCCACCGCACATTGATAAATGCCGACAGCATACGCTGTCGGCATTTATCATTGCACCAGCAGCTCTTGTGAACTGCTTGTGCAATGCCGCTCCCTGCAGATTGGCCGCTAGCAGGGGGTGTCAATCAACCCAATCGTATTTGATCGGGTTGATTTCTGTCCGCGGCCTCAGTGCAGGCGGACAAGTTATGGAGCAGCGGTCTTTAGATCGCTGCTTCATAACTTTTGTTTCCAGCGAGCCTAAAGGCTCGCCAGAAACAAGGGGCATTAAGCTCCATACGGAGCTTGATAAATATGCCCCAAAGGGTATAGTGGTGCCTGAGGTTTAGAAAATGACAAAAGCCATCTTAAGATTAACATAAGGGCGGGTCGTGGACTCTCCATGCCAGGAAAGAAAATAATTTATCAGGTAAGCATAAATTATATTTTCTTTCCAATGGCATGGAGAGTCCACAAATCTATTCAATTACTAGTGGGAACCAATACCCAAGCTAGAGTCCAAAGAATGGAAGGGAGGGATACACAAGACAGGCGAACCTAAACAGAAGGCACCACCGCTTGAAGAACTTTCCTCCCAAAAGAAGCCTCAGCTGAACAAAAACATCACATTTTTAAAATTTTGAAAAAGTATGCAATGATGACCAAGTGGTCGCCTTGCAAATCTGTTACATGGAAGCATCATTTTTAAAGGCCCAAGAGGAAGCGACAGCCCTAGTGGAGTGAGCCGTAATTTTCTCTGGAGGCTGCTGTCCAGCTGTCTTATAAGCCAATTGAATAACGGTTCTCAGCCAAAAGGAGAGAGTAGAAGAACTGGCCTTTTGACCCTTCCACTTACCCGAAAATACAACAAAAAGAGCAGAAGATTAAAGAAAATTTTTAGTAGCCTGCAAATAGAACTTCAGAGCACGCACAACATCCAGATTGTGCAACAACCGTTCCTTCTGAGAGGAAGGATTAGGACAAAATGAAGGAACAACAATTTCTAGGTTAATATTGCGTTCCGAAACCACCTTGGGTAGGAATCCTAATTTAGTACGGAGGACCGCCTTATCCGCATGAAAAATAAGATAAGGAGGTTCCCACTATACAGCCGAAAGCTCAGAAACTCTACGGGCAGAGAAAATTGCCAGTAGAAACAAAACCTTCCAGGACAATAATTTAATATCAACAGAATGCATAGGCTTAAAATGAGTCTGCTGCAGAACCCTGAGGAGAAGATTAAGACTCCAAGGAGGAGCAATTGACCTAAACACAGGTCTTATTCTAAACAAAGCCTGGACAAAAGATTGAACATCTGGCAAAATTGCCAGACGTTTCTGCAAATGAATCGACAGAGTCGAAATCTGACCCTTTAGAGTACTGACTGATAAACCCTTCTCCAGACTCTCCTGAAGAAAGGACAGAATACGGGGAATTCTCATCTGACTCCAAGAAAAACCACTAGATCCGCACCAATGAAAGAATTTCTGCCATACCTTATAATAAATCTTGCGAGTAACAGGCTTACAAACCTGAATCTTCCTCAGAGGCAATTTCCACAGGGATAAAGACGACATTGTCACTAGGTCTGCAAACCAAGTTCTGCGAGGCCACACTGGAGCTATTAGAATCATGAAGCCTGCTCCTGCTTGATAGGGCTATCACCCAAGGAAGGAGGGCAACCGGAGGGAACAGATAAATTAGACCGAAGACCCATGGCACTGCCAGGGTGTTGACCAGAGCTGCTTAAGGATCTCTTGATCTTGCTCCGTACCTTGGAAGCTTGGCGTTTAGACTAGATGCCATCAGATCCAGCTCCGGAACTCCCCACTTGAGGGTTAACATTGAGAATACTTCCGGATGGAGAGCCCATTCCCCTGGGTGAAAAGTCTGCCTGCTCAGATAATCCGCTTCCCAGTGGGATATGAATGGCAGAGAGATGACAGTTGTGAAACTTTGCCCACTGAAGAATGCGAGTCACCTACTTCATAGCTAATAAGCTCAGAGTTCCTCCTTGGTGGTTGAAATACGCCACTGAAGTGATGTTGTCCGATTGAAATCTGATAAACCGGACTAAACTCAGTTGAGGCCAAGCTGTCAATTCTAGGATATTTATAGGGAGGACAGACTCCCCCTAAGTACAGAGTCCTTGAGCTCTTAAGGAACCCCTAACTGCTCCCCAGCCTAACAGGCTGGCATCCGTGGTCACAATCTCCCAAGAAGGTCTTAGGAAACAAGTGCCCTGAGACAAATGGTCTTGGGAGATCCACCAGAACAGAGAAATCCTTGTCTGACAGTCTACAATTATCCTCTGAGAGAGATCTGTGTGGTCTCCGTTCCATTGATTGAGCATACATAACTGTAGAGGTCTCAGATAAAAGCGAGCAAACGGAATAATGTCCATGGATGCCACCATGAGACCAATGCCACTTATGGATGAAGAGAGGACTGAAGAGAAAGACAGGCCGCAAGAAGATTGATTTTCCTGAACTGCAACAAAAAAATTTTTTCATAGACACTGAGTCTATATTTGTTCCCAGTAAACATACCCTGGTACTTGGCACAAAAGAACTTTTCCCTAGATTCACCTTCCACCCGTGAGAGTGGAGAATAGATAACAGAGAATCTGTATGGGATCTTGCTAACTGAAAACATGGTGCCTGAACCAAGATATTGTCCAGGTAAGGAGCCACCGCAATCCCTAGAGATCTGGCCACAGCCAAAAGAGTCCCTAGAACCTTCGTAAAGATTTGCGGAGTAGTGGCGAGGCCGAAAAGGAAGGGCTACAAATTGGAAATGTTGATCCAAAAAGGCAAACCTCACGAACTTGAAATGTTCCTTGTGGATAGGCACATGAAGATACACATCCTTCAGGTCTATGGTGGTTATAAATTGACCCTCCTGAACTAGAGGGAGAATAGAATGAATAGTCTCCATTTTGAAGGACGGAACCTTGAGAAACTTGTTGACAGACTTGAGGACTAGAATGGGTCGAAAAGTTCCCTCCTTTTTTGGAACCACAAAAAGATTTGAATAAAATCCCTGACTCTGTTCTGCTAGAGGAAAGTGGGACAATCACTCCCAGAGAAGACAGATCCTTTACAAAGCTTAAGAAGGCCTGTCTCTTTACCTGGTTTACAGATAATCTTGATAGTAGAAACCTGGGGGACAAGATTTGAAACCTATCTTGTATCCCTGGGAGACTATATCCATTGCCCAAGGGTCTGGAATGTTGCGAATCCAAACCTGCTGAAAGAAGAAGGAAAGCCTGCCCCCTACTTGATCCAGAACTGGATCGGGGATGGTCCCTTCCCGTCAGCGGAAGGCTTTCTGGAGGGCTGGCTAGCTCTCCAAGAGGTCTTGGCTTGCTAAGGTTTAGAAGACGAGGAAGATTTCTGTCCCATGAAGTTACAAAAGAATGAAAATTAGAAGACTGACGACCCTTGGACCTATTCTTCTTATCCTGTGGTAAAAAAAAAAATTCCTTTACCACCAGTAACCGTGGAACCAAGATTTTAACCAAAGGGCTCTGCAGGCTAGAATTGCAAAACTAGAAATTTTGGCTCCCAGCTTTGCATACTGGCATCATAGATAAAAGTATTAGCCAGCTTTAGAGCCTTGATCCTATCTTGGATCTCCTCTATAGTAGTCTCCTCTGAGATTAGATCAGACAATAAGTCACACCAATAAGAGGCTGCACCAGCAACTGTCGCAATACTAGCAACTGGTTGCCATTGCAAACCCTGATGAAGCATCTTTCTTAAATAACCCTCCAGTTTCTGATCCATAAGGTCTCTAAAAGAGGAACTATCCTAAAGTAATTCTCTTGGCTAAGGTAGATATAGCGCCCTCTACTCTAGGAACAGTGCGCCAAAGATCTTGTACTGAAAAAGCCACAGGAAACATATTTTTAAACACAGGAGACTATTTAAAGGGAACCCCCAGCTTCTCCCATTCCTGAGATATAGAGGCCTATCTATCAAGCTCCGAACGGAGCTTGAAGGCTCGTGTTTCTGGCGAGTCTTCAGACTCGCCAGAAACACAAGTTATGGAGCAGCGGCCTAAAGACCACTGCTCCATAACCCTGTCCGCCTGCTCTGATGAGGCGGACAGGAATCACCGCAATTCAACCCGATCGAGTACGATCAGGTTGATTGAAACCCCCTGCTGGCGGCCCATTGCCCGAGAGTCTGCAGGGGGCGGCGTTGCACCAGCAGCTCTTGTGAGTAACTATATAAAGAGAGGAAGAGCAAAGGCCTGGAGGAGACAAAAAAGACAGAAGAAGGGAGGAAGGAGATGTGAAAAGAGAAGGATTGAGGAAGAGGGGGAGAACGAGGAGCTACTTGGTTATTAATATTGTTTATATATATTCTTACCTCAGCTTTGTGAGCTTCTCTACCTATGTGGGCGTGGCTAATATCTGTGCCACTGTTCTGGCTGGCAGACCTCAGTTCTGGGCCTCCTGATGATCATCTGCCATTGCCTCAAGGAACTGCAGCTGGCAGAAGCCCCAGGATGTAACTACCCACATATGTGCTGCTGAACTGTGCATACGTGCATTGATGAAAACTGCAACTTGCTTTTTTGTTTATGCTGACTGTAGTTTTTCCATTTAAAAAAAAAGTAAAACATATTTAATGGGACAGTAAAGTCAAAATTAATATTTTATGGTTCAAATAGAGCATGCATTCTGCTTTCCAGTTTACTTTACTTCTGTTATTAAATGTGCTTTGTTCTTTTGGTATACTTTATTGAAGAACATACCTAGGTATGCTAAAGTGCAGCAATGCACTGCTGTGATCTAGCTATTGATTCTAAACATATATGCCTCCTGCCATTGACTCACCAGATGTGTTCAGCTGCCAGTAGTGCATTGCTGAGCCTTCTCTTTAAAAAAGAATACAAAGAAAACGAAGCAAATTTGATACTAGAAGTAAATTGCACAGTTGTTTAAAATTGCATGCTCGTTTTGAATCATGAATCTTTTCACTTGATGCCCCTTTAACATTATGACTGTGATCTACCTATAGTTATAGTAGCTCAACTCATTGATTTATAGACCAGTAAAGCACTGCCCAAAGCTCTCCTCTTTATCTGTAGATAACTTTCTAAATTGTACAGGCCTTTATTTTATGTGTACATGGTTTTTAAAATATCACAGGTTCCTTCATCACATATTTCTAAAATGTACAGCTATTTCATGAAATGTACAAATCTCTAGCTATTTTGCTTAGGTTTTACAAGTAAGACTTCTCTAACCTCTTTTTGACTATTCTTCACAACTTGCAGATGACTTCATTAATCGTATAGATCTTTGCAAAGTTTACAGGTCATATTTAACATGCAAAAAGAATACCCAACATGCAGGGCTTATGGAAACGTACGGAACCTTCTAACCCTCACAGAGCATCAAAAGAAAGCTGGCAGCAGGGCTTAGCTTGAGTAGTCCCAAGTTTTTAATGTGAGAAAACAGGACATAATATCAAAGGAGGGTCCAAATATAAATATTTTTTATCTGTAATTCCATCATAATGGTCATTTTTTATTACATAATTACTTATGCTAATTATATTAGTCGTATGTTTTATAAATGATGATAAACCTTCTAATAGCCCACTCATTTGCATACAGCTTGTCAAATCTAGTTCCAACATTCCAAGCATCATAGTTACATTTCTTGCATTCACCTTATGTAAAGAGCAGAAAGCTAGAGTAGATGTTTCCTGACATATCCGATTTATTTCAAATCATGTAATTTCATGCAACTCCCAGTGACGTAATGACACTGCCCTAAGCATACGGTGGCTTTCATTTAGCTAGTCTCATGGATGAAACAGGATCTCTCTAGCAACTGTTACCATAGAGACCGCTGCCGGGGCGTTTCACTTCATGGTCACATGACCTGCTTGTGACCTAGGTAACGAAAGCTGCACTTCGCTTGGCAACCGACCATAGCAACTGTCGGCGTTCAGGACTTCAGTTTGGAGCATGGCCGAGACAGATCCAGGAGCACTAAGCTCCGAACAGCAGGAGCGACTTCGTGCATGGAAGGTACGCCAGCTAAGGGACTGAAGCCTAAGCAGGCAAACAGACGACCTTAGTTTGTTCATGCTCAGTATTTAACTCTATACATGAGGAGTGCTGCTGACTATCCGTGTATTATACATATGCGTGGTGAACGTGTGTTTTATATTCCTTGACAAAATAAGTTAATGCTATTAATTCGTACAAAAAATAAAATATATTTTAAACTATTGGGAACATGGGTTTTCAGACCTGTTCCAAGGCCTCCTTAACAGGCCAGATTTTGAGGATTATCTTGGGAAGAAGAGCAGGTTAATAACCATGTTTAATAATCAGCTGAATATTTCACCTGTGCTCTTGTTCAGCTATCCTTAAAATCTGGCCGGTTAGAGAGGCCTGAGGACAGGTTTGAAAACCCCTGGTTTAAAGCAATACCGCCCAAACTTTTTCTATGGAAGGCTAGTTTGTAATGGCGTGATTGGCTAGGGGCACGTCACATTAGGGTTGCCACCAGGTGCCCAGTATTTAAAGTGATTGAAAAGTTTAAGGAATTAAGTATCTAAAAATACTCTTAAAAACAGGGGCACTTTAAAGGGACACTGAACCCAATTTTTTTTTTTTTTCATGATTCAGATAGAGCATTCAATTTCAAGCAACTTTCTAATTTACTTCTATTATCAAATTTTCTTTATTCTCTTGCTAACTTTATTTGAAAAGCAAGAATGTAAGTTTAGAATCCGGTCCATTTTTGGTAAACAACCTGGGTTGTTCTTGCTGATTGGTGGGTTAATGCAATAAACCAATAAACAAGTGCTGCCCAGAATCAGAACCGAAAATTGGCTGGCTCCTAAGCTTAGATGCCTTCTTTTTCAAATAAAAATAGCAAGAGAACGAAGAAAACTTGATGATAGGAGTAAATTAGAAAGTTGCTTAATATTGCATGCTCTATCTGAATCATGATAGACAAAATTTGGGGTTAGTATCCCTTTAATTCATTAAACTTTACAAACACGCTTTTTCACATCCTGAGCTTCACACTAACAGATCAGTAATATTGCCTGCTTTCTTTCCTGAAATATATGGACAGTCCACAACGTCATTCAATTACTAGTGGGAATATCACTCCTGGCCAGCAGGAGGCAAAGAGCACCACATCAAAGCTATTAAGTGTCACTCCCCTACCCATAATCCCCAGTCATTCTCTTTGCCTCTGTCAATGGAGGAGGTGAAGTTTGGTGTCTGAAGAAATAAATTCCTTTTTCGGGTACTTTTCCATGCAAGCAAGGATTTGGGTTTAGCTGAGTCCACGTCAATCTCTTCAGTAGAGTAGTGGTGGCTTTTAAGCAGTTAGGAAGTTGTGAGGTAGTCCTTGCTTTGTTTCCATACACATTGCTGCCCATGGTACAGAAGGCCAGAGCTGGTTACTCTGTTCTTTCTTTTTCTACAGGTCTCTGTAAGGAGTATGTGTCCTTTCACGCCTTGTGAGCTGTCTTCCTGCCGGACAGCTAGACTGCAGATAAGTACTTTTGTCTTCTATGTCTTGGAGACTTGCACTTCAGAAGAATTAGTCATATGCAGTAGATGGGGACATTTTTAAATTTCTTTATACAGGATTTTCTTTGGCAGTGGGCAGGCACATTACGTATGTTGAGACTAGGGGTTAATCTTCCCTTTATTGGGACGTTTTTCCTTTTTGGGCTAATTTTGTTGAAATACTTTATTAGTATGTGTGTGACTTATGTTTTACACAGGGATTTATGTATCAACTTAAAATTTTGCAGTTGGTTTTCTTTGCTTGCTTAGCTAGAACAGGCTAACTGACAAACTGCTTGAGTTTGAAACCAGCTGCAGCTACTTGCATCTTATGTTGTAGGCAGAGGGAAACGCGCGCCTTTTACTTGCTGTGTAGTTTCCTCTCTCTGCCGGTTATGTGACTTCTCTCTGCTGTCGGATATTCACGGAGCGGAGCGGTGTCATTGAATTTCAGTCTCTTCAGTGTCGATCTACTATACAATTGTTTTAGAGACTTTGGGCAGCCAAATTGTGGTATTAAAAATTCTTAAAGTGACAGGGTATTTAAAACATTTCTACAATTTGGGGAATTTTTTATTTAGTATTATGGACATGGACCAAGACTCTGTGTTTTTTGACAAATGCTTGTTATACCTTGAGGCACAAATTGTTTTGCCTATGCAATTCTGTGCTCCATGTTTAGCTAGATCACTTCAATTTAAAGATAAATTGTTGCCCTCTGAGCCCAGTGTCTCTCAGGATGATTGTGTTTAGGCAATGCCACAGCTTTCTCCTCAAACGTCCCAAGCCTCTATTGCATCACATACAGTGCCCTGCAGTTCCTCTCAGCCTCCTGGAGGAGTTTATTTGCCTGCAGATTTTGCTGCACAGGTATCCTCTGCGGTATCTGCGGCGTTATCTGCTTTTCCTATGCTGGGAAAACACAAGAGAAAAATTAGACATTCAGATAGTAAGGTTTTTGTTCCACCTACTGATACGCAGATTGCCCACCCTCATACGTCTGATGAGGAGGATATACCGGTAGCCTCTGAGGGTGAAATCTCAGATTCAGACAGTATTATTCCTTCATCTGATACTGAAGAAGTAAACTTCAGATTTAAGCTTAAACACCTTCGTGTACTGTTAAAGGAGGTATTGGCTACTTTGGACAAGTCCGCTACTTCTATCGTTGTCAACCCTAAGAAGTCTAGTAAACTTAATAAATACTATGATGTTCTTTCCTCTGTGTAAGTTTTTCCTGTCCCAGACCGTGTGACGGAGATTATTTCACAGGAATGGGAGAAGCCAGGGATTCCTTTCTCCCCGTCTCCCGTATTTAAAAAGATGTTTCCTGGGGGCGGAGCCAACTGCCGCATGGAGTAGACGCTTTTATCTAGAGCTCCTGAACCAAGCACGGTATCAAATGACCAAAAAAGCTGTTTCTCCCATTCAGAAAATGACCAACTCCTGCTCTACTGCAAAATTAATCTAATGTGAATCTATTTCAACCCACGAGATAGATATACTTGAGGCATAGCTCCGATACAAAGCTCCTACACGCAGCGACTCTAAGACTCTCAGAGGACGCCATCTTAGGCCTCTCTATGCAGAGCAGGGCAGCAGAGTATCTTAATGTAGAGCCGCGGGACGGGCTACGGGGGGACTGACTAGTCGGAGGAAATCTGGACCTGCAACCGGACTACTCCTCTTTTCGCTCCTGCTGTGCCTGTTTTGCCGCCTTCTCTCTCACTGAAGTTCACACATATTTAGGATTGAAACTGCGTGCCCTCAATATCTCAATAAGGACATGGAACGCAGTATAGAGAGGGAGTTTGTGATGTTCCAGCGCATGGATGATCATTTTGTTGAACTCCGACAGAGCCTGCTAGCGGTAGTGGAACTAGCGAGACACCTACCACAAGCCCCGCAGCCAACCCTACAACATGGAAGCCTGGAGACTCCCCTTCAGATCATCAGCACACAGATTCCAAAAGAGGATGAAGCGCCTGCCGACCAGAGCTCCTCAGAGTTTATGGGTAAGCCGCCCCACACTGAGCTCCTAGATGCCGGGACAATACCTGATAGTGGGCCACAAGGGACGCTCCACACACCCGCCTCCACGATTGAGCCGCATACTCCACTTCCTCCAGAGATTGTTAACTGGAACAGAGGGTCATTACTCACTATAGACACGGTTTCACTTAATACCCCTAATAGCTCCTATCGCCATCCCATGGAAGTATACACTCCCCATCTGCTTGAATGCAGAGGGGCCCTGGGACAAACTCTGAGCTGCAGGTGCAAACTTCATTGATCTGGTTTAGAGGACTTAAAATCTGGTATTGGCTAAACGATCTTATTACCTCATCTTCACTCCTAGGTAGTGCTCTGGACATTAATTATCTCCCAGTTTAAACAGCCCTGTTCCTTTACTATGTTATACTACTAATCTCTTACAGGCATCTACACCGTTAAGCTATATTGTGTGTGTTTATCTTATTAAGTAGGATGTGGTTTCAATAATGTCTGCTGGGACTATTTTTCTCCTTTCCTTTTATTATTTTCTCTTCATATTACTTTACAAGGGTCTCTCATTTAAGTATTTCAACAGCTTCTAAATGTTAAAATTTTGCCTAAGGGATGGTTGATGTTGCTATTTTACCCCTACAGAAACACAGTCAAAGCTTTCCATAAAGCTGAATAGGGCCTTTCAATTAGCCCCTCAACTAAGTATATAAATTGCTACATCTTGAGCAACTCCTGTTCTCCCCTATTAACTACATAAACAACAGAGTGTCCCCTGAAGACCATCCCTTTAACCACATAATACCCTCTACAATCACCCCTAGCACCTCCTTATTTTGATATACTCTAAGGCTCCGCCCCCCCTCTATTTCCCGTCCCCACTCCACTTAGAGCGGCTCGTGCCCGCTGGATTTCCTTTCCCCCTCCCCGCCAACTTGGTCCAGAAGTGACCAAGCAATAGCTAACCTCCACTTGCCCCAATTTTCCTTGTCACTCTATTAAATAACCACAAGAGCCGCAAGGTGGAGACCAACTTTATTATTCACATAACATAAAAATGAGGTTACGTTATAATCCGTGGTTTTCCCAGCTATTCATATTTTATAATGTGATTTTTGATGACTAGATATTGGCTACAAATTCTCTACTCACAATTTATACAACAAGAATTCCAGATATAGCTCCATACTACATAGCTCCTGTCTTGTCATTTTTTTGTTGTTGGAAAAGCACAGAATTCATGTTCAGAAATGTTATATTTCTTTTTCTTCATTATGTGTTTTGAGAATACTATATACATTCTATTGTTAAATTCACAATATCAATGGATGAATATTTTTTGTAATGTCTCTTATAACCTCAATAAAAAACATATTTAAAAAAAAAAAAAAAAAAAAAAAGATATTTCCTGTTGCTGACTCCATTTAAAGATTATTGGCGCACAGTGCCTAAATGCCTAAAGTAGAAGGGGCTATTTCTACTCTGGCTAAGAGAACTACGATCCCTATAGAGGATAGCTGCTCCTTTAAGGATCACATGGCCAAAAAGCTGGAAGCTTATTTGAAGAAGATGTATGTTCATCAAGGTCTTCAATGGCAACCTGCAGTTTGTATTGCCACAGTAGAAAGTGTGGCATCTTATTGGTGCGATGCCTTGTCTAAATCCATTTTAGTAGAGACTCCATTGGAGGAGATACAAGATAGGATTAAGGCTCTCATACTAGCCAATTCCTTTATTTCTGATGTTAACATGCAAGTTATTAGATTGGGAGCCAAGATGCCTGACTTCACTGTCCTAGCCCGCAGGGCATTGTGGCTAAAATCTTGGTCAGCTGATGTTACCTCTAAGTCCAAGCTTCTGGCACTTCCTTACAAGGGGAAGACCTTGTTCGGAACTGGTCTGGCAGAAATAATTTCTTATATTACGGGTGGAAAAGGGTCTTTTTTACCGCAAGACAAGAAGAACAGACTCAAAGGACGTCAAAGTAATTTTCGTTCCTTTCGTAACTTCAAGGGTCAAAAGTCTTCCTCTCCCTCTTCCAAGCAGGAGCAGTCCAAGTCTTCTTGGAAGCCTAATCTTGGAATAAGGGGAAGCAATCAAAGAAACCCTCAACTGAGTCTGTCAGCATGAAGGGTCGGCCCTCGGTCCGGGTTTGGATCAAGTGGGGGGGGGCAGACTTTCGCTGTTTTGTCAAGCTTGGAGATGAGATGTCCCAGATCCTTGGGCTGTGGACATAGTATCTCAGGGTTACAAAATAGAATTCAAAACCTTCCCTCCCAGGGGCAGATTCCACCTCTCAAGATTCGTTTAATTTACAAAAATTACCAATGGCACTACCTTTGTATAATAGACCTGTTTATATCTTCAATTGTGCCACTACAATACGGCTAGATGTGGGTGCATGGTGTATGAGTATAAATATTAGAATTACAAAGGAAAAGCATACACTCAGACTGCACTCCTAGGTCAGGTTGCAAATTTGTTGCAAATAATAATCACTTAGTTGCTGATCCAAGGTTGGAATACGGGGATAGGAATAGACACTAAATTAAAATATAACTTTTATTGGGTTTAATAATTAAAATAGGAAAAATCATTAAAACCACACTTAAGTACCGACTGTAGTTTGTAGAAATATAATAACCGATTTTTAGTTCAATTAAGCAGTTATGCCTGCTTGCGTGCAAGTCTAATGTACCTATCTATCGTAGTACATAACATATAAATTACAAGTAGTAGTGATAGGTTGGCTTGACACTCTATATGGGGAAGTGTGTGAGAGAGTAGAGTAAAAGGTAGGTCCACTTTTATTTAGACAGGTAGTTAGACCATGACTGATTGAATGTTGTCATAGATGAGCTAGATAGACTAACGTTGTGATAGCACACAATATTGTGACTCGATGTACATAAACTTCTCCTAGATATTCGTGTGATAAACCTCAATATTGGAAAGGTAAATTTAACTATAGGAGAGAGGTTGTGCTAAAATTATGGTTAGAAGCTTGCCACGTATTTATCTTAGCATTGTAACATTCATAGGTTCACTTGTTATATTGTATCCGGCTTTGTGTTACGGTTAATTCACCATGTATTATTTGGCCGGTATGCCTATATATTATATTAACCCAAAAGAGTTGTAAATAGTACGGTTAATACTCTTAGTATTATTTAGCCGGTATGCATTTATATTCTATTGACCCAAGGGGTTGTAAATAATATAAGGCAAGTGAGGTGCCAAATGAACGTTTGTAGCGTGGGCTCTATTAGAGCTGACTGGATATTGGTCGTGCAGCGTCTAAGCAATTGAAGTATCAGTCAGGTGTGAGTTGCATAGGCTCAGTATTGTTTAGCCGGTATGCATATATATACTATTGACCTAAATCGTTGTAAATAATACGAGGCAAGTGAGGTGCCGGTCAAATGTTTGTAGCGTGGGCTCTAATTGAGCTAAGTAAATGTTAGCCGTGCGGCGTCTAAGCAAGTGGGGTATCAGTCAGGTGTGAGTAGCGTAGACTCAGTTAGAACTGAATGGATATTAGTCGTGCAGCGTCTAGGTCAAACACGTCCTCACACACTTAGTTCTCATATAGAATATTCAATTTAGTGATGGTAATGGCGTTCTGGAATAGAGTCCCATACATTCACTCTCAAACACACTTGTAAATTAGTACAGGATAACTCGGATAACTGAAAATATTATTTCATGATAAGTCGTATTAAAGGAGATTATTACTCCATCTAGTGACTACAGTAATGGTTCGGTAGCTTAAGGCTAATCTAAAACACAGGAGCTCCTAGGACTCCTAACGTCCCTAACATGTTTCGCCACTTAGCGTGGCTTTTTCAAAGGTGAACGCGCCGCTCAGTAGTCGGCTATTTAAGGCTGCTTAGAATCACCCCCCCAATAGGCGTGCATACACCTTCTGACCTATCAATGACGATTGAGATGTGTGTGTCATAATGAGGAGGGGATTAGCAGGATAGTCTCTGAAGTGGTTAACTGTTTGATGGCTGGATACGGTCAAAAAGGCACATTTATTGACTATCAAACTTATAGCAAACGTTTGTATTGCATTATTATGGACCGCTAGAACGAATAGAAAATAATAGGATTTAAGGTTAGATAAACAATTGAGATATCGTGATATCGTTAGTATTTGCAATCGTCATTGATAGGTCAGAAGGTGTATGCACGCCTATTGGGGGTGTGATTCTAAGCAGCCTTAAATAGCCGACTACTGAGCGGCGCGTTCACCTTTGAAAAAGCCACGCTAAGTGGCGAAACATGTTAGGGACGTTAGGGCATTGGTGAGGAGTCCTAGGAGCTCCTGTGTTTTAGATTAGCCTTAAGCTACCGAACCATTACTGTAGTCACTAGATGGAGTAATAATCTCCTTTAATACGACTTATCATGAAATAATATTTTCAGTTATCCGAGTTATCCTGTACTAATTTACAAGTGTGTTTGAGAGTGAATGTATGGGACTCTATTCCAGAACGCCATTACCATCACTAAATTGAATATTCTATATGAGAACTAAGTGTGTGAGGACGTGTTTGACCTAGACGCTGCGCGACTAATATCCATTCAGTTCTAACTGAGTCTACGCTACTCACACCTGACTGATACCCCACTTGCTTAGACGCCGCACGGCTAACATTTACTTAGCTCAATTAGAGCCCACGCTACAAACATTTGACCGGCACCTCACTTGCCTCGTATTATTTACAACGATTTAGGTCAATAGTATATATATACATACCGGCTAAACAATACTGAGCCTATGCAACTCACACCTGACTGATACTTCAATTGCTTAGACGCTGCACGACCAATATCCAGTCAGCTCTAATAGAGCCCACGCTACAAACGTTCATTTGGCACCTCACTTGCCTTATATTATTTACAACCCCTTGGGTCAATAGAATATAAATGCATACCGGCTAAATAATACTAAGAGTATTAACCGTACTATTTACAACTCTTTTGGGTTAATATAATATATAGGCATACCGGCCAAATAATACATGGTGAATTAACCGTAACACAAAGCCGGATACAATATAACAAGTGAACCTATGAATGTTACAATGCTAAGATAAATACGTGGCAAGCTTCTAACCATAATTTTAGCACAACCTCTCTCCTATAGTTAAATTTACCTTTCCAATATTGAGGTTTATCACACGAATATCTAGGAGAAGTTTATGTACATCGAGTCACAATATTGTGTGCTATCACAACATTAGTCTATCTAGCTCATCTATGACAACATTCAATCAGTCATGGTCTAACTACCTGTCTAAATAAAAGTGGACCTACCTTTTACTCTACTCTGTCACACACTTCCCCATATAGAGTGTCAAGCCAACCTATCACTACTACTTGTAATTTATATGTTATGTACTACGATAGATAGGTACATTAGACTTGCACGCAAGCAGGCATAACTGCTTAATTGAACTAAAAATCGGTTATTATATTTCTACAAACTACAGTCGGTACTTAAGTGTGGTTTTAATGAGTTTTCCTATTTTAATTATTAAACCCAATAAAAGTTATATTTTAATTTAGTGTCTATTTCTATCCCCGTATTCCAACCTTGGATCAGCAACTAAGTGATTATTATTTGCAACTAATTTGCAACCTGACCTAGGAGTGCAGTCTGAGTGTATGCTTTTCCTTTGTAATTCTAACACCTCTCAAGATTATCTGCAGACCAGGTAAAAAGAGAGGCATTCTTGAACTGCGTTCATGACCTTTCCTTCCTGGGAGTGATTGTTTCAGTTCCAGTAAGGAAACAGGGTTTAGGATTCTATTCAAATCTGTTTGTGGTTCCCAAAAAAGATGGAACTTTTCGACCCATTTTAGACCTAAAGTGCCTCTACAAGTTTCTCAGGGTACCGTCCTTCAAAATGGAAACCATTCGTTCCATTCTTCCTTTGGTCCAAGAGGGTCAGTTCATGACGACCATAGACCTGAAGGAGGCGTATCTTCATGTTCCCGTCCACAGGGATCATCACAAATTCCTGAGATTTGTCTTTCTAGACAAACACTTTCAGTTTGCGGCTCTTCCGTTTGGCCTTGCCACAGCTCCCAGAATTTTCTCAAAGGTTCTGGGAGCTCTCTTGGCAGTGGTCAAATCTCGTGGGAATTGCAGTGGCGCCATACCTGGATGACATATTGGTTCAGGCGCCATCTTTTCAACATAAAATAGATCTTGTTGTCTTTTCTTCGTTCCCACGGTTGGAAAGTGAAGCTGGAAAAGAGTTCCCTTGTTCCAGCTACAAGGGTGGTTTTCTTAGGGACCATAATAGATTCCCTATCCATGAAAATTTTTCTGACGGTGGTCAGAAAATCCAAAATTCTTTCCTCTTGCCTCTCTCTTCACTCTACTGTTCGGCCATCAGTGGCTCAATGTATGGAGTTAATTGGTCTGATGGCCACTTCCATGGACATCATTCCCTTTACTCAAATTCCATTTGAGAGCTCTGCAATTATGCATGCTCCGACAATGGAACGGAGACCATTCGGATCTGTCTCAGAGGATAGATCTAGACCAGTCGACAAGAGACTCTCTCCCATGGTGGCTTTCTCAGGACCATCTGTCTCAGGGCACATGCTTCCGGAGACCTTCCTGGGTGATTGCGACCACGGACGCCAGCCTGCTAGGCTGGGGAGCAGTCTGGGACTCGTTAAAGGCACAGGGACTATGGACTCGGGAGGAGTCTGCTATCCCCATAAACATTTTGTAGTTGAGAGCGATTTACAATGCTCTGATGGCTTGGTCTCAATTGTCCTTAGCCCGGTTTATCAGGTTTCAGTCGGACAACATCACCTCAGTGGCTTACATCAACCACCAGGGAGGAACTCAGAGTTCCTTAGCCATAGAGGAGGTGGCACGGAGTGGACAACTGGGAAGCAAATTTCCTGAGCAGACAGACATTTCATCCCGGTGAGTGGGCTCTCCATCCGGAGGTGTTCTCCAGGTTAACCCTCAAATGGGTGGTACCGGAGTTGGATCTGATGGCGTCTCGGCAGAACGCCAAGCTTCCAAGGTACAGTTCAAGGTCATGAGGTCCTCATGCCGCTCTGATTGCTTGTATCAAACAAGAGAGAGCATCACTATTTCTAATAGCTCCTGCATGGTCTCGCAGGATCAAGTATGCAGACCTATGAAGATGTCTTCTCGGCTGCCTTGGAGGTTGCCTCTGAGGATGGACCTTCTAACTCAGGGTCCATTCCTCCATCCAAATCTCGTTTCTCTGAAGCTGACTGCTTGGAGATTGAATGCTTAGTTCTGCCTAAGCGTTGATTTTCTGAGTCGGTCATTGAGACCACGATCCAGGCTCGCAAGCCTGTTACTCGGAAAATTTACCATAAGGTATGGCGTCAATACCTTTATTGGTGTGAATCTAAGAGCTACTCTTGGAGTAAGGTCAGGATTCCTAGAATTTTGTATTTTCTGCAGGAAGGTCTGGAGAAAGGATTGTCAGTTCTCTGGAAGGTCAGATTTCTGCATTATCTATTTTGTTACACAAGCGTCTGGCGGATGTGCCAGATGTTCAGTCTTTTTGTCAGGCCCTGGTCAGAATCAGGCCTGTGTTTAACCCTGTTACTCCTTCTGGGAGCCTTAATCTTGTTCTTAAAGTTTTGCAGCAGGCTCTGTTTGAGCCAATGCATTCCATTGATATTAAGTTGCTATCTTGGAAGTTTTTTTTCTTATTGCTTTCTCTTCTGCTCGGAGAGTTTCGGAACTCTCAGCTTTGCAGTGTGATTCACCTTACCTTATCTTTCATGCGGATAAGGCGGTTCTTCGTTCTAAATTTTAGTTTCTTCCTAAAGTGGTTTCAGATAGAAATATTAAACAGGAAATTGTTGTTCCTTCTCTCTGTCCCAATCCTTCTTCTCATAAAGAACGTCTGTTGCACAACTTGGATGTTGTGCATGCTCTAAAATTCTACCTACAGGCGACTAAGGATTTTCACCAGTCTTCTGCCCTGTTTGTTTGTTTCTCAGGAAACCGTAAGGGTCAGAAGGCTACTTCTACTTCTCTTTCCCTCTGGTTTAGAAGTAAGATTTGTTTTGCTTATGAGACTGCTGGACAGCAGCCTCCTGAGAGAATCACAGCTCATTCCACTAGGGCTGTCTCCTCTTCTTGGTCTTTTAAAGATGAAGCTTCTTTGGAACTTCTTTGCAAGGCTGCAACTTGGTCCTCTCTGTATACTATTTCCACAGTTTACAAATTTGATACTTTTTCCTCGGCTGAGGCCTCTTTTGGGAGAAAGGTTCTTCAAGCGGTGGTGCCTTCTGCTTAGGTCTTCCTGTCTTGTTCTCCCTCCATGTTCATTCTGTGTCTTCTAGCTTGGGTATTGGTCCCACTAATAATTGAATGACGTTGTGGACTCTCCATATCTTAAAAAAGAAAACAAAATGTATGCTTACCTGATACATTTATTTATTTCCGGATATGGAGAGTCCACGACCCCACCCTTTATTAAGACAGTTATTTTTTACTAAACCTCAGGCACCTCTACACCTTTGTGTTATTCTTTTTCCATTTCCCTTCGGTCGAATGATTGGGGATTATGGGTAGGGGAGTGACACTTAACAGCTTTGCTGTGGTGCTCTTTGCCTCCTCCTGCTGGCCAGGAGTGATATTCCCACTAGTACAGGTAGCCCTTAGGTTACGCTGGGATTAGGTTCCAGAAGGAATGGTTGTAAATAGAAACTGTTGTAAATTAAAACCCAGTTTATAATGTAAGTCCTTGGGAAGTGAGGGAGTTAGGTTCCAGGCCCCTCTCAAAATTGTCATAAGTAACACCTAATACATTATTTTTATTTTTTAAAGCTTTGAAATGAAGACTTTAAATGCTAAACAGCATTATAAACCTAATAAAATAATCACACAACACAGACTTTATCATCAAACTAAGTTTAATGAACAAAAATCTTTTTTTTACTTGCATTTTTCTGCAAACAGTTCTCTGCATTCTTAGGATGTTAGATAATATTGGGTCTGCAGCTATTCTATGTATTCCAGTCTGGACTGATTTATAGGAACCCTGACCTTCAAGCAGCTGGGCAGGAAGATCTTGTTCCTTTGAAAGCTGCTCGATAGCTCAGGTCTGGTTACACTGATCGATTTTAGCTTGCTTGGCTTGCATATCTTTGCTGCAAGACAAGCGGACAGCTCCACCTACTGACTATTTTAATCAATGCACTGCTTCTCAATGCTTTTTAATAGCAGTCACATGACTAAAAAAAAAGGGCGTTATTCTGAAATGGCGCAAATTGAACCATAGCAAACCGAGGGCCACCTGTAATTGAATTACGTTGTGGACTCTCCATATCCAGAAACATTTTGGTTTTTTTACAGCTGTGTCATTTGCTTGGAGTTAGTGTGCATGATACATTGTCTGAGCTTGTTATCAAAAAGGTGACAACCTCATTGATATGTAAATGCACGCTACTTCTGTCACAGTATGTGAGAATATCAGTGCTCCAAGATAGCAGCCCCCATTACAAAGAGGTGGAGCGTTGCCATCGGGCAACTTTTCAGGGGTTAAAATAGGAACATGGCTTTAAAGAGAGCTGCCACATCAGGATGAAAAGCAATAGCATAGTAAGAAGTAATCACTCTAGAGTAGTTGTGCCCAGCAGCTTACTGTCCCTTTAACCCCTTAATGACCACAGCACTTTTCCATTTTCTGTCCGTTTGCGACCAGGGCTATTTTTACATTTTTGCGGTGTTTGTGTTTAGCTGTAATTTTCCTCTTATTCATTTACTGTACCCACACATATTCTATACCATTTTTCTCACCATTAAATGGACTTTTTAAAGATACCATTATTTTCATCATATCTTATCATTTACTATAAAAAAATGTATAAAATGGAAAAAAAACACTTTTTCTAACTTTGACCCTCAAAATCTGTTACGCATCTACAACCTACCAAAAAACAACCATGTTAAATAGGTTCTAAATTTTGTCCTGAGTTTAGAAATACCCAGCGTTTACATGTTCTTTGCTTTTTTGCAAGTTATAGGGCAATAAGTACAAGTAGCACTTTGCTATTTCCAAACCACTTTTTTTCAAAATTAGCGCTAGTTACATTGGGACACTGATATCTTTCAGGAATCCCTGAATATCCCTTGACATGTATATATTTTTTTAGAAGACAACCCAAAGTATTGATTTAGGCCCATCTTGGTATATTTCATTCCACCATTTCACCGCCAAATGCGATCAAATAAAAAGAGTCTTTCACTTTTTCACAATTTTAGGTTTCTCTCTGAAATTATTTACAAACAGCTTGTGCAATTATGGCACAAATGGTTGTAAATGCTTCTCTGGAATCCCCTTTGTTCAGAAATAGCAGACATATATGGCTTTGGCATTGTTTTTTGGTAATTAGAAGGCCGCTAAATGCCGCTGTGCACCACACTTTTATTATGCCCAGCAGTGAAGGGGCTAATTAAGGAGCTTGTAGGGTTAATTTTAGCTTTAGTGTAGTGTAGTGTAGTAGACAACCCAAAGTATTGATCTGGGCCCATTTTGGTATATTTCATGCCACCATTGCACTGCCAAATGTGATCAAATAAAAAAAATTGTTCACTTTTTCACAAACTTTTTTACAAACTTTAGGTTTCCGACTGAAATTATTTACAAACAGCTTGTGCAATTAAGGCACACATGGTTGTAAATGCTTCTCTGGGATCCCCTTTGTTCAGAAATAGCAGACATATCTTTGGCGTTGCTTTTTGATAATTAGAAGGCCGCTAAATGCCGCTGCGTATCACACATGTATTATGTCTAGCAGTGAAAGGGTTAATTAGGTAGCTTGTAGGAAGCTTGCAGGGTTAATTTTAGCTTTAGTGTAGAGATCAGCCTCCCACCTGACACATCACACCCCCTGATCCTTCCCAAACAGCTCTCTTCCCTCCCCCACCCCACACTTGTCCCCGCCATCTTAAGTACTGGCAGAAAGTCTGCCAGTACTAACATAAAAGGTATCTTTTAATTAATTTTTTTTAGCATATTTACATATGCTGCTGTGTAGGATCCCCCCCAAACAGCTCTCTATCCCTCCCCCTCTACCTTATTGGGAGCCGTCTTGAGTACTGGCAACTGTCTGCCAGTACCCAGTTTACAATAAAATTGTTGTTTTTTTTTTCCTGTAGTGTAGCTTCCCCCCCCCACGAAAGACCAACCCCCTCCCAGATCCCTTAGATCTAAATTATTCCCAATTCCCACCCCCTTTCTCCCACTTTGCAGCATTACATTTTCCATGCTATAGTGGTTCCAACCTGCTCCCGCCCCGTGCACGCGCCCACCGCCCCCCCGCGCACGCATGCGTCTGTGCGCGTCCTCGGCGATCCAACTCACAATTCCGCCTCCCTCTTGCATCATCAACCCATTGATGGCCGCCCACCCGCCTCCCACATCGTCTCCAACCCACCAACGATTGCGGCCATCGATGTCCGATGCAGAGAGGGCCACAGAGTGGCTTTCTCTGCATCGGATGGCCAAGTATGGTTATTGCAGGATGCCTCGATATTGAGGCATCACTGCAATAACCGGAAAGCGTCTGGAAGCGATCAGGATCACTTCCACCGCTTTCCAAGACTGACGACATGCAGGGTACATCCTCGGTCGTTAAATGTATTTTTTTGGAGGACGTACCCTGCACGTCATCGTTCGTTAAGGGGTTAAACAACATTCTAATGTATCTCAATTAGCAAGTTTGCTTCTTTTCTTTTTTTTTGTTTGTTTGTTGAAGAAGCAGCAATGCACTACTAGGAGCTTGCTAAACATTGGGTGATCCAATGACAAGAGATATATATTTGCACCCGCCAATCACTAGTTATCTCCCAATAATTCAATAGAAGTAAACTGGAAAGTTGTTTAAAATTGTACGCTGTATCTAAATCATAAAAGTTTCATTTTGACTTCACTGTCCCTTTAAATGACTAATGTGGAACTGCTATTTCGACAACAAATTTCTGATGTCTGTTTTTTTCGGTTTCAATACATTTTTTTCCCATCTGCTGTTACAAAGATATAGGGAATGGCAATTTTAATTTACAAAACATGCTGCTACGAGTGATGGGCTGCATTCTAGATCACAAAGGTAAATTATTGGCAATCAAGGGTTTAATTCAAGGCTACCCTATTAATATTGCCACCGTCTACTGCTCCAGTAAAGGACAGTTATCATTTCTTACCCTACCCTTTTACACCTGGCCTCTTTCCAGGAAGGCTTGTGTCTTTTAACTAGAGACTTTAATATGCCCATGATAAGCTCTCTAGATAGCAAAGTGACTTCACCTCATCAGTCTCGAATAACTGCATCTCCTATCAATTTTATGTCCAAATTTATACACAAAGTTTTCTTGCTAACTCCTGGCGTTAGGTTAATTGTTCTGCTAAAGACATTTTTACATTTATACAGGTAGCCCTCAGTTTGTTTTACACTGATTCAGAATAACAATTGTTACAGCACTGACAAAAATAGTTAATATATGTTGCAGATTTAGCCTTGAGAAGTCAGCAGATTGCATTTAAATTTCTGAGAATTCTAAAATCCTCAATTTTTTTTTTTTTTTAGAGCTAAATTACATGAAAAGGGGGCAAAATCAATAACATAAAGTAGACATGTGCACTCAGCAGTTTTGATCACTGTGGAAGAAGGCGGCCGCTCGCGGCATTTGACTCTTCAGAGAAGTATTTCTTCTTTTGAAAGTTCAACACATTAAGATCTGTGCAAATCAAGATCTTAGCGTTTTGCGCTTTCACAAGAAGAAATCCATCTCCAAAAAGAGCCGAATGCCACAAGTGGCCGCCTTCTTCTGCATTCGGCAGTGAATGAAACAATAATTTGTATAATAATGTAAAGTTGTTCCATTACACATAACTAAACATTTTATATTACAATATCAATATAAGGGAGCTTATATTTCTGAACTCACAGTTTTTGTTCATAGGCCTAGAATTATTAAAAGTTGTCCGTAAAACTAATCTTACAGAACTGTAACATTGCAACTTGAAAATAACACAATTCAAATTCACGTCCACAAGTTGCTAGTGATTCTTCTTTATATTTGATGGAGCAACCATTGACATATGAGCACAAAGAACAATCTCCCCTGAGAATGATACCAGCATCATCTAAACACCTTCAAAATGTTATAGAACAAACAAATAAAAAACGGAGGGGGATTCCATTTTGAAACAGCCGTCTCTAACATAATAAGAAAAAAACGTTGTCAGCTTTGCAGTAGGGAGACACAAGAAAGAGACAAGATTCTTCACAAGAGCAACAGAATCTCTATGAATTCCGCTTTCCATATTCTTAACCACTCCTTGGAACACCCACAGCAAGTTCCTCGTTCGTGTCTGTGCGGTCTTTGAGGCACATTCCAGTGAAAGATTTGAAAATATTTTATAGTTACAAACAATTTTTCAAGGGTGTTTCCAAGGTTGTTGTAATTATTATCATACAGTTAATGGCAGTAATTACCGCTTAAAAATATAGGTGAAACAATGCTAAACAAGTTGAGAACATGGCCTTGCCTTCACAGAGAGGCCTCTTGGCAACCTCACAAACATCTATGAATCAAGGCCATTGTCTCTGCAAGCTTTAAAACACTCCAATTTTGTGCTTTTACCCCACAAAAAACAAACTACCAAAAGCAGTTACTTGATTTGCAGCATTTTTAGATTACAGCATTTTCTTTTTTGGTTTCTCTAGGGAGTGTGAGACAAACACAATTTTGCACAAAAGCAAAGGTGTTTATTGTCCTTTTAATGATTACAGGCCACCTTGTGTGTTGCAAGGAATGAGACATGGAAGAGTAAAAGGGGGCAAATACAATTCACCAGGGCCTGCATTATTACGTAAAATCTGCAAAGACATGGTAGATTAAAAGGAGAGGTGGTGTATTCATTTCTCCAACATTGGTGTGTCCGGTCCACGGCGTCATCCATTACTTGTGGGAAATATTCTCCCCCACAGGGAAAGGCAAGGAGAGCACACAGCAAGAGCTGTCCATATAGCTCCCCCTCTGGCTCCGCCCCCCGTCATTCTCCTTGCCGCTCTGAACAAGTAGCATCTCCACGGGGATGGTGAGGAGTTTGTGGTGTTAGTTGTAGTTTTTTATTCTTCTATCAAGAGTTTGTTATTTTAAAATAGTGCTGGCTTGTACTATTTACTCTACAACAGAAAAGTGATGAAGATTTCTGTTTAAGAGGGCTATGATTTTAGCACAAGTAACTAAAATCCATTTCTGTTACCACGCAGGACTGTTGAAACCAGAGAACTTCAGTTGGGGGTAACAGTTTGCAGACTTACCTGCTTCAGGTATGACTAGTCTCCTTCTAACAACACAGGCTAATGCTAGATGACAGTCATTTTTCCCCTCAGGGAAAACGGTAAGCCATTTTTCTTTCACCTCAGCAAAAAAGATAACAGGCTTCCCCTTTTTGATTTTTATGCTGGTAGACACTGTCAGGGGCCAAATCGATTGTTTTTTATTACAATATGATGGCAATTGAAATGTTTTATAAGCTCATATACACTTGGGGACGTTTTTTATTGATCTGGCTTGCTTTAGACACCTAAATCTAGTCAGGAAGGCCCCTTCACTCTAGTGTACTGAGGGAGGAGGCCTCATTTTGGCACTTCAGTTAATTTCAAGGCAGTGCATGCAGTTCCATGTGAGAGGGTCCTGTGGCTCAGAAAGTGACTCCAGAAGGCTTATTTCTGTGGATGATTGACCCCTAAGAAAGGTAAAAGCTGCAGCCATGCTGTAAGCAGGGATTGTGGTGTATAAAAACGGTTAAATCCAACAATTAGCTCCGGTTTGCTTGTTTTAAGAGCTAGAGTCTCCATATTTGCTGTGCAATACTTTCTAAGCATTATTGGGGTCCAAATTTCAGAAAAATCGGATATTGCCTTCATAGTTTTTTGAACATTCAGAAATAAAGTGTGTCATTTTATTATTTAAAGAGACAGTAACGTTTTTGTTTAAAATCGTTTTTATTGCATTGTGTGCCTGCCTAAATCTGTTTAACATGTCTGTGCCATCAGATAACCTATGTTCTGTGTGTGTAGAGACAAATGTGGTTCCCCCTTCGAGTGTTTGTGATAATTGTGCCATAGCGTCCAAACAAAATGAGGATAGCTCTGTTACATTTCATAATGTTGCCCAAGATGATTTATCTAATGAAGGTAGTGGGGATAGTTCTACATCCTCTCCTTCTGTGTCTACACCAGCTTTGCCCGCGCAGGCGACACCTAGCGCGCCAGTGCTTATTTCTATGCAACAATTAACAGCAGTAGTGGATAATTCTATAGCAAATCTTGTATCCAAACTGCCAGCATTTCAGAGAAAGCGTGATTGTTCAGCTTTAAATACAGATAAAAGGGATGAACAATCAGAGGCTGACGATGCTTTATCTATTTTACCCTCACATCAATCGGAATTGGCTGTGAGGGAAGGGCTGTCTGAGGGTGAAATTTCAGACTCAGGAAAAATTTCTCAACAGGCAGAACCTGATATAGTAGCATTTAAGTTTAAGCTAGAACATCTCCGCGCTTTGCTAAAGGAGGTATTAGCTACTCTGGATGACTGTGATTCTATGGTAGTACCAGAGAAGTTGTGCAAATTGGACAAATTTTTAGAGGTCCCAGTGCACGACAACGCTTTTCCAATACCCAAAAGGGTAGCGAACATAGTGGAAAAGGAGTGGGAGAAGCCAGGTGTACCCTTTGCCCCACCTCCTATATTTAAGAAAATGTTTCCCATAGTAGACCCTAGAAGGGACGCATGGCAGACGGTCCCGAAGGTTGAGGGAGCTGTTTCAACACTAGCGAAGCGCACCACTATTCCTATAGAGGACAGCTGCGCTTTCAAAGTTTCTATGGATAAAAAATTGGAAGGATTGCTTAAAAATATTTTTGTTCAGCAAGGGTTCATCCTTCAACCAGCTACGTGTGTTATTACTGTCACTTCAGCGGCGTCGTTTTGGTTCGAGGAACTAGAAAGGTCGCTCCAGAAAGAGACTTCCTATGAAGAACTCATGGACAGAATTCACGCATTAAAATTAGCTAATTCCTTTATATTGGATGCCGCCTTTCAAATAACGAAATTGGCGGCGAAAAACTCAGGTTTTGCTATAGTAGCGTGGAGGGCGCTTTGGCTGAAATCCTGGTCGGCAGATGTGTCGTCCAAGACTAAGTTACTTAATATTCCTTTCAAGGGTAAGACCCTTTTTGGGCCGGAATTGAAGGAAAGTATTTCAGACATCACTGGGGGTAAGGGCCATGCCCTCCCACAGGATAGGCCTTTTAAGGCTAAGAACAAGTCTAATTTTCGTTCCTTTCGCAATTTCAGGAACGGACCAGCTAATAACTCCACTGCCGCTAGACAAGAAGGTAACGCGGCCCAGCCCAAACCCGCTTGGAAGCCCATGCAAGGCTGGAACAAGGGTAAACAGACCAAGAAACCTGCTGCTGCTACCAAGACAGCATGAAGGGGTAGCCCCGATCCAGGACCGGATCTGGTAGGGGGCAGACTATCTCTCTTCGCTCAGGCTTGGGCAAGAGATGTTCCGGATCCCTGGGCACTAGAGATAGTCTCCAAGGGATACCTGCTAGAGTTCAAGGGACTTCCTCCAAGGGGAAGGTTCCACCTGTCTCGCTTATCTTCAGACCAGATAAAGAAACAGGCATTCTTACATTGTGTAAGAGACCTATCAAAGATGGGAGTGATAAACCCAGTCCCCTCCGGGGAACAAGGTCTAGGTTTTTACTCAGACCTGTTTGTGGTTCCCAAAAAAGAGGGAACTTTCAGGCCAATTCTGGATTTAAAGATATTAAACAAGTTCCTCAGTGTTCCATCCTTCAAAATGGAAACCATTCGGACAATCTTGCCGACAATCCAGCAGGGTCAATATTTGACTACCGTGGATCTAAAGGATGCGTATCTGCATATTCCAATCCACAAAACTCATCATCAGTTCCTGAGGTTCGCCTTTCTGGACAAACATTACCAGTTCGTGGCTCTTCCATTCGGTTTAGCCACCGCTCCCAGAATTTTCACAAAGGTGCTAGGGTCCCTTCTAGCGGTCCGAGGGGCATCGCTGTAGCACCTTATCTAGACGACATCCTAATCCAAGCGTCGTCTCTTTCCAAAGCAAGGGCCCACACAGACATTGTGTTGGCTTTTCTCAGATCTCACGGGTGGAAGGTGAACATAGAAAAGAGTTCACTGTCACCGTCCACAAGGGTTCCTTTTCTGGGAACAATAATAGATTCTGTGGAAATGAAGATCTTCCTGACAGAAGTCAGAAAGCTAAAGCTTCTAAACGTTTGTCGAGTTCTTCATTCTATTCCTCAACCCTCCATAGCTCAGTGCATGGAAGTAATAGGACTAATGGTCGCAGCAATGGACGTGGTTCCTTTTGCTCGAATTCATCTAAGACCATTACAGCTGTGCATGCTCAATCAGTGGAATGGGGACTATACAGACTTGTCTCCCCAAATTCAAGTAGACCAGGTAACCAGGGACTCACTTCTCTGGTGGTTGACCCAGGATCACCTGTCTCAGGGAATGAGTTTCCGCAGACCGGAGTGGGTCATCGTCACGACTGACGCCAGCCTCTTGGGGTGGCGCGCGGTCTGGGACTCCCTGAAAGCTCAGGGCCTATGGTCTCGGGAAGAGTCGCTTCTCCCGATAAACATTTTGGAACTAAGAGCAATATTCTATGCGCTCCTGGCTTGGCCTCAGCTAGCGGAAGCCAGGTTCATAAGATTTCAGTCGGACAACATTGCGTACATCAATCATCAGGGGGGAACAAAGAGTTCCCTAGCGATGAAGGAAGTAACCAAGATTATCCAATGGGCAGAGAATCACTCCTGCCATCTATCTGCTATTCACATCCCAGGAGTAGACAACTGGGAGGCGGACTATTTGAGTCGTCAGACTTTCCATCCGGGGGAGTGGGAACTCCACCCGGAGGTCTTTGCTCAGTTAACCCAATTATGGGGCATTCCAGACATGGATCTAATGGCGTCCCGTCAGAACTTCAAGATTCCTTGCTACGGGTCCAGATCCTTAGTCTCGCTGAGAGATGGACCACTTAGTAGCCTGGATCCCTATTGCTAAAGAGGGGAGAAGCTGCTTTCCATAGTATTCTATATGAGTCTCGCAAATATAGAATAATCTCCCTTAGCTGCAGTACAGCTAGGATACCATTCTGCCCACAAAAACGAGTCAACGCTGCGATTGAGGGTCAAACAAGAACTCAGGACTGGGATGCCCAGTCTGCTTTTTATTAAGGTTACATGCACACAGGGCACTCCCAGGGGGAGAGGGGGGGAAGCACAAAATCCCCCATCACACATTTAGATAGAGAGCACTGTCCTTTGACAGGCCACAATAGGATTACAGTACTTAAGATAACAAGTTTACAAGTTCATCTTATCAATTAGCAGTCTGGCTCCAGAGGTGATTAGACAATGGGATTGGTTATCCCTAAACTTAGAGCTGAGGCCAGCAAATGTGTATTTAGGCAATAGTTTCTAAAAGCTGAAAAAAAAGAGTTAACTCTTTATGAAATGATACTTGTTACGGTTTTCTTGGAGCCCTTCTTAGGCGCTGGCTTGCTGGTTCAGGCATTGCTGCTGGGAAATAAGCTCTTCACATCAAAATAACTAATGCTTCTGTAACAGTGCTCCCTTTCCGTGGAACACTCTGGCAGACACGGTCTGATCCCTTTTCGGGGCAGACTAAGGCTGTCCAGACTGCTGGTTATGCAGGGCTGAGGTCGGTTTGTCTGGACAACCCGTCGGCGTTGCCATTCTGTTTCCCAGGTCTGTAAGTAATGGTGAAATTGAAGGGTTGCAACGATAAGCTCCAACGTAATAGCCTGCCGTTATCTCCAGAGACCCGCTTCAGCCACACCAACGGGTTATGGTCGGTGACCAGAGTGAACTCCTGACCATATAAATAGGGAGTCAATTTCTTTAATGCCCACACCAAAGCCAAACACTCCTTTTCGACCGCTGCATAGCTGACTTCGCGGGGCAGGAGCTTCCGGCTGATGTAGGCAACTGGATGCTCCCCTCCATCTTCGCCTACTTGGCTGAGGACAGCTCCCAGCCCGAACATGGAAGCATCTGTATGGACGATAAAACGTTTGTTAAGGGCTGGGGCCGCCAAGACAGGAGCGTTAATTAGAGCATTTTTGAGAGCCTGGAAAGCCGTTTCACAGTGGGGGGACCACAGGACCTGTCGAGGTAAGTTCTTCTTGGTCAAGTCAGTCAGGGGTTTGGCAAGTGTGCTGTAGTCTGGTACGAACCGTCTATAGTACCCTGCCGTGCCCAGGAAGGCTAGGACCTGAGTCTTAGTGATGGGGGTGGGCCAATTGGCGACAGCTTCTATTTTGGCCGGCTCTGCTCGCTGCTTTCCACACCCCACCCGGTGACCCAGGTACTGTACCTCGGCCATCCCAAAGTGGCATTTTTCTGGCTTCAGAGTCAGGCCAGCAGCCCGGATCTGATCCAGAACCATTCCCACATGAGCTAAGTGGTCCTCCCAGGACTCACTGTGGATCGCTATGTCGTCCAGGTAGGCGCAAGCAAAACTCTGGAAGCCATCCAGGAGCCTATCCACCAAGCGCTGGAATGTAGCTGGGGCATTCTTCATCCCAAACGGCATTACCCTAAACTGATATAAGCCGAATGGGGTGACGAATGCCGACTTGGGGATAGCCTCCGGGGCCAGGGGAATCTGCCAGTAACCTTTGCAGAGGTCAATAGTGGTCAGGTAATTTCCCCTGGCTATACGATCGAGTAGCTCGTCTACACTGGGCATAGGGTAAGCGTCCGTCACGGTATTTTCATTGAGCCTCCGATAGTCTACGCAGAACCGGGTGGTCCCATCTTTCTTGGGCACCAAGACAACTGGGGAGGCCCATGGACTATCGGAGGGCTCAATTACCCTGAGCTGGAGCATCTCATCGATCTCCTTCTTCATTCCTGTCCTAACTGCTTCGGGGATTCGGTACGGAGCCTGGCGCAAGGGAGCTTGTCCCGGAGTATCTACCTGGTGGGTGGTTAAAGTAGTGTACCCTGGCTTCGGGGAGAAGGTGAGGTGTTTGGACTGGAGGAGTTGGTTGAGCTGCTCCCTTTCAGTGGGGCTAAGTCGGTCCCCTATCTGAACCTGCGCCACTATACCTGTGGGGAGACTCTTTTCTAATAGGTCTGGAATGGGTAAACTGTCGGGGTCTTCCTGAGGGGAACAACATACGGCCGTCACGTTCTCTGGTCGCTCAAAATATTCCTTGAGCATGTTTACATGGAATGTCTTTCTAAGATTGTTGTCATGGCAGCTAGCTATCACATAAGTGGTGTCTCCCCTTTTCTCTACGATCTGGTAGGGACCCTGCCAGGACGCCTGCAATTTGTCTGTCTTCACCGGCTTAAGTACTAACACCTTTTGTCCTATGGTGAAGATTCTCTTTCGGGCCCCCCGATCGTACCATACTTTCTGTCTTCTCTGGGCCAACTGGAGATTAGCCCGCACGGATTTGGCTAATTGCTCCATTCGGTCCCTGAGTTCCAGCACGTATGGCACAATGGGGACACCGTCAGCCTCCATCTCTCCCTCCCAGTGCTCCCGGATCAGGTTTAGGGGTCCCCGTACCTTTCTTCCGTAGAGCAACTCGAAGGGAGAGAACCCTGTCGTTTCCTGGGGCACCTCCCGATAAGCAAATAGGAGGTGCGGCAGGAAGCGTTCCCAGTCTCGGTACTCCTGAGTGAACGTCTTGAGCATTTGCTTGAGGGTCCCATTGAACCTCTCACACAGCCCTTTCGTCTGGGGGTGGTATGGGCAGCTCAGGAGGGACTTAATTTTGCAAACCTGCCAGAGTTGTTGGGTTAATTCAGCCGTAAATTGGGTGCCTCGGTCGGATAGGATTTCCTTTGGAAATCCTACCCGGGAGAACACCTGTACTAGTGCATTCGCTACCGTATCCGCTTGTATGTTGGATAGGGCGACAGCCTCTGGGTACCTGGTAGCGTAGTCCACTACGGTAAGAATGTAGCGCTTACCGGAGGGACTAGGGGTAGCCAGTGGTCCCACTAGGTCAATAGCAACCCGGCTGAAGGGTTCCTCTACAATGGGCATATTTACTAGCTGGGCTTTAGGGTGATCGCCTCGCCTTCCTACTCGTTGACACACATCGCAGGTGTTACAGTAAGTTCTAACGTCAGCGTGCACCCCTGGCCAAAAGAACGTGTGAGTAATGCGGTGTAGGGTACGGGTTACGGCTAGGTGGCCTGCTAAGGGGATGTCGTGGCCTATTTTGAGGATTTCTTGACAGTATTTGTGGGGCACTACCAGCTGTCGCCTACGCTGTCCCCTTTTCTCTGTCCAGCGGTATAGTTTCCCTTTTTCCCATAAGAATGTTTCGTTATCTGCCCCGCCCCCTCCGGTCTCTGCTCGTTCCCAGTACTTTTGTAAGGTCGGGTCAGTCTTAGACTCTGCCTCGAAAGCATCTGGGGTGTCCCAGGGTATGGGGCCTAACCTGTCAGGCAAGGTCGGGGTAGGTCTTACCTGTGTCTCCCGCACTGGTGAGAGCTCTCGCTCCGTCCGGGCTTGGGCCCGTATAGTCACTGGGTCCGCCTCGTTGTTGCATACTGGAGCATAAGCAGAAGTCATGGGGCCCAAATCGTTGCCCAGTAGTACTTCGGCAGGTAAATTATCCATTAGGCCCACGTTCACAGCCCCCTTTCCCACTCCCCAATCAAGATGCACTTTAGCTGTTGGAATTTTGTACACAACCCCCCCCGCCACTCTAACGGCCACAGTCTGTCTGGATCGCTTGTGCTCTGGCACCAAATGACTCTGTACCAGCGTGATAGTAGCCCCTGTGTCTCGCAATCCCTCGGTAGATCGCCCCTCGAGCCATACCCTCTGCCGATGGTGCTGGCGGTTATCTGAGGCAGCATATACAGGGTCTGCCTCGTGAAGCGGCCCCACATATCCCTCCATAGGGGCCTCTTGGTTAACACAGAGGGCCCGGGCCGGACAATAGGACCCAGAGGGGTAATTGTAATTCCTGGGTGTCTGGTGCATATTAAGGGGGCAGCTAGCCATGAAATGCCCTGGTCGCTTGCATCGGTGGCAAGTCGGTCTGGGACGCTCAGAGCTGTTATTGGGTGGTCCTGAGTGTCGGACGGGCCCTGTGGGCACCGGGGCTCGGAATTCAGCACGAGGGGGTGCACGGTAAACCTCTCTGGGTTCGACCCGTGCTGGAGCTCGGTAGTTCATGGGTTCGTGAAGACGGGAGTCATAATGTTCATCGGCCAATTTGGCTGCTTCTTCTAAGGTAGAAGGCCGCCTGTCTCGCAGCCATTCCTTCCCTTGCTGTTCCATGCCATTATAAAAATGTTCTAAGAGAAACAATTGTAAAATTTCCTCCCCAGTCACCGCTTTACTTCCGCTCAGCCAGTGATTTGCCGCTCTCCGCATTCGGTGCGCCCATTCTATATGGGTATCGTTAGGCTTCTTTTCCGTGCCCCGAAACTGTCGGCGATACGTGTCCGGAGTTACAGCGTACCGTCGCAACAGTGTCTCCTTAACTAGCTCATACTGTGTCATTTCCTCAGCACCCAGAGTACGAAAGGCTTCCAGGGCTCGCCCGGATAGTTTCCCAGACAATATCGTGGGCCACTCTCTGTTGGGAATCTGGTGCAGGGCACATTGCCTTTCGAAGTCCGCCAAATATTCATCAATCCCTGTCTCGCTCTCTAGAAAGGGTCGAAATGCCGCATAGGGTATCTTGGGCCTCCCAGCATTTTCGACAGGGATGATTACCTGCGGGGCTTCAGCATTGCGGTGTGCGTTCGCTAGGTTGAGTTCGTGGGCTCGAGTCTCTCGTATATCCTCGTCCGCCTCCGCCATCAACTGCTGTACCAATTCCATGGAGGGGTTCGGCCCGTATAATGAGAGCCTTTCCCGAACAATCCTGGTTTTTTCGTCACTAATCGTGGTCGGTGTTTCCGCCATTGTGAAGCTCTGATCCAGTTCGGTCAATTCTGCGATCAGCTCTCTCCTCGGCCGGTTGCTGGCGTACCCCCCTCTGCTTTCAAGTAAATCCTTTAGGGTTGTACGCTTCAATTTTTCGTAAGCGCTCTCCATCCGTTCTGTACCTCTCCTAGGAAATCCAGGAAAATCCCGCCGCTGCCGCCAAATGTTACGGTTACCCTTAGTCTCGCTGAGAGATGGACCGCTTAGTAGCCTGGATGGACTTGGTATGCAGACCTGGTGAATATGTCATCGGCTCCACCATGGAAGCTACCTTTGAGACAGGATCTTCTAGTACAAGGTCCATTCGAACTTCCAAATCTAGTTTCTCTGCAGCTGACTGCTTGGAAATTGAACGCTTGATTTTATCCAAGCGTGGGTTTTCGAATTCTGTGATAGATACTCTGGTCCAAGCCAGAAAACCTGTGACTAGAAACATTTACCATAAAATATGGAAAAAATATATCTGCTGGTGTGAATCCAAGGGATTCTCCTGGAGTAAGATTAAAATTCCAAAGATTCTCTCCTTTCTCCAAGAAGGTTTGGATAAAGGGTTGTCAGCTAGTTCTCTAAAAGGACAGATTTCTGCTTTATCTGTCTTGTTACACAAACGACTGGCAGCTGTGCCAGATGTACAAGCTTTTGTTCAGGCTTTGGTTAGAATCAAGCCTGTTTACAGACCCATGACTCCTCCTTGGAGTCTAAATTTAGTTCTTTCAGTTCTTCAAGGGGTTCCGTTTGAACCTTTACATTCCATAGATATTAAGTTATTATCTTGGAAAGTTCTGTTTTTTGTTGCTATTTCTTCTGCTAGAAGAGTTTCTGAATTATCTGCTTTGCAATGTAATCCACCCTATCTGGTTTTCCATTCAGAATAGGTTGTTTTGCGTACTAAGCCTGGTTTTCTTCCAAAAGTTGTTTCCAACAAGAATATTAACCAGGAAATAGTTGTTCCTTCTCTGTGTCCGAATCCAGTTTCAAAGAAGGAACGTTTATTACACAATTTAGATGTTGTTCGTGCTTTAAAGTTCTACTTAGAAGCAACAAAAGATTTTAGACAAACCTCATCTTTGTTTGTCGTTTACTCTGGTAAGAGGAGAGGTCAAAAAGCTACTGCTACCTCTCCCTCTTTCTGGCTGAAAAGCATTATCCGATTGGCTTATGAGACTGCCGGACGGCAACCTCCTGACCGAATCACAGCTCACTTTACTAGGGCTGTGGCTTCCACTTGGGCCTACAAGAACGAGGCTTCTGTTGATCAGATATGTAAGGCAGCGACTTGGTCCTCTCTGCACACTTTTGCAAAATTCTACAAATTTGATACATTACTTATGCTTCTTCGGAGGCTATTTTTGGGAGAAAGGTTTTGCAAGCCGTTGTGCCTTCCATTTAGGTAACCTGATTTGCTCCCTCCCTTCATCCGTGTCCTAAAGCTTTGGTATTGGTTTCCACAAGTAATGGATGACGCCGTGGACCGGACACACCAATGTTGGAGAAAACAGAATTTATGCTTACCTGATAAATTACTTTCTCCAACGGTGTGTCCGGTCCACGGCCCGCCCTGGTTTCCTAATCAGGTTGAAAATGTTTTTCTTTATACACTACAGTCACCACGGCACCCTATAGTTTCTCCTTTTTCTCCTAACCGTCGGTCGAATGACTGGGGGGCGGAGCCAGAGGGGGAGCTATATGGACAGCTCTTGCTGTGTGCTCTCCTTGCCTTTCCCTGTGGGGGAGAATATTTCCCACAAGTAATGGATGACGCCGTGGACCGGACACACCGTTGGAGAAAGTAATTTAT
Source organism: Bombina bombina (assembly GCF_027579735.1). Taxonomy (NCBI): domain Eukaryota; kingdom Metazoa; phylum Chordata; class Amphibia; order Anura; family Bombinatoridae; genus Bombina; species Bombina bombina. Next base: position 1,366,676,594 of record NC_069499.1, read on the forward strand.
CAGGTAAGCATAAATTGTGTTTTCCTTAATAGTAATATATTTCAGTTTTGTGGTACGACATAAATAAAACCCCATCTCTGAGGACCTCTTATTTTGGTTTGAGTGTGGATCCTAGGATCTCACCCACTATTAGTGACTCTTATGTTTTTATTTCTGCAGATTGAAACACAGATCAGTAATGAGCGATATCTAAGAAGTCATGGTGAGGTAGACTTTCTGCTGTCTGGATTTATACGGTAATAAAACCAGTACATATCTTTATGAAGAGATTATTTTAATGAACAGTACCTAGCAAACAGTGGCCCTCAGTCTAATTAATCAGAAATGCTGTGGGGAAAATGTCATATGCAAGCTCAAATTATTATTATATATATTTTTTTTGCTTTCCTTTCCAAGCCAAGCTATTCCATTAGCAGTTTGAATTAGTAAACACTCTCAAATGACATATACAATATACAGGGAAAATATTGTTAAACATGTAATAATAAATAATAAACAGGTACTTCACAAAGGTTTGTGCATGCATTTCTGCCGAGCTTAGTGAAAGGAAAGGATACAAGGCCAATGACAGCCAATTGATTCAATGCTGATATTGACTGCAGGTTTTTGCACTTGACCAATAAAATTAATGTAACGTAATTAATTTTACATTATTTTGTTTAATTGTATAATTCATAGTTTTTAAAATGGTCCACATTTTTTTAATTGCAATAATAAAAAATAAATAAATAACATTTTTATCTCAGTATCTAAGGTGTGTATTTTATTTTTTATTTTCTTTATTAACTTTTTGTATTGAATGTAAAAAAATAAATAAATACAAGAGCATCCTTCAGATTTACATGTAGATAATAGCTGGTACAGTAAGTCCAAGCTGAAATCAGAAGATGAAATAAATAACCTTCTTAATTAACAATCTCAATTTCTAAGATGCATATATATATATATATATATATATATATATATAGATAGATAGATAAATATATACAGTATTTATTTCAATAAGACTTTCGTAACATTCACATTTTAGCAAATGGAAAACAAATGTTCTAAAATAAAATATAATACAATAAAATACAACTGTGCTGTATATGTTACCTTAAATGTCTAAACCCACATTCCATAATATCATTAGTCAACATACTCTTGTATGAAAGTCAAAACAATATTCAACCTATTACGTGTATTTTATTTGTATTATTAAACCAGAAAACCGTTTTATTGATAAAAGGGTTATCCTAAGGCAAAAATAAAATTCTCTGATTAGTTAGAACATGTTATTTTTGCATTTAAGCCTCACTAGAAAAGAGTTAAACACATAACTAGTCACATATTATCTCTTTTTAACTAATTTTTCAATTTATTTCTATTATCAAATTGATTTAATTCCTTTGATATCCTTTGTTTAAAAGCATACCTAGGTAGATTTAGATGTAGTATTTCAACAGATGGCAGCAGTAGATTCAGACGGTCCCACCAGGGTTGGTCAGGTTCTTTAAAACAAAATGTCATGTTATCAGGGGACTGTCAGAAGATGCTTAGATACAAGTTAATCACAGAGGTAAAAAGTATATTAATATAACTGTGCTGGTTATGCAAAACTGGGGAATAGGTAATAAAGGGATTATCTATCTTTTAAAACATTAAAAATTCTGGTGTTGACTGTCCCTTTAAGGCTGAAAATAATATGAGAATCCACTAAAATAGTGGCACTAACCCCCCCCCCCGTCAGCATAATGGCTGGCCATCTCCCCAACAGTAGCTTCCCACCACCACTCTGCCCAGGCACTGCAGCAGTTCTAGGCGGCTCACTCGGTGCATGCCCATCCCCGTCCATTACACATTTGGCCCATCTATGAGACGACTATTCTCGCCCTCCAGTTGAGGCCCTGCCCACAAATCACTGGTTGGCCTCCTAGAACTGCCCTCCAAGAAGAAATTTCTGGGGTTCCCACTGTTTCTGATGGGTTGGAATGTCACTGTCAAAGTCTTTCAATGCAAAGTTTTGGTGAAGCTACTGAAAACCACATGTGTTTTTTGGGGTATGGAATGGTCTTTAATTTGAAATTCTTACAAAAAGCTATGGAAGACACTTCACACGGCTCTACTAACTGATTGGTATAGACCCCTTTAAAACAAAGCATCAACCGTGCACATATGTTTTATGTATGGGATAAAGGTCATCTGATTGCCTGTGAGCTGCATTTACAGACTTCTAACGTTGTGTATTTCATTCTATCTTTAGAGAGGTTCTTTTGAGAAGGCCGGAGAATATACGGGAATTTGCTGCAGGTATGAAATGATTTCCTCCTTGTTCTTATTATTCCTTATGTTAGCACTTAGCAGGAGGTGTGTTCTCTGCATATGGAGGCGGGAGAGACTGACAGGATCACATGATTTAATGAGGTGGACAACCATTTATACAGTACTCATTCATATCTTTCTTTCTTCTAAATGCCCACAGCCCCTATATAGACAATTTCATGAGAAATCAGTTGTTTTAATTATTACTGTCAGATTTAGCAAAATTTTGCTTAAAGGATTCCAAAACTTTGAATTTTTAGTTGTTTAAATTTTATAAAAATCGTATCTATAAACCTTCATTAGCAAAACTTACCCACTTTGAACGGAAAACGAGCGTTAGAAGATGAATAAAATATTATATGACATTTATGAAAAAACTTCATCAAAGCCAAACCCCCGTTTCTGGTGCCTTCAATGCAAAAACTATTAGCCAATCACAGCGCGATTTTGTGCATCTCATTATCGCTTGCATTCGTCACCCTGCGCATGCGCAATACTATACGGCCACTAGCGCATGTGCAGATTACCGCTTAGATGCCAGACTTACCCAAAACAAGTTATTGGCATTCAGTTGGTCTGCAGTGTAAATGGAATGTGACGTATGTAATGACGTTTCAATAAGATAGCGCATGCGCATTATGCACAAAGTCGGACATCTTGATAACTCAGGTTATCAGACACGATTCGTGAAATACAAATATGATTAGATCGGTGGGTTTGGAAATCAATAAAATTTCGGAGCAGCATAACAAGAGTACGGTAAAAATATGACACGCAAAGTTAATTACAAATATCGTTAAAATATAGGTATTGATAAGTTAAAGTTACATTTTTTTCATCGTTTAGTGTCCCTTTAAAGAGAACTATTGATACTTAGGTATTAGTTGTGCACAAACAGGAATTACATCTTCTAAAAAGGTCATGAAACCCAAAAACATTCTTTCACTTGTCAAACTTTCCAATTTATTTCTATTATCTAATTTTCTTGGTTCTCTTGTGTATCCTATGTTGAAAAGCATACCTAGGTAGGCTCAGGAGCTGGGAGCTAGCTGCTTATTGGTGGCTGCACATATATACCTCTTATCATTGGCTAAACAATGTGTTCAGGTAGCTCCCAGTAGTGCAGTGCTGCTCCTTCAATAAATGATACCAATAGAATAAAACAAAAATTGATAATAGAAGTAAATTGGAAAGTTGTTTAAAATTATAAACTCTGTCTGAATCATGAAAGAAAAAAAATGTGTTTCATGTCCCTTTAAGCTTAAACATCTATTACTCAACCATTTTCCTTTGAAAATATATTTAACGGGAAATGAAACCCACATTTTTCCTTTCATGATTTAGACAGAACATACAATTTTAAACAACTTTCCAGTTTACTTCTATTATCAAATTTGCTTCATTCTCTTAGTATCATTTGAACAGCTATGCACTACTGGTTGCTGACTGAACACATGGGTGAGCCAATGACAATCGGTATATATATGCAGCCACCAATCAGCAGCTAGAACATAGGTTCTTTGTTGCTCCAGAGCTGGCCTAGATAAAACTTTCAGCAAAGGATAACAAGATAAGGAAGCAAATTAAATAATAGAAGTAAATTGGGAAGTTTAAAATCATATTCTCTATCTGAATCATGAAATATTTTTTGGGGGGTTTCGTGTCCCTTTAACGATGTTAAATTGCTTTTTTTTTGTATATGTGATGCCATTTTCTGTGTGCAGTGCATTTTTAATCTGTACTAGTTTTATGTTCATAAAGAGAATTCAGCAAAATATAGAAATGCTGTGTTTTTATTGAGATATACAAGATTAGGAGCGGGGGATGATCTGATGCAGAATAGTAACCAGATCAATGAAATGTAAGTAAAGCTTTGAAAAAAATAAATAATGATTAATTTATGGAATTACTTTCCTTGGTAATAGCATTTTGTTACTTGAGCTCTGAATCGGATGAATATAGATGGAACTAAATAGTTAAGGAAGATAAACTGGGTGGACGCAGCTGATTTAAGTGTTTAGGCAGAGCAGATTTGTGGAATACAAAAAAGGTGGTGGGGTGGGGGTCACTCAGGGTCTAACAGCTCTACAGATTATTTTTTAATGAAAAATTTCTTTATACACATTTGAGTATTTTTTATTTAATTGAAAACATTTTATTGATAAACTTAGCACATAAAGTAATGTAAAGAAACAGGACTGATAGCTACAGTTCTGTGGCACTGAGTATATGAGAAGTGTTGCATTATAATACATATACTCCATCAGAAAGAGCACTGTGTGCGTCCATTCCTATGAGTAAACCTTTTTAATGAGAACCCTGGCTGAAATATGGTTTTGTTGTGACTGTATGAAATCCTAACCTTTTGTCTAGCCCAGTAATTCTGCACGGTGGCACTTGGGATATTTGTAATCACCAAACAAACACATAACAACAAACAACAACAGAATGGACCTACACAGACCATTCTCCACCCCCCACCTGCACCTCCTTCATCAAAAATACATGCAGAAGGCAAGTGAATGACACATTGCATAGTAAAACTGTCAAGAGGAGTAGCCGTAATAATGTGATTTTTCATGGATTAGGAAAAAGTGTCTGTCGACATTGATCCCTAAGGGGGGAAAAAAGTGTCTGAGCTCTCCCTCAGGCATGCTATTTAGTTAAATGTGCAGTTTTTAGTCCCCAAATATGTGGGTTTCTTTCTTTCAGTATGTAGCTTTCTATCCTTTTGTTTATATAGCAAATGTTCCATTTGCCCTGACATTTCCAGCCTGGTGTTAGAGAGGAGCATACAGCTGCAATATCCACCTTCTCTGTTTGTTGATAACTCAATTGGAGTCAGAGCGCATAATGCTCCTCTAAATGAATTCCTAGAAAAGATAATAAATGTCATTCTCCAGCACATAATTACAACATGGTCTATTCCTGGCTGAGGAGTCATGAGATATTCAGTGATTTTTTTGTGTGCACCAAACGAAAATTATACACCCAGCTCAGTTCCTTCGTGTTTCTATACTTTGAACCCTTATTAGGGAAATTTTAAAACCCAACTACCCATTTGTCAATCAAATAACCCTTCGCTGCAAATGAGATAATATATTGTTAGTCTGTTCGGTATTCCCCTCCCCCTCACAGTATCACTGCTTTCTTAACTCCTGCAGTGTTTCTTGGGTCTGGATCAATGTTCTTTAAAAATAAAGCAAACTATTTTTTATTCAGAGTGGCTAGACTGCTCCTGTTGAAGCATATGTAGAGAAAATATATATACTATATATAACATATATTATAAATTGTTGCTCTGTTCTTAGACTTCAGAGAAGGTCGGATGTGTTAATCTGTAATGAATTAAATTATTGTGAGAACAGCATCCTCTCTGAAATGCTGCTAGCAAAACAACATACAGGATAAATATGGGAGCAGAGTGGGTGGAAGTGAGCAGGAGACATGAGGAAGAACTGGGAACAGTTGGATAGTGGTGGGAGTACTAGGAGGGGATAGCACAAGTAGGAACTAGAGTTTAAAAAACATTGGGGGGTGGCTGATCAAATAAGCCAAAGGAAAATCCAAGGAAGGTTTGTTGGGGAGTGCGACAGGTTAGAGGGGATTAGGTAGTGTAGAAGTGGGAAATGCAGAGGGACGTTAAAGAAATGTGGACATATGTAGATGTAATAAAATGCTTGAAGAGGTCAACGTAGGAGCAGAAAATTGAGATAGTGTAGATGGGGTAGATGCAGAGAGTTTCTTTGGTAAATGTTGAGGAGAAATGCAGATGACTGAATAAGAGACAGAGACATTTTTGTGGGAGAAGAAAAGACATTGGCCAGAGAAATTATCTGAGGAATTTATGAGGTGTAGATTCAGAGAGGTGCTTAGATAACCGTGGGAGACAGAGGCAAATAGGTTATTGGGAGTCCGTTGGGTCCTGCATGAGGGGGTGATACCAAGGTAATTGGTGCATGCAGAGATGTAGGGATTTTGTTGTGTAACTCCAAGCCCAAATGGAAAAAAAATGTGTGTAGTAGTGTGTGTAGGGTTGCCAGCTTTGCTCCATAAAAGTACCAGACAACCTATAGTTACCAAGATAGGGGTGGTAGTTAGGGGTCACACAAATTATCCCCTCAAAAGCTCAACATTAGGCTCACGTTTGATTCCACCATGTATATTTTTCACCCTCTTGGTTGCTAGTAACACACAAACGCAGTAGTGATTTGATACCTTGACTGCCAGGAGCACACACACATACACAGAATTGGTTTAATAATCCACATGGCTGCCTCTAACACATATAATAGAACATTTGGGCTATATTTTGTAATGCATAGCAGCATAGAAGGTCCTTTACATTTAGATGACACTTAGGGTACTTTAACCCCTTTAAGATTTTACTGGATAGCCTTCTAAAATACTGGACTGTCCGGTTAAATACTGGACACCTAGCAACCCTAAGTGTGTGATCTAGATGGCTGGTTATGGCATAAAGCAGAGAAATGAATAGGGAGTGCATTACACAGAAACACAGATAAATGATCTGGTATATATGTAGGCCATCTATATGAGATAAAATTACTTGAAGTTTAAAACTCAATACAAAGAGGTGAATTGGGAAAATTATTATTATTATCGGTTATTTGTAGAGCGCCAACAGATTCCACAGCGCTGTAATATGATTAGAGATGGCTTGAGGGTACAAGGGCAGAACTGTGGATGGGGAAACAGTAGATGGAGAGATAACTTGGTATAAGCATAAGTGAGAAATAAATTAAAATAATTGTAGATGTCCAGAAAGATGATGCTGAGGGAGAGCCACAGGGATTTCATTGGACAATGCATGAGGGAGGTTAAAATATATGGTTAGAAGAAGATGAGATGCAGAGAAGTGATTGGGGGATGCAGAAGGCAGAGTTTAAAAATTCTGGTTGAGGGATGCAGGAGAGGGGGATGCAGATAGGTAATTGTGGGAATCCGGATCAAGAGATTTGTATACTGTGTAAGATGAGTATAGACAGATGTTAGGCTATTACAGTGTAGGAAATACTGTGAGATACGGAGTAATGCAAAATGAGAAAAGCAGAAAGGTATTGGAGTGCAAGAAAAAGTGATGTAATCAATAATTTAAGGGAGGTTAGGAGAGGGACAGTGCATAGAATTAGTGCATCCAAAGACATCCCTAGAATCATAATAGGGTGACACAGGGGAGCTACTAATAATAATTCCAATACCAAAAACTACTGCTAATGAAGTAAACTATATAAATGTGTGCGTATGCTTAGTTGTGTGACACACATGACCCTCTGCCCTAGAGATGCTTATGGATATATCACTATACTCTTCAGCACTCTATTGAGTATATTATTTAGACAGGTGCATAGGAAGAGAGCAGGTGTTGGGAATCAATAGATGTGGTTGGGGAATGAAAGAGTAGATGCAGCATAGTGGTTGAAGTTTTGGAGAATGAGGTGCAGATAAACTACAGTAGAGGAGTACAGATGGAGAGCAAGGGAGAGATGCAGAGATATATCATATGGAATTAATTAGGGTGAGATGCATAGATGAGCTTTCTGGAGTGTAGGAAGATGAGATATACATAGAGAGCTAAGGATAGAGGAGGGAGGGTAACTGTGAGGTATATGAAGAGATGGAGGAAAAAGCAGGAGAAGAGTGGTAAGATGGCTTGATGTTCATTTAATGATATGCAGTGGCATCATTGTAGAGAATAGCTTAGGGGAGTAATAGAAGCGGAGTAACAGAGTGTGAAGGAGATGGATGGGCTGAGAACTGATTCAGGTTTGCAGAGTGTGGACTGGTGGGACCTTATACATATTGGATTGGTCAACTCCTTACATATTAAATTATATAAATCCAGCCACATATATAAAAAAATGTTGTTTCATAAGGTCCAGGTACAAAAATGACGTTGTTTCAAGCTCAACAGCCCTTAAAGGGACACTAAACGCAAATATTTTCTTTAATGATTCAGATAGAGCATACAATTTTAAGCAACTTTCTAATTTACTCCTATTATCAATTTGTCTTTGTTCTCTTGATATCTTTATTTAAAAAGCAGGAATGTGTGCATAGGAGCCGGCCCATTTTTGGTTAAGAACCTGGGTTATGCTTGCTTATTGGTGGGTAAATGTCAGCCTCCAATAAGCAAGCGTTATCCATGGTGCTAAACCTAAAATGGGCTGGCAGCTAAGATTTACATTCAGAAAAATTGATACTAGGAGTAAATTAGAAAGTTGCTTAAAATTGCATGATCCATCTGAATCATGAAAGAAAAAATGTGGGTTCAGTGTGCCTAATCATGTCACATTGGTATGGTGGGATAACAAATTGTGTTTTGGGAGATGTAATCAGTCAATTGGGAGTGCATTAATGGTAGGTTCAGAAAGTAAGAGGGAAGCAGATAGGTAGGTTGTGGAATATGAATGATATGAGAGTTTGGGGGTGAAAACAAGATTGGGGGCTTCAGATAAACATAAGATATAAATGTGCATATTCCTTGGAAAGTAAACTACAAATAAAGATTAATATAAACTGTGTTTTACATATTTGTTATCTGTGGACAAAAATATAAAGATTATTATCTCTTCATGGAAACAAACTATAGCAGGATATTTTTCAATGTAGCGAGACTGTATCAACAGCAGGGTTTTACTTTTTGTAAGGAAGATGATGAACCCAGCTAAAGAGGAGCCATGGTTCAAACATACACAGGGCACACCAAACACTTCTGGCTGATGTGGTCCAGACGGCCCGGCAGATCCATTATCTGTTTTATTAAATCATATTCCTCCTGTGTAATACAGTTACACGCTGCTCTCACTCAACAGTTTCTATGGAGATAAGGTACAGAGCAGCTCCCTTCCCTGCATCTCTTCACATGCTGCATTAACCCCTCATTGTATATTCTGCTTGGGGTTTAAAGGGTATTAAATAGACATTTAGTGAATCAAATGGTCACATAAGAGAAATGTGTTTTAGAAAGAGAGAAAAGGTTTTTATATATATATATATATATATATATATATATATATATAAAGCTAGTATGTGGATAGGCACTCTATAACAGACACTTAATGCTGGGAAGCTTTGTTCTTCACAAGAGTGGGTTAATATTTCAAGTAGTGAAAAACATTTCTTCAGGCTGAATGATGAAGGGTGTGAACTATAGTATAGAAGGGACCTGGGTTTGTCTAGAATATACACAATTTCTTAGCATTGCTTCCTCTTATTATGAGAATGTTAAAAGTTCTCCATTCTCATTTCCAGCAGACATAATAGATCAATATCACACAGTGGGAGATATGTCAGTCACAAAGCTAACAATCTACCTGACTGGCAGAGTGTAAGGTGAGATAAGAAGACTAGTCTGGCAGTTCTTTCAGATAGCAGGAATGCTGTGAAAGCACAGGACATTCTGGGAACAAGAATTATTCTTAATCTTTACCATAGAATATTTCCATCCACACAATTAGTTAAAAGAAAAAATGTTGCTGAACTCGAGTTCATGCTGCACGAAATTCCCAACCTATAAATGTGATATTTATACAAGGTTAGGGTCTTGTGCAGATTTGCTGTCCATGATCCCATGTTCCCGGCTCACTGCTGACTGTTTACTTATCCTGTTGTACAAAAGCTAAATCGTCTCAGCTGCTGTATGAAGGATTTGTGGTTTATCCACCCCTTGCAGTGCACAGTTATACTGGAATACCAAGTGAGACAAATTATATTAGAAAAAAAGACAGCCAGGATCATCCACACTGTTCTAGCAGTGATCACAATATCCATTATATAAGGATCATCCAGAATACATTAGAATTCATCATAATAAACATTATATCACAATTATTCAGAGTGTACTAACCATAAAACTAAATAAAATGCATAATAATATACCAGATGCTACTAAATTGCTGCAATGGAGAATTTAAAATATATTAATCTAGGAATAATCAAATGAGGTTAACATTGATTATTGTTAATTATTAATATTGCATTATTATTATTATATCGGGAACACCTAAACTGCACAAACAACAATATTAAAAATGTCATATCAGGGAAAAAACATATCATACTAACAACAATCTTAACATTCTATCAGCAACACCTATAATAAATCAAAAGAAATTAACTGCTGAAAAACAATTATACCATACAAGGTTTTTTTGGTTTTAATTCACCAAATTACAACATTAAACAGTGTTTTAGTCTCCCATTGAATATGGGAACCAAAATTAGATACATTTCGATCCGTTTTCATAAAACCAATTAACAACTTTCAGCTTGCCATACACTTACATTAATGGAATCAAGTTTTCGTCTAACTCTACTAGGTGTAAAGGGCCAGAATGCCCTTTATAACATGTATTACAGTTCTCCACAGAAAATGTTGCCAGCCTAGTGGCATTTTAAAGAAGCCGATGGGGTTAGTATAATACTTTCTAATATTATAAAAATATTATAAATTAATTGCATTATTTAACATGCATGTATTTAATGATAATTTGAGTAATAAACAAGCTTATTATTGGGTACAATTTTAGCCGAGTGATACACTCATTAAAAAGCTCTTGGGGCAGTCACTGCTTTATGTAAAATACTTTAACATATTCAATAAAAAATAATATAAATATTTAAGAATTATGTTGGCTCTAATACTAATTCTAAATTTAAATGATATTCTATTCATATTTATAGATACCTTTTACATATAAAATATTAAAGTGATAATTATATAGTTATATAAGTATAGATATTGTTTAAAACCATAGAAAAAATATATTAACTAGTCATAGTAGTTGCTAAATCGATTACAGGTGAAGTTCTCATGCACAAAGCCAGTCTTTTCTACCACTAGGCTAGAATTTCTAAGCAACATACAAGGAGACACACATTTTCTTCTAAAAACTACCAAGTTGCAGAATGTTAAATAAAAATGGGGGTAGGGGCAAAAAATCTTCATACAAATAAATGTTTTTAAAAAATAATTTTGTTAGAGAAAAGTTTTGCAGTACTGCGCCACACCCTTAAAAACCATCTTGAATTTTGTTAATGCTACTTCCTTTACTGTGGCCAATTAGGGACAGATGTATATGAACTTCTGAACATATCCACCAATCACTGTGCATCCTCTAGGGCTGATAGAATTTGGGAATACACTTCAGCCTCTCTGAAGGGGTGAAAACAGAGGTAAAATAAATTAAAGCCCTGTCATTAGGGTTGCCACTTGTCCATGAAAGACCTGGATAGTTCAGGTTTTCATTTGTTTGTCCGGGTTTGAAGCTGAGTCAGTTTGGTGGAAAACCGCCACAGCCAAAAAGATGACATTGTGCATTTGCAATAGTGTCGGTGAGAGAGAATGTGTGAGTGTGTGTGTGTGTTAGTATGTGAGAGTGTGTGTGTGAGAGTGTTAGTGTCTTTATGTGTGTGTGTGAGAGAGAGAGATAGTGTTGGTGAGAGAGAATGTGTGTGTGTGTTAGTATGTGAGAGTGTTAGTGTCTTTGTGTGTGAGTGTGTGTGTGAGAGAGAGAGATAGTGTCAGTGAGAGAGAATGTGTGAGTGTGTGTGTGTGTGTTAGTATGTGAGAGTGTGTGTGTGAGAGTGTTAGTGTCTTTGTGTGTGAGTGTGTGTGTGAGAGAGAGATAGTGTCGGTGAGAGAGAATGTGTGAGTGTGTGTGTGTTAGTATGTGAGAGTGTGTGTGTGAGAGTGTTAGTGTCTTTGTGTGTGAGTGTGTGAGAGAGAGATAGTGTTGGTGAGAGAGAATGTGTGAGTGTGTGTGTGTTAGTATGTGAGAGTGTGTGTGTATTTGTGTGTGTGTGAGAGTGTTAGTGTCTTTGTGTGTGAGTGTGAATATCTATGTACAATTTTGTGTTTATATGCTATTATACATAGTGTGCACTCTGCAAAAAAACGTTGCTGTTCTGTGCACGGTGCAAGAGTGTTCAAGTTTGGCTTGAACTAAAGGTGGCCACCATACCTGATATCTCCAGACTCAATTCCAGATTGTCTCTTTCAAATAAGGAAAGTGGTGGGTATAGTTAGACCATTGACAGACTGCTGATATATTATAAATCTATTGGAAGAGTGCAGAAAAATATTGTAATTCTAAGGTGTTTACGGTCCCTTTAATACCTGACAAAATGTTTGTGTGTTTGTGAAACAGAATGAGGAAGTATTTCAGCCTGCAGCAGTAAGGAAGTCGTACATAGTTTACATAAGTCAGATTTAATAAAGTTAGCAATGTAAACTCACCAAAAATCCTAATAACCTGGCCGGAAAACTCTGAATGTACAAGACATAATAGATATAAAAGCAATATCCAGTCTTCACTGTCAGTTATCATAATAAACATATAAGGAACTCCCATTCTGAGGTAACAGGGATCCTAATAAATATGTCAGAGACACTCAGATTGCACCAGCCTTAATAATATTATGTCAGGAACACTCAGACTCAGGTAACATTGATCCTAATAATATTATGTCAGAAACACTTACAGTGAGGTAATAATATTATGTCAGGAATCCCCAGGCGCAGGTAAAGGCAAATCTAATATTAGACTGGGGGCCCTCAGGCAAAAGTAACAGTAATCCTTTTAATATTCTTATATTCGAGACCCTGAGACAACCAGTAACAGTGATAGCTGTAATATGTCAGGAACACACATGCTAAAAACAATCTTGCGACATTCTTCATCAGTGGCTTCCCTATCTGAATCCATTTGAAACTGTACAGCCAAAATCAGAGAGGCTTAAACAGGGAGAGGCTGCCCATGAGGTGATTCTAGCATGTGCATTATATCAGGTCTTAGATAGTTATTTATTTTGCTCTGGCTAATAAACTTAAGTTATTTGGTTTGTTTCTTAAAAGGACATGAAACCCAATTGTTTTCAGTATACAGATTTTAACAGCTTTCCAATTTACTTATATTATCATAATTGTTTAATTCTCTTGCTATCCTCAGTTAACCTCTTAAGGACATATGACGGAATTTTTCCGTCATAAAACAATTGAGCAAACTGAAAGCTGTGTCCTTAAAGGGTTAAAGGAGCAGAAATGCACTACTGGGAGCTAGCTGAACACACCAGGTGAAACAATAACAAGAGGCATATATGTGCAGCCACCAATCAACAGCTAGCACCTAATAGTCCATTGCTGCTCCTGGCCTACCAAGGTATGCTTTTAAACAAATGATATCAAGAGAACAAAGCAAATTAGATAATGGGCAAGATTATGAGTAGAGCGCAAATGTTTGCGCCTGAGTGATAAGGGGTTTTCGCTTGTTGAGCTTACAGCTGGTATTATGAGTTGAAAGTAAACATGATCGCTTGAGCGCAATTACTATTTACACTAGAATGAATACCATGACTTTAGACCTCTGGTTAACTGTTTTGGCAAAACATAAAAGTTGAACAAAACACATCAAAATTATTTTACAAAGTATAGTTGCACTCATAATGACACCATCTAAGGCTCAAAGATATGAGATCCCAGGTGTTAGAAAAAGGCAGACAAAGGGCTTTATCATAGACATACATACATATACTGTACATCTTTAAAAATGTATATGTATGTGTGTGTATATATATATGTGTGTACATATGTATTTATATGTGTATATACAGGGAGTGCAGAATTATTAGGCAAGTTGTATTTTTGAGGATTAATTTTATTATTGAACAACAACCATGTTCTCAATGAACCCAAAAAACTCATTAATATCAAAGCTGAATATTTTTGGAAGTAGTTTTTAGTTTGTTTTTAGTTTTAGCTATTTTAGGGGGATATCTGTGTGTGCAGGTGACTATTACTGTGCATAATTATTAGGCAACTTAACAAAAAACAAATATATACCCATTTCAATTATTTATTTTTACCAGTGAAACCAATATAACATCTCAACATTCACAAATATACATTTCTGACATTCAAAAACAAAACAAAAACAAATCAGTGACCAATATAGCCACCTTTCTTTGCAAGGACACTCAAAAGCCTGCCATCCATGGATTCTGTCAGTGTTTTGATCTGTTCACCATCAACATTGCGTGCAGCAGCAACCACAGCCTCCCAGACACTGTTCAGAGAGGTGTACTGTTTTCCCTCCTTGTAAATCTCACATTTGATGATGGACCACAGGTTCTCAATGGGGTTCAGATCAGGTGAACAAGGAGGCCATGTCATTAGATTTTCTTCTTTTATACCCTTTCTTGCCAGCCACGCTGTGGAGTACTTGGACGCGTGTGATGGAGCATTGTCCTGCATGAAAATCATGTTTTTCTTGAAGGATGCAGACTTCTTCCTGTACCACTGCTTGAAGAAGGTGTCTTCCAGAAACTGGCAGTAGGACTGGGAGTTGAGCTTGACTCCATCCACAACCCGAAAAGGCCCCACAAGCTCATCTTTGATGATACCAGCCCAAACCAGTACTCCACCTCCACCTTGCTGGCGTCTGAGTCGGACTGGAGCTCTCTGCCCTTTACCAATCCAGCCACGGGCCCATCCATCTGGCCCATCAAGACTCACTCTTATTTCATCAGTCCATAAAACCATAGAAAAATCAGTCTTGAGATATTTCTTGGCCCAGTCTTGACGTTTGAGCTTGTGTGTCTTGTTCAGTGGTGGTCGTCTTTCAGCCTTTCTTACCTTGGCCATGTCTCTGAGTATTGCACACCTTGTGCTTTTGGGCACTCCAGTGATGTTGCAGCTCTGAAATATGGCCAAACAAGTGGCATCTTGGCAGCTGCACGCTTGACTTTTCTCAATTCATGGGCAGTTATTTTGCGCCTTGGTTTTTCCACACGCTTCTTGCGACCCTGTTGACTATTTTGAATGAAACGCTTGATTGTTCGATGATCACGCTTCAGAAGCTTTGCAATTTTAAGAGTGCTGCATCCCTCTGCAAGATATCTCACTATTTTTGACTTTTCTGAGCCTGTCAAGTCCTTCTTTTGACCCATTTTGCCAAAGGAAAGGAAGTTGCCTAATAATTATGCACACCTGATATAGGGTGTTGATGTCATTAGACCACACCCCTTCTCATTACAGAGATGCACATCACCTAATATGCTTAATTGGTAGTAGGCTTTCGAGCCTATACAGCTTGAAGTAAGACAACATGCATAAAGAGGATGATGTGGTCAAAATACTCATTTGCCTAATAATTCTGCACTCCCTGTATGTATTTACAAACACACAAATACATATGTACACATATATAGACATACATTTAAGTGCATTATATATAAGTTCATTGGAGCCCTTTGCAGATAAGTAGATGAAAACATGTAAAATCGTATGTATGCAATATTCATATTTAATAAAGTGTAATAGTGTATATTTACTGTAAATATTTCACATTCCAATGTTCTGCACACAGCAGAATAAGTTCTAAGTATTTCTTAATAGATATTCCAATATATATCTGTATGTATCTATGCCTTTATGTAATCATGTATATATATATATATATATATATATATATATATATATATATAGGTATAAATATATATTGTACCAAAAACCCATCAGATATATAAAGAAATATTTATATATGAATAAATAGAACATATTCTGTTATATGAAGGACATAGGAATAAAGATATAAGAAAGACAAAGGGCGCCTCATAGTGTAGTTTGTATAACAGGATGTTTATCTAAATGTTGCAGGTGTATGGACACTACTCGCAAAACAGGTGGCACCTAAGATCGATAAGTTGCATACAAGCAGGCTGACATTCAACAGCAGTCAGTACGCTGTGGATGTGGATATCACCGGTAAAGCAGGTGCGGCTTCTGGTAACGGTCCCCGCTGGTATCTGTAGCTGGCAGACTTCCACACTCTGTATCAGCGTGACTGGCGTGGCTAACACGAGAGACAAAAGTTGAGAGCAAAGTTTGCGGGGAAAAAAACGCAGTGCGGCTGCAAGTAGAAAGTCTTTGTATGGACGTCTGTACAAACCAGAGAACCGGGTTGTGGTAAAAGGTTTCTTTATTAAAACATTGCGACACGTTTCTCGGCCAAAACAGAAGGCCGTTTCATCAGGCATAAAAACAAATATTCAGTCAGCACTATTTAAATCTAAAAATGACCCAGAAGTAGTTAATACAGGAGTTCAAAACCGCTAGACTTAATATTACTCTAACAGAACTAAAAGTAACATTGATAGGTATACACTTTGATATAAATGTTACATAGCGAAAAGCAACAAGCAAAGAGACCAATAATCCCATATCAAAAATGTTATGTTAAAAATGTAAAAATATATGTAAAAAGAAAAAAAAGAAAAAGGATACAATGTAACCAATGGTAAACATACATATATATAGGTATATATATATATATATATATATATATATATATATATATATAAAACCCAATTGCCGTCGTAGTTCAATTCTTAATCTAAAATCTGACATATTGGGTATATAATGAGTGTAATAGTAAAATGTCCAGAAATCAGATTCTGATACGGACATTCTGTGTGTGTTACACTCTATGTAAAACTAATGAGCAGAGTGAATAGGTGTCAAAAATCACTGTTCCAATCAGCCAATAGAATGTGAGCTCAATCCTATTGGGTTATTGGATCAGCCAATAAGATTGAAGCTCATTCCTATCGGCTGATTACATCAGCCAATAGGAGTTTTTCACCTTTAATTCCGATTGGCTGATAGAATTCTATCAGCCAATCGGAATTCAAGGGACGCCATCTTGGATGACGTAATTTTAAAGGAACCTTCAGTGTGTATGGCTGGGACTGTATGAAGAGGATGCTCCGTGCCGGATGTCTTGAAGATAGCCGCTCCGCGTTGGAAGGATGAAGATAGAAGATGCCGTCTGGATGAAGACTTCTGCCTGCCTGGAGGACGACTTCTTGACGCTTGGATGAAGACTTCTCCCGGCTTTGTTGAGGACTTCTGCCCGCTTGGATTAAGACTTCTCCCGACTTGATGAGGATGGATGTCCGGTTTTCAAAAACTGTAAGTGGATCTTCGGGGGTTAGTGTTAGTTTTTTTTTTTAAGGGTTTATTGGTGGGTTTTATTTTTAGATTAGGGGTTTGGGCAATAGGGAGCTTAGGTTTTTTAGATAGGATTTTATTTGAGGGGTTTGGTTGTGTGGGTGGTGGGTTTAGTTTAGGCTAGGTTTTTTTTATTTGGGGGGGCTTTTTTATTTTGATATGGCTATTAGATTAGGTGTAATTAGTTTAAATATTTGATAATTTCTTTTTTATTTTGTGTAATTTAGTGTTTATTTTGTTTTGTAATTTAGTTAATTGTATTTAATTCATGTAATGTATTTAATTGTAGTGTAATGTTAAGTGTTAGTGTAAGGTTAGGTTTTATTTTACAGGTAAATTTGTATTTATTTTAACGAGGTAGTAAATAGTTACTAACTATTTACTAACTAGTCTACCTAGTTAAAATAAATACAAACTTAGCTGTGAAATAACAATAAAACCTAACGCCTAGATTTAGAGTTTGGCGTTAGCCGTCAAAACCAGCGTTAGAGGCTCCTAACGCTGGTTTTTACCGCCCGCTGGTATTTGGAGTCAATCAGGAAAGGGTCTAACGCTCACTTTGCAGCCGCAACTTTTCTATACCGCAGATCCCCTTACGTCAATTGCGTATCCTATCTTTTCAATGGGATCTTTCTAACGCCGGTATTTAGAGTCGTGGCTGAAGTGTGCGTTAGAAATCTAACGACAAAACTCCAGCCGCAGAAAAAAGTCAGTAGTTAAGAGCTTTCTGGGCTAACGCCGGTTCATAAAGCTCTTAACTACTGTGCTCTAAAGTACACTAACACCCATAAACTACCTATGTACCCCTAAACCGAGGTCCCTCCACATCGCCGCCACTCTATTAAAATTTTTTAACCCCTAATCTGCCGACCGCACACCGCCGCAACCTACGTTATCCCTATGTACCCCTAATCTGCTGTCCCTAACATCGCCGACCCCTACATAATATTTATTAACCCCTAAGCTGCGGCCCCCAACGTCGCTGCCACCAACCTACAATTATTAACCCCTAATCTGCCGACCGGACCTCGCCGTTACTCTAATAAAGTTATTAACCCCTAATCCACCTCACTCCCGCCTCAATAACCCTATAATAAATAGTATTAACCCCTAATCTTCCCTCCCTAACATCGCCGACACCTAACTTCAAGCATTAACCCCTAATCTGCCGACCGGACCTCACCGCTACTCTAATAAATGTTTTAACCCCTAAAGCTAATTCTAACCCTAACCCTAACACCCCCCTAAGTTAAATATAATTTAAATCTAACAAAATAAATTAACTCTTATTAAATAAATTATTCCTATTTAAAGCTAAATACTTACCTGTAAAATAAACCCTAATATAGCTACAATATAAATTATAATTACATTGTAGCTATTTTAGGATTAATATTTATTTTACAGGCAACTTTGTAATTATTTTAACTAGGTACAATAGCTATTAAATAGTTAATAACTATTTAATAGCTACCTAGTTAAAATAATTACAAAATTACTTGTAAAATAAATCCTAACCTAAGTTACAATTAAACCTAACACTACACTATCAATAAATAAATTAAATAAAATACCTACAAGTATCTACAATTAAACCTAACACTACACTATCAATAAATTAATTAAAAATAATACCTACAAATAAATACAATGAAATAAACTAACTAAAGTACAAAAAATAAAAAAGAACTAAGTTACAAAAAATAAAAAAATATTTACAAACATTAGAAAAATATTACAACAATTTTAAACTAATTAAACTAATTACACCTACTCTAAGCTCTTAAAATAGAAAAGCTCTTTTACCTTACCAGCCCGGAAAAGGGCCCTTTGCGGGGCATGCCCCAAAGAATTCAGCTCTTTTGCCTGTAAAAAAAAACATACAATACCCCAACCCACCACCCACATACCCCTAATCTAACCCAAACCCCCCTTAAATAAACCTAACACTAAGCCCATGAAGATCTCCCTACCTTGTCTTCACCACACCGGGTCCCGATCGGTCCAGAAGAGCCTCCGATGTCTTGATCCAAGCCCAAGTGGGGGGCTGAAGATGTCCATGATCCGGCTGAAGTCTTCATCCAAGCGGGAGCTGAAGAGGTCCATGATCCGACTGAAGTCTTCTATCAAGCGGCATCTTCAATCTTCTTTCTTCCGGATCCATGTAGTTCATCCTGCCGACGCGGAACATCCATCTTCACAGACGACTTCCCGACGAATGACGGTTCCTTTAAGGGACGTCATCCAAGATGGCGTCCCTCGAATTCCGATTGGCTGATAGGATTCTATCAGCCAATCGGAATTAAGGTAGGAAAATTCTGATTGGCTGATGGAATCAGCCAAACAGATTCAAGTTCAATCCGATTGGCTGATCCAATCAGCCAATCAGATTGAGCTCGCATTCTATTGGCTGTTCCGATCAGCCAATAGAATGCAAACTCAATCTGATTGGCTGATCGGATCAGCCAATCGGATTGAACTTGAATCTGATTGGCTGATTCCATCAGCCAATCAGAATATTCCTACCTTAATTCCGATTGGCTGATAGAATCCTATCAGCCAATCGGAATTCGAGGGACGCCATCTTGGATGACGTCCCTTAAAGGAACCGTCATTCGTCGGGAAGTCGTCGGTGAAGATGGATGTTCCGCATCGGCGGGATGAACTACATAGATCCGGAAGAAAGAAGATTGAAGATGCCGCTTGATAGAAGACTTCAGTCGGATCATGGACCTCTTCAGCTCCCGCTTGGATGAAGACTTCAGCCGGATCATGGACATCTTCAGCCCCCCGCTTGGGCTTGGATCAAGACATCGGAGGCTCTTCTGGATCGATCGGTGAACCCGGCGTGGTGAAGACAAGGTAGGGAGATCTTCATGGGCTTAGTGTTAGGTTTATTTAAGGGGGGTTTGGGTTAGATTAGGGGTATGTGGGTGGTGGGTTGTAATGTTTGGGGGGGGGTATTGTATGTTTTTTTTACAGGTAAAAGAGCTGAATTCTTTGGGGCATGCCCCGCAAAGGGCCCTTTTCAGGGCTGGTAAGGTAAAATAGCTTTTCTATTTTAATTTTAGAATAGGGTAGGGCGTTTTTTTATTTTGGGGGTCTTTGTTATTTTATTAGGGGGCTTAGAGTAGGTGTAATTAGTTTAAAATTGTTGTAATATTTTTCTAATGTTTGTAAATATTTTTTATTTTTTGTAACTTAGTTCTTTTTTATTATTTGTACTTTAGTTAGTTTATTTCATTGTATTTATTTGTAGGTATTGTATTTAATTAATTTATTGATAGTGTAGTGTTAGGTTTAATTGTAACTTAGGTTAGGATTTATTTTACAGGTAATTTTGTAATTATTTTAACTAGGTAACTATTAAATAGTTATTAACTATTTAATAGCTATTGTACCTGGTTAAAATAATTACAAAGTTGCCTGTAAAATAAATATTAATCCTAAAATAGCTACAATATAATTATAATTTATATTGTAGCTATATTAGGATTTATTTTACAGGTAAGTATTTAGCTTTAAATAGGAATAATTTATTTAATAAGAGTTAATTTATTTCGTTAGATTTAAATTATATTTAACTTAGGGGGGTGTTAGTGTTAGGGTTAGACTTAGCTTTAGGGGTTAATACATTTATTAGAGTAGCGGTGAGGTACGGTCGGCAGATTAGGGGTTAATTATTGTAGGTAGGTGCAGGCGACGTTGGGAGCGGCAGATTAGGGGTTAATAAATATAATATAGGGGTCGGCGGTGTTAGGGGCAGCAGATTAGGGGTACATAGGGATAACGTAGGTTGCGGCGGTGTACGGAGCGGCAGATTAGGGGTTAATAAGTGTAAGGTTAGGGGTGTTTAGACTCGGGGTACATGTTAGGGTGTTAGGTGCAGACTTAGGAAGTGTTTCCCATAGGAAAAAATGGGGCTGCGTTAGGAGCTTAACGCTGCTTTTTTGCAGGTGTTAGGTTTTTTTGCAGCTCAAACTGCCCCATTGTTTCCTATGGGGGAATCGTGCACGAGCACGTTTTTGAAGCTGGCCGCGTCCGTAAGCACCGCTGGTATCGAGAGTTGCAGTGGCGGTAAATTATGCTTTACGCTCCTTTTTTGGAGCCTAACGCACTGAAAACGCAGCCATTCTGTGAACTCTAAATACCAGCGGTATTTAAAAGGTGCGGGGGAAAAAAAGCATGCGTTAGCTACGTGGGTCGTTACCGACAAAACTCTAAATCTATCCGTTTGATAGCTACAATGTAACTATTAGTTATTTTGTAGCTAGCTTAGGGTTTATTTCATAGGTAAGTATTTAGTTTTTAATAGGAATTAGTTAGGTAATGATAGTCATTTTTATTTAGATTTATTTTAATTATAGTAAAGTTAGGGTTAGACTTAGGGTTAGGTTTAGGGGTTAATATATTTATTTAGAGTTAGTGATGTGGGAGGCCAGAGGTTTAGGGGTTAATAACTTTAGTATAGTGGCTGCGGCGGCGACGTTGGGAGCGGCAGATTAGGGGTTAATAAATTTATGTAGGTTGAAGAAACATTGGGGGCGGCAGATTAGGGGTTAATAAGTGTAGGTAGGTGGCGGCGATGTCGGGGGCGGCAGATTAGGGGTAAATAAGTGTAATGTAGGTGTTGGCGATGTCAGGGGCGGCAGATTAGGGGTGTTTAGACTCGGGGGTTTATGTTAGGGTGTTAGGTGTAAACATAACTTTTCTTTCCCCATAGGAATCAATGGGGCTGCGTTACGGAGCTTTACGCTCCTTTATTGCAGGTGTTAGGCTTTTTTTTAGCCGGCCCTCCCCATTGATGTCTATAGGGAAATCGTGCAAAAAGAAAAGAATGAAAGAATAAAAGCACTATTATGTGTAAGAAGAAGGAGTGAATGTTGTGTATGTGAGGATAGTGCAAATTACGATAGTGAGAGAAACAAAAACCTTGTAAGAATAAGAAGTGCAAAGGGATAAAGGTGAGTAATGAAATGTTGGAAGTATATAAATACATATCCATCAAGCAAAGGCAGTGAGATCCACATTGGCATTTAGGCCCCTGGGATACAAGGTTTTCAGTTTTTGTATCCAAAAGGTTTCTCTCTGCCTAAGCTTGACTAGACAGTCATAATCAGTGTAAGGGACAAAATCAATGGGAATAAATTTTAAAAAATTTAATGTTTAGCATCATGTGCCATATCACAGTGATTTTAGTTTTCTTACAATTCTTACAGTTGCGAAAATGTTCCCCCCAGCGTGTACTGATCTTCCTAATTGTACGACCTACGTACTGAACCCCACAAATACAATTCAAGAGCTATACTACATAGCTAGATTCACAACTAAAGTGTCTGGAAATGTTAAATACTTCTCCAGTAGTGTTCGATCTGAAGGTTTTTTTGTGTCTAAGTATTTACAAGCGTTGCATCCTCTTTTGCCACATTTGTATGTTCCAGAAAGTACCAAGAAGTAAGATTTACTTTGTAAATTGGTATCTTTTAGTGAAACTTTGTGTTTTACTTTCTTGCTAGGTGCCATTTTTTAGAAATTGCTCAAATATAGAAACTTTTGAACATCAGAGTGCTATTTTATACCAGTGTTTTGTAGATAAAGGTTAACCTAAAGATCTACTTGATCAATGCCTCCATAGAGCTAGGATTTTAGACAGGGAAAATATTTTTGAAAAATTTGAGGACAATAGTAACACTGGAACTAACAACTATGCAGGATGAACCACTTTTTTATCACTCAATAAAATAGTAATTTTTTAAAAAATACGTAAAATTTTAAACAAACATTGGAAAATTATACAAAAAAAACCCTTTCTCAAAAACATAGTAGACGACAAACCAAAGATTGTATATAGAAGAGCAACCACACTCAAAAACAAATTGGCACCTAGCAAAAAAAGTAAAACACAAAGTTTCACTAAAAGATACCAATTTATAAAGTAAATCTTACTTCTTGGGACTTTCTGGATCATACAAATGTGGCAAAAGAGGATGCAACGCTTGTAAATACCTAGACACAAAAAAAATCCTTCAGATCAAACACTACTGTAGAAGTATTTAACATTTCCAGACGCTTTAGTTGTGAGTCTAGCTATGCAGTATACCTCTTGAATTGTATTTGTGGGGTTCAGTACGTAGGTCGTACAATTAGGAAGATCCGTACACGCTGGGGGGAACATTTTCGCAACTATAAGAATTGTAAGAAAACTAAAATCAAACATAGTGTCCCAAATCACTGTGATATGGCACATGATGGCAAACATGACATTTTTAAATTTATTCCCATTGATTTTGTCCCTTCCACTGATTATGACTGTCTAGTCAAGCTTAGGCAGCGAGAAACCTTTTGGATACAAAAACTGAAAACCTTGTATCCCATGGGCCTAAATGCCAATGTGGATCTCGCTGCCTTGGCTTGATGGATATGTATTTATATACTTCCAGCATTTCATTACTCACCTTTATCCCTTTGCACTTCTTATTCTTACAAGGTTTTTGTTTCTCTCACTATCGTAATTTGCACTACCTTCACATACACAACATCCGCTCCTTCTTCTTACACACAATAGTGCTTTTATTCTTTCATTCTTTTCTTTTTTCTTCTTCCCCCTTTTTTCTGACACAACATTATATCACAATATATTTCTTATCTCATCACAACATCACTTCTGCACATCAAACATATTTTTGTGCTTTTTCAATTCCTTTTTTCTCTTGTTAAGTGTATCCAGTCCACGGATCATCCATTACTTATGGGATATTAACTCCTCCCCAACAGGAAGTGCAAGAGGATTCACCCAGCAGAGCTGCTATATAGCTCCTCCCCTAACTGCCATTACTAGTCATTCTCTTGCACCCAACGAATAGATAGGATGTGTGAGAGGACTGTGGTGATTATACTTAGTTTCATACCTTCAATCAAAAGTTTGTTATTTTATAATAGCACCGGAGTGTGTTATTCCTTCTCTGGTAGAATTTGAAGAAGAATCTACCTGAGTTTTTCTATGATTTTAGCCGGAGTAGTTAAGATCATATTGCTGTTTCTCGGCCATCTGAGGAGAGGTAAACTTCAGATCAGGGGACAGCGGGCAGATTAATCTGCAAAGAGGTATGTAGCAGCTTATTATTTTCTGACAATGGAATTGATGAGAAAATTCTGCCATACCGATATAATGTAAACTCAGCCTTAAATGCAGTAGCAGCAACTGGTATCAGGCTGTCATGTATGTATATTTTACACTTCAGTATTCTGGGGAATGGCACTTCACTGGAATTATACTGTATGCATAAAACTTTAGCCTAATTTGCAGGGACTAGCAACAGGCTTTTTAATAACACTCAATTTATTAATGTTAAACGTTTTTTGCTGGCATGTAAAATCGTTTAATTTTCTGAGGTACTGGGTGAAAAAATGTTTTGGGCACTATTTTTTTCCACTTGGCAGTCGTTTTATTTAATTTATGACAGTTTACTGATCTCTCTCACTGTTATGTGTGAGGGGGAGGGGCCTTTTTTGGCGCTTTTGCTACGCATCAAAAAATTCAGTCAGAAGTTTATTGTCTTCCCTGCATGATCCGGTTCATCTCTACAGAACTCAGGGGTCTTCAAAACTTGTTTTGAGGGAGGTAATCACTCACAGCAGAGCTGTGAGATTGTAGTTGACTGTGATAAAAAAACGTTTATTTCTGTATTTTTTATTTTTTTTCTGCTATCAGGGTTAGTTATCCTTTGCTAATGGGAGCAATCCTTTGCTAAAATTGTGTTTTTTACAAAGATTTGATGCTATAACTTTTCAGTTTATTAATTTTCAACTGTCATAACTTTTTCTGTGCTTCTTATAGGCACAGTACGTTTTCATATTATAGTAAATTACTTGAAAAGTATTTCCAAGTTGCTAGTTTATTTGCTAGTGTGTTAAACATGTCTGATTCAGAGGAAGATATCTGTGCTATATGTGCTAAAGCCAAAGTGGAGCCCAATAGAAATTTATGTACTAACTGTATTGATGCTACTTTAAATAAAAGTCAATCTGTACAAATTGAACATATTTCACCAAACAACGAGGGGAGAGTTATGCCGACTAACTCGCCTCACGTGTCAGTACCTGCATCTCCCGCTCGGGAGGTGCGTGATATTGTAGCGCCGAGTACATCTGGGCGGCCATTACAAATCACATTACAGGATATGGCTACTGTTATGACTGAAGTTTTGGCTAAATTACCAGAACTAAGAGGTAAGCGTGATCACTCTGGGGTGAGAACAGAGTGCGCTGATAATATTAGGGCCATGTCAGACACTGCGTCACAATTTGCAGAACATGAGGACGGAGAGCTTCATTCTGCGGGTGACGGTTCTGATCCAAACAAACTGGATTCAGATATTTCAAATTTTAAATTTAAGCTGGAAAACCTCCGTGTATTACTAGGGGAGGTGTTAGCGGCTCTGAATGATTGTAACACAGTTGCAATACCAGAGAAAATGTGTAGGTTGGATAAATATTTTGCGGTACCGGCGAGTACTGACGTTTTTTCCTATACCTAAGAGACTTACTGAAATTGTTACTAAGGAGTGGGATAGACCCGGTGTGCCGTTCTCACCCCCTCCGATATTTAGAAAGATGTTTCCAATAGACGCCACCACACGGGACTTATGGCAAACGGTCCCTAAGGTGGAGGGAGCAGTTTCTACTTTAGCTAAGCGTACCACTATCCCGGTGGAGGATAGCTGTGCCTTTTCAGATCCAATGGATAAAAAGTTAGAGGGTTACCTTAAGAAAATGTTTGTTCAACAAGGTTTTATATTGCAACCTCTTGCATGCATTGCGCCTGTCACGGCTGCAGCAGCATTTTGGTTTGAGTCTCTGGAAGAGACACTTGAATCAGCTCCATTAGATGAGATTACACACAAGCTTAAAGCCCTTAAGTTAGCTAACTCATTTATTTCAGATGCCGTAGTACATTTAACTAAACTTACGGCTAAGAATTCCGGATTCGCCATTCAGGCACGCAGAGCACTGTGGCTAAAATCCTGGTCAGCTGACGTTACTTCTAAATCTAAATTGCTTAATATACCTTTCAAAGGGCAGACCTTATTCGGGCCCGGGTTGAAAGAAATTATCGCTGACATTACAGGAGGTAAAGGCCATGCCCTGCCTCAAGACAGAGCCAAACCTAAGGCTAGACAGTCTAATTTTCGTTCCTTTCGTAATTTCAAAGCAGGAGCAGCATCAACTTCCTCTGCACCAAAACAGGAAGGAGCTGTTGCTCGCTACAGACAAGGCTGGAGACCTAACCAGTCCTGGAACAAGGGCAAGCAGGCCAGGAAACCTGCTGCTGCCCCTAAGACAGCATGAATCGAGGGCCCCCGATCCGGGAACGGATCTAGTGGGGGGCAGACTTTCTCTCTTCGCCCAGGCTTGGGCAAGAGATGTCCAGGATCCCTGGGCGTTAGAGATCATATCTCAGGGATACCTTCTAGACTTCAAATTCTCTCCCCCAAGAGGGAGATTTCATCTGTCAAGGTTGTCAACAAACCAAATAAAGAAAGAGGCGTTTCTACGCTGCGTACAAGATCTTTTATTAATGGGAGTGATCCATCCGGTTCCGCGGTCGGAACAAGGACAAGGGTTTTACTCAAATCTGTTTGTGGTTCCCAAAAAAGAGGGAACTTTCAGGCCAATCTTGGATTTAAAGATCCTAAACAAATTCCTAAGAGTTCCATCGTTCAAAATGGAAACTATTCGGACAATTTTACCCATGATCCAAAAGGGTCAGTACATGACCACAGTGGATTTAAAGGATGCTTACCTTCACATACCGATTCACAAAGATCATTACCGGTATCTAAGGTTTGCCTTTCTAGACAGGCATTACCAGTTTGTAGCTCTTCCATTCGGATTGGCTACGGCTCCGAGAATCTTCACAAAGGTTCTGGGTGCTCTTCTGGCGGTACTAAGACCGCGAGGAATTGCGGTAGCTCCGTACCTAGACGACATTCTGATACAAGCTTCAAGCTTTCAAACTGCCAAGTCTCATACAGAGTTAGTACTGGCATTTCTAAGGTCGCATGGATGGAAGGTGAACGAAAAGAAGAGTTCTCTCTTTCCACTCACAAGAGTTCCCTTCTTGGGGACTCTTATAGATTCTGTAGAAATGAAGATTTACCTGACAGAAGACAGGTTAACAAAGCTTCAAAATGCATGCCGTGTCCTTCATTCCATTCAACACCCGTCAGTAGCTCAATGCATGGAGGTGATCGGCTTAATGGTAGCAGCAATGGACATAGTACCCTTTGCACGCCTACATCTCAGACCGCTGCAATTGTGCATGCTAAGTCAGTGGAATGGGGATTACTCAGACTTGTCCCCTACTCTGAATCTGGATCAAGAGACCAGAAATTCTCTTCTATGGTGGCTTTCTCGGCCACATCTGTCCAGGGGGATGCCATTCAGCAGGCCGGACTGGACAATTGTAACAACAGACGCCAGCCTACTAGGTTGGGGCGCTGTCTGGAATTCTCTGAAGGCTCAGGGACAATGGAATCAGGAGGAGAGTCTCCTACCAATAAACATTCTGGAATTGAGAGCAGTTCTCAATGCCCTTCTGGCTTGGCCCCAGTTAACAACTCGGGGGTACATCAGGTTTCAGTCGGACAACATCACGACTGTAGCTTACATCAACCATCAGGGAGGGACAAGAAGCTCCCTAGCAATGATGGAAGTATCAAAGATAATTCGCTGGGCAGAGTCTCACTCTTGCCACCTGTCAGCAATCCACATCCCGGGAGTGGAGAACTGGGAGGCGGATTTCTTAAGTCGTCAGACTTTTCATCCGGGGGAGTGGGAACTTCATCCGGAGGTCTTTGCCCAAATACTTCGACGTTGGGGCAAACCAGAGATAGATCTCATGGCGTCTCGACAGAACGCCAAGCTTCCTCGTTACGGGTCCAGATCCAGGGATCCGGGAGCGGTTCTGATAGATGCTTTGACAGCACCTTGGACCTTCGGGATGGCTTATGTGTTTCCACCCTTCCCGATGCTTCCTCGATTGATTGCCAGAATCAAACAGGAGAGAGCATCAGTGATTCTAATAGCGCCTGCATGGCCACGCAGGACTTGGTATGCAGATCTAGTGGACATGTCATCCTGTCCACCTTGGTCGCTACCTCTGAAACAGGACCTTCTGATCCAGGGTCCCTTCAAACATCAAAATCTAATTTCTCTGAAGCTGACTGCTTGGAAATTGAACGCTTGATTTTATCAAAACGTGGTTTTTCTGAGTCAGTTATTGATACCTTAATACAGGCTAGGAAGCCTGTTACCAGAAAGATTTACCATAAGATATGGCGCAAATACTTATATTGGTGCGAATCCAAGAGTTACTCATGGAGTAAGGTTAGGATTCCGAGGATATTGTCTTTTCTACAAGAAGGTTTAGAAAAGGGTTTATCCGCTAGTTCCTTAAAGGGACAGATTTCAGCTCTGTCCATTCTTTTACACAAACGTCTGTCAGAAGTTCCGGACGTTCAAGCTTTTTGTCAGGCTTTAGCTAGGATCAAGCCTGTGTTTAAAACTGTTGCTCCACCATGGAGTTTGAACTTAGTTCTTAATGTTTTACAGGGGGTTCCGTTTGAACCCCTTCATTCCATTGATATCAAGTTGTTATCTTGGAAAGTTCTGTTTTTAATGGCGATTTCCTCGGCTCGAAGAGTCTCTGAGTTATATGCCTTACATTGTGATTCTCCTTATCTGATTTTTCATTCAGACAAGGTAGTTCTGCGTACTAAACCTGGGTTCCTACCTAAGGTGGTCACTAACAGGAATATCAATCAAGAGATTGTGGTTCCATCTTTGTGTCCTAATCCTTCTTCGAAAAAGGAACGTCTGCTACACAATCTAGATGTAGTCCGTGCCCTGAAATTTTATCTACAGGCAACTAAGGATTTTCGACAAACGTCTTCCCTGTTTGTCGTTTATTCTGGTCAGAGGAGAGGTCAAAAAGCTTTGGCTACCTCTCTCTCCTTTTGGCTTCGTAGCATAATACGGTTAGCCTATGAGACTGCTGGACAGCAGCCTCCTGAAAGAATTACAGCACATTCTACTAGAGCTGTGGCTTCCACTTGGGCCTTTAAGAATGAGGCTTCTGTTGAACAGATTTGCAAGGCTGCAACTTGGTCTTCTCTTCATACTTTTTCCAAATTTTACAAATTTGACACTTTTGCTTCTTCGGAGGCTGTTTTTGGGAGAAAGGTTCTTCAGGCAGTGGTTCCTTCCGTATAAAGAGCCTGCCTGTCCCTCCCGTCATCCGTGTACTTTAGCTTTGGTATTGGTATCCCATAAGTAATGGATGATCCGTGGACTGGATACACTTAACAAGAGAAAACATAATTTATGCTTACCTGATAAATTTATTTCTCTTGTAGTGTATCCAGTCCACGGCCCGCCCTGTCACTTTAAGGCAGGTAATTTTTCCATTAAACTACAGTCACCACTGCACCCTATGGTTTTCCTTTCTCTGCATGTTTTCGGTCGAGTGACTGGTAATGGCAGTTAGGGGAGGAGCTATATAGCAGCTCTGCTGGGTGAATCCTCTTGCACTTCCTGTTGGGGAGGAGTTAATATCCCATAAGTAATGGATGATCCGTGGACTGGATACACTACAAGAGAAATAAATTTATCAGGTAAGCATAAATTATGTTATTTCACGTCTCCAACATCCATCATTCCTATCTCTTTTGATTGCACTACATTCTATCATTTACTATATTTCTTATATCACATGATCCTGCTATTAGTATCACTGATCACTTATTAATATTTATATTCAATACACGCATTTATATACTACATATACATTTGAACATTTATATTCTAACTTTTTTTATAGCCCACACAGTGATTTTTGACACCTATGCACTCTGCTCATTAGTTTTACACAGAGCGTAACACACACAGAATGTTCGTATCAGAATCTGATTTCTGGACAACTTTTTATTACACTCATTATATACCCAATATGTCAGTTAGTTTATTTGTGTTAATATAGAAACACATTTCTTAAAAATGATTTATGATTTTAGATTAAGAATTGAACTAGGACAGCAGTTGGGTTTTCTATATATATGTATGTTTCCCATCGGTTACATTGTGTCCTTTTTTTTTACATATTTTTACATTTTTAACATACCTATCAATCACCTAGATTACGAGTTTTGCGTTACAGCTTTTAACGCTGAAAAAATGGCAATTTAAGCATAATGGCCAGTAACGCATATTACGAGTCGTGCCGTTATAGCTATACCGCAAGCATTTTAGCCTGTATCGCAATGTCCATTCCGCACTCAAAAAAATGACGTTTTTGTGTGGGATTTTCATAGCGCCGGTATTACAGGTTATGCGGTCCGGCTAAAATGCTATACCGACAAGATCCATACCGCCATCTGAGACCAGTAGTTATGAGTTTTGCTAACAAAAATGTTTCACAAAACTCATAACTAAAATGTTACAAAGTACACTAACACCCATAAACTACCTATTAACCCCTAAACTGCCGCCCTCCTGCATTGCAAACACTATTTAAAACGTATTAACCCCACTATTAAATAAACCTATAACCCCTAATCTGCCGCCCCCAACATCGCTGTCACTATAATAAAGTTATTTACCCCTAAACCTCCAGCCTCCCACATCGCCGCCACTAAATAAACCTATTAACCCCTAAACCTCCGGCCTCCCTCATCGCCGCCACTAAATAAACCTATTAACCCCTAAACTGCCGGCCCCCACATCGCAAAACACAAAATTAAACTATTAACCCCTAAACTTAAACACCCCCCTAACTTTAAATTAAAATTACAATACTACTATCTTAAAATAAATAAAAACTTACCTGTGAAATAAAAATAAACCTAACATTAAACTATAAATGAACCTAACATAACTATTCTAATAAAATAAAAAATACTACCAATTAAAAAATGTAAATTACAAATTTAAAAAAACCTAACCCTACAAAAAAAATAAAAAATCTAAAATTTCAAAAAATAATAAACACTAACTTACGAAAAATAAAAAACACTAAACTTACAAATAATAATAAACTAAATTATCAAAAATAAAAACAATTACACCTAATCTAGTAGCCCTATAAAAATAAAAAGCCCCCTCAAAATAAAAACACCCCCTAGCCTACAATAAACTACCAATAGCCCTTAAAAGGGCCTTTTGTAAGGGCATTGCCCTAAGTTAAACAGCTCTTTTACCTGTAATATATTAACCCCTAAACCTAACCCTAAGTCTAACCCTAACCCTAAAATTGGCAAATTTTTGAAAAATTTGGGGACAATAGTAACACTGGAACTAACAACTATGCAGGATGAACCACTTTTTTATCACTCAATATAATAGTAATTTTTTTAAAAATACATAAAATTTTAAACAAACATTGGAAAATTATACAAAAAGACCCCTTTCTCAAAAACATAGTAGGCGACAAACCAAAGATTGTATAAAGAAGAGCGCCCACACTCAAAAACAAATTGGCACCTAGCAAAAAAAGTAAAACACAAAGTTTCACTAAAAGATACCAATTTACAAAGTAAATCTTACTTTCTGGATCATACAAATGTGGCAAAAGAGGATGCAACGCTTGTAAATACCTAGACACAAAAAAAACCTTCAGAATGAACACTACTGCAGAAGTATTTAACATTTCCAGACGCTTTAGTTGTGAGTCTAGCTATGCAGTATACCTCTTGAATTGTATTTCTGGGGTTCAGTACGTAGGTCGTACAATTAGGAAGATCCGTACACGCTGGGGGGAACATTTTCGCAACTATAAGAATTGCAAGAAAACTAAAATCAAACATAGTGTCCCAAATCACTGTGATATGGCACATGATGGCAAACATGACATTTTTAAATGTATTCCCATTGATTTTGTCCCTTCCACTGATTATGACTGTCTCTAGTCAAGCTTAGGCAGTGAGAAACCTTTTGGATACAAAAACTGAAAACCTTGTATCCCATGGGCCTAAATGCCAATGTGGATCTCGCTGCCTTGGCTTGACGGATATGTATTTATATACTTCCAGCATTTCATTAC
This sequence comes from Bombina bombina, assembly GCF_027579735.1. Lineage (NCBI taxonomy): Eukaryota > Metazoa > Chordata > Amphibia > Anura > Bombinatoridae > Bombina > Bombina bombina. The sequence continues at coordinate 1,366,709,026 of NC_069499.1, forward strand.
TCACCTTTATCCCTTTGCACTTCTTATTCTTACAAGGTTTTTGTTTTTCTCACTATCGTAATTTGCACTACCTTCACATACACAACATCTGCTCCTTTTTCATACACACAATAGTGCTTTTATTCTTTCATTCTTTTCTGTTTTCTTCCTCCTCCTTTTTTCTGACACAACATTATATCACAATATATTTCTTATCTCATCACAACATCACTTCTGCACATCAGACATATTTTCTCTTGTAAGATGCATCGAGTCCACGGATTCATCCTTTACTTGTGGGATATTCTCCTTCCCAACAGGAAGTGGCAAAGAGAGCACACAGCAGAGCTGTCCATATAGCTCCCCCTCTATCTCCACCCCCCAGTCATTCTCTTTGCCGGCTCTAAGCAATCGGAAGGGTAAAGTGAATGTGGTAGAATTGTAGTTTTTATTTTCTACAAGCAAGAGTTTGTTATTTTAAATGGTACCGGTGTGTACTATTTACTCTCTAGCAGAAAGGAGATGAAGATTTCTGCAGGGAGGAAGATGATTTTAGCATGTTGTAACTAAAATCCACTGCTGTTCCCACAAAGGACTGAGGAGTGCAAGAAAACTTCAGTTGGGGGGAACGGTTTGCAGGTTAGGCTGCAATATGGTATGTTCAGTCATTTATTTCTAGACAAGACTGTGATAATGCTAGAAAAGACTGATAATATCCCCATGAGGGAAGGGTAAGCTGTATTCAGAGACTAAGTATGGAATTTCAAGCTTACATAACAGGGCTAGTTTATGCTGGTTGACATTACTTTATGGCAAACGGTTTTTATTGAAAATATCGTTTTTTTGAGACACTTTGAAGGTTCCATTGGGTTTCTTTCAGGGGTTGTTACCCACATGGCTATTATTTAAACACTTGGGAGTGTTTCTTTAGGCCTCACAAGCACCGTAGTGAGGCGGGAGGGGCCTAATTTCGCGCCTCAGATGCGCAGTTATATTTGACTAGAAGTTCAGGCTGTTTCACATGGAGGGTCCTGCTGCAGTTTGAGGGCCTATAAGAAGCTTTTTCTTCACAAATCTGGTTCCTAAGGGCAGGTAGGGCCACAGCAGAGCTGTGGCAAGGTGCTGAACATTTTTTAACCGTTTTTTTTACTTACTGTCGATCCGGTTTGGGCATTAAGGGGTTAATCGTTTTTATTGCTAGTGGTGCAATCTTACTAATGCTTTAGATACATGCTGTAAAAATTTCGAAAAGTTTGCTGCATTTTTTCACTGTTTTGCAAAATTGTGTGCCTTTTTTTTCTCTTAAAGGCACAGTAACTTTTTTTTCAAAGTGTGTTTTTACTTGATTAAAGTGATTTCCAAGCCTGCTTGTTTTACTACTAGTCTGTTAAACATGTCTGACACCAAGGAAAATCCTTGTTCAATGTGTTTAGAAGCAATGGTGGAACCCCCTCTCAGAATGTGTCCCACTTGTACTGATATGTCTATACACTTTAAAGAACATATTGTTGCACTTAAAAATGTGGCCCAAGATGATTCTCAGACAGAAGGTAACGAGGTTAGCCCGTCAACCTCTCCCCAAGTGTCACAACCAGTTACGCCCGCTCAAGCGACGCCTAGCACCTCTAGTGCGTCTAACTCTTTTACCTTGCAAGACTTGGCGGCAGTTATGAATAATACCCTCTCAGTGTTCTTATCTAAACTGCCCGTGTTACCTGCAAAGCATGATAGCTCTGTTTTAAGAACAGATAGTGAGCATTCTGACGCTTTAGTAGCCTTATCCGATATACCCTCACAACGCTCTGAAGTTGGGGTGAGGGATGGGCTGTCTGAGGGAGAAATTTCCAATTCTGGAAAGGTTTCTCCTCAGACAGATTCAGATACGTTGGCTTTTAAACTTAAACTAGAACACCTCCACTTATTGCTCAGGGAAGTATTAGTTACTCTGGATGACTGCGACCCTATGGTGGTTCCAGAGAAATTGTGTAAAATGGACAAGTACCTAGAAGTTCCTGTTTACACTGATGTGTTCCTGGTCCCTAAGAGGATTGCGGATATCGTTACTAGGGCGTGGGATAGACCAGGTATTCCCTTCGTTCCCCCTCCTGTTTTTAAGAAGATGTTCCCCATATCTGACCCCATGCGGGACTCGTGGCAGACGGTCCCTAAGGTGGAGGGGGCTGTTTCTTCACTTGCTAAACGCACAACTATACCAATAGAAGACAGTTGTGCTTTTAAAGACCCTATGGATAAAAAATTAGAGGGTTTACTTAAGAAAAAATTTGTTCAACAAGGTTTTCTTCTCCAACCTATTGCGTGCATTGTTCCTGTAACTACTGCAGCTGCTTTCTGGTTCGAGTCGCTGGAAGATGCGCTCCAGACGGAGACCTCATATGAGGACATTATGGACAGAATTAAGGCTCTTAAGCTGGCTAATTCTTTTATCACAGATGCCGCTTTCCAACTAGCTAAGTTAGCGGCAAAGAATTCAGGTTTCGCCATTTTGGCGCGCAGGGCGCTATGGCTAAAGTCCTGGTCGGCCGATGTGTCGTCAAAATCTAAACTCTTGAACATCCCTTTCAAAGGAAAGACCCTTTTCGGGCCTGAATTGAAAGAGATTATTTCAGAAATCACTGGGGGAAAAGGCCATGCTCTCCCTCAGGACAAGTCCTTTAAGATAAAGAACAAACAAAATAATTTTTGTTCCTTTCGGAATTTCAGGAGCGGTCTCGCTTCATCCTCCCCTGCTGCAAAGCAAGAGGGTAATGCTTCACAACCCAGGTCAGCCTGGAAACCTTACCAGGGCTGGAACAAGGGTAAACAGGCCAAGAAGCCTGCAGCTGCCTCCAAGACAGCATGATGGGGTAGCCCCAGATCCGGAACCGGATCTAGTAGGGGGTGCAGACTCTCTCTCTTCGCTCAGGCCTGGGCAAGAGACGTACACGATCCCTGGGCCTCAGAGATTGTATCCCAGGGATATCTTCTAGAATTCAAGGACTCCCCTCCAAGGGGAAGGTTGCACATTTCTCGTCTGTCTACAGACCAGACAAAGAAAGAGGCGTTCTTACGCTGTGTAGAAGACCTACATACAATGGGAGTGATCCACCCAGTTCCATTTGCGGAACAAGGGCTGGGTTTTTACTCAAACCTGTTTGTGGTTCCCAAGAAAGAAGGAACTTTCAGACCAATCCTGGATCTCAAAATTCTAAACAAATTCCTCAGAGTCCCATCATTCAAGATGGAGACCATTCGGACAATCTTACCAATGATCCAGGAGGGTCAATATATGACCACCTTGGATCTGAAGGATGCGTATCTGCACATTCCTATCCACAAAGATCATCACCAGTTTCTCAGGTTCGCCTTTCTGGACAAGCATTATCAGTTTGTGGCTCTTCCTTTCGGGTTGGCCACTGCTCCCAGAATTTTCACAAAGGTGCTAGGGTCCCTCTTGGCGGTTCTAAGACCGCGGGGCATAGCAGTGGCGCCTTATCTAGACGACATCTTAATTCAGGCGTCGACTTTCCAAAGAGCCAAGTCTCACACGGAAATTGTATTGGCCTTTCTGAGGTCTCACGGGTGGAAGGTGAACATCAAAAAGAGTTCTCTCTCCCCCCTCACAAGAGTTTCCTTCCTAGGAACTCTAATAGACTTGGTAGAAATGAAAATATTTCTGACGGAGGTCAGAAAGTTAAAACTCTTAACCACTTGCCAAGCTCTTCATTCCATTCCTCGGCCATCTGTAACTCAGTGCATGGAGACAATCGGACTAATGGTAGCGGCAATGGACATATAGTCCCTTTTGCACGGATACACCTCAGACCACTGCAACTATGCATGCTCAAACAGTGGAATGGGGATTATGCAGATTTGTCTCCTCAAATACAGCTGGACCAGGGGATCAGAGATTCTCTTCTCTGGTGGTTGTCTCAGGATCACCTGTCTCAGGGAATGTGTTTCCGCAGACCAGAGTGGATCATCGTAACGACTGACGCCAGTCTGTTGGGCTGGGGTGCAGTCTGGGACTCCCTGAAAGCTCAGGGCTTATGGTCTCGGGAAGAAGCTCTTCTCCCGATAAACATTCTGGAACTGAGGGCGATATTCAACGCGCTTCAGGCATGGCCTCAGCTAGCTGCGGCCAAATTCATCAGATTTCAGTCGGACAACATTACGACTGTAGCTTACGTCAATCATCAAGGGGGAACAAGGAGTTCCCTAGCAATGACAGAAGTAACCAAAATAATCAGGTGGGTGGAGGATCACTCCTGCCATCTCTCAGCAATTCACATCCCAGGAGTAGACAACTGGGAGGCGGATTTCTAAGTCGTCAGACTTTTCACCCGGGGGAGTGGGAACTCCACCCGGAGGTATTTGCCCAGCTGACTCAGCTATGGGGCACTCCAGAATTGGATCTGATGGCGTCCCGTCAGAACACCAAACTTCCTCTTTACGGGTCCAGGTCCCGGGATCCCCAGGCGGTGCTGATAGATGCTCTAGCAGCGCCTTGGTCCTTCAATCTGGCCTATGTTTTTCCACCGTTTCCTCTCCTCCCTCGTCTGGTTGCCAGAATCAAGCAGGAGAGGGCTTCGGTGATTCTGATAGCGCCTGCGTGGCCACGCAGGACTTGGTATGCAGACCTAGTGGACATGTCATCCGTTCCACCATGGACTCTGCCAATGAGGCAGGACCTTCTACTTCAAGGTCCTTTCAAACATCCAAATCTAATTTCTCTGCGTCTGACTGCTTGGAGACTGAACGCCTAATTCTATCAAAGCGTGGTTTCTCTTAGTCGGTTATTGATACCCTGATTCAGGCTAGAAAGCCTGTCACCAGGAAAATCTACCATAAGATTTGGCGAAAATATCTTTTTTGGTGTGAATCCAAGGGTTACTCATGGAGTAAGATTAGGATTCCCAGGATATTGTCCTTTCTCCAAGAAGGATTGGAGAAAGGATTATCAGCTAGTTCCTTAAAAGGACAGATATCTGCTTTGTCTGTTCTTTTACACAAACGTCTGGCAGAGGTACCAGACGTTCAAGCGTTTAGTCAGGTTTTAGTCAGAATCAAGCCTGTTTATAGACCTGTGGCTCCGCCATGGAGTCTGAATTTAGTTCTTTCAGTTCTGCAAGGGGTTCCGTTTGAACGTTTACATTCCATAGACATTAAGCTTTTATCTTGGAAAGTTTTGTTTTTGGTAGCTATCTCTTCTGCTCGAAGAGTTTCAGAGTTATCTGCTTTACAGTGTGATTCACCTTACCTGGTTTTCCATGCAGATAAGGTAGTTTTGCGTACCAAACCCGGTTTTCTTCCTAAGGTTGTGTCTAATAAGAATATTAACCAGGAAATTGTTGTTCCTTCTCTGTGTCCTAAGCCTTCTTCGAAGAAGGAACGTCTGTTACACAATCTTGATGTGGTTCGTGCTTTAAAGTTCTATTTACAAGCAACTAAGGATTTCAGAAAAACATCTTCATTGTTTGTTATCTATTCTGGTAAGAGGAGAGGTCAGAAGGCGACTGCTACCTCTCTTTCCTTTTGGCTGAAAAGCATCATCCGTTTGGCCTATGAGACTGCTGGCCAGCAGCCTCCCGAAACAATTACTGCTCATTCTACCAGAGCAGTGGCTTCCACATGGGCTTTTAAAAATGAGGCTTCTGTTGAACAGATTTGTAAGGCAGCGACTTGGTCTTCGCTGCATACTTTTTCCAAATTTTACAAATTCGATACTTTTGCTTCTTTGGAGGCTATTTTTGGGAGAAAGGTTTTACAAGCAGTGGTGCCTTCCGTTTAAGGTACCTGTCTTGTCCCTCCCTTCATCCGTGTCCTAAAGCTTTAGTATTGGTATCCCACAAGTAAAGGATGAATCCGTGGACTCGATACATCTTACAAGAGAAAACAGAATTTATGCTTACCTGATAAATTACTTTCTCTTGTGATGTATCGAGTCCACGGCCCGCCCTGGCTATTAAGTCAGGTAGATTTTTTGTTTAAACTACAGTCACCACTGCACCCTATGGTTTCTCCTTTTTCTTCCTAACATTCGGTCGAATGACTGGGGGGTGGAGCTAGAGGGGGAGCTATATGGACAGCTCTGCTGTGTGCTCTCTTTGCCACTTCCTGTTGGGAAGGAGAATATCCCACAAGTAAAGGATGAATCCGTGGACTCGATACATCACAAGAGAAAGTAATTTATCAGGTAAGCATAAATTCTGTTTATGTGCTTTTTCAATTCCTTTTATTTCATGTCTCCAACATCCATCATTCCTATCTCTTTTGATTGCACTACTAACGTTTTTGTGTGGGATTTTCATAGAGCTGGTATTACAGGTTATGCGGACCGGCTAAAATGCTATACCAACAAGATCCATACCGCCATCTGAGACCAGTAGTTATGAGTTTTGCTCAACAAAAATGTTTCACAAAACTCATAACTAAAATGTTACAAAGTACACTAACACCCATAAACTACCTATTAACCCCTAAACCGCCGCCCTCCTGCATTGCAAACACTATTTAAAACGTATTAACCCCTAATCTGCCGTCCACCCACATCATGACTATTAAATAAACCTATAACCCTTAATCCGCCGCCCCCAACATCGCTGACACTATAATAAAGTTATTTACCCCTAAACCTCCGGCCTCCCACATCACCGCCACTAAATAAACCTATTAACCCCTAAACCTCCGGCCTTCCACATCGCCGCCACTAAATAAACCTATTAACCTCTAAACTGCCGGCCCCCACATCGCAAAACACAAAATTATTAACCCCTAAACCTAAACACCCCCCTAACTTTAAATTAAAATTACAATACAACTATCTTAAAATAAATAAAAACTTACCTGTGAAATAAAAATAAACCCAATTTTAAACTATAAATGAACCTAACATAACTTTTCTAATAAAATAAAAAATACTACCAATTAAAAAATCTAAATTACAAATTTAAAAAAACCTAACACTACAAAAAAATTTAAAAAATCTAAAATTACAAAAAATAATAAACACTAAATTACGAAAAATAAAAAAACACTAAACTTACAAAACATAATAAACAAAATTATCAAAAATAAAAACAATTACACCTAATCTAATTGCCCTATAAAAATAAAAAAAACCCTCAAAATAAAAACACCCCCTAGCCTACAATAAACTACCAATAGCCCTTAACCCTTTAAGGACACAGCTTTCAGTTTGCTCAATTGTTTTATGATGGAAAAATTCCGTCATATGTCCTTAAGAGGTTAAAATGGCATTTTGTAAGGGCATTGCCCTAAGTTAAACAGCTCTTTTACCTGTAAAAAAATGCAAAGTCCCCCCAACAGTTAAACCCACCACCCAACTAACCCCCCCCCCCCAAAAAAAACTAACTCAAAAAAAAACCTAAGATTTCATTGCCCCTAAAGGGGCATTTGTATGGGCATTCAGCTCTTTTAAAAAAGCCCAAAGCTCTAATCTAAAAAAAAAGAAAAATGAAAAAAACAACCTAACACTAACCCCAGAATATCTACTCATGGTTCCTGAAATCCGGACATCCATCTCCATCCTGGCGTTGAGAAGTCTTCATCCAGGTGGCGATATCTTTGTCCTGGCGGCGCAGAGCAGAGACATCCTGGAAGCAGAAGACATCCTGTGCAGTGCGTCCTCTTCATTTGCATTCCTATTGGCTGATTTGATTCTTCAAATTCAAATCAGCCATAGGATGAGAGATTCTAAAATCCTATTGGTTGTTCAAAACAGCCAATAGGATGAGAGCTAGTGAAATTCTATTGGCTGATTTGAACAATAGGCTGGGGTTTTTTTTAGATTAGGGCTTTGGACTTTTTAAAAAGAGCTGAATGCCCTTTTAAGGGCAATGAAAAAGAGCTGAATGCCATTTTAAGGGCAATTCTCATACAAATGCCCCTTTAGGGGCAATGGGTAGCTTAGGTTTTTTTTAGAGTTAAGTTTTTTATTTTGGGGGGTTGGTTGGGTGGTGGGTTTTACTGTTGGGGGGACTTGTATTTTTTTTACAGGTAAAAGAGCTGTTTAACTTAGGGCAATGCCCTACAAAAGGCCCTTTTAAGGGCTATTGGTAGTTTATTGTAGTTTGGGGGGGCTTTTTTATTTTTATAGGGCTATTAGATTAGGTGTAGTTGTTTTTATTTTTGATAATTTTGTTTATTATTTTTTGTAAGTTTAGTGTTTTTTATTTTTCGTAATTTAGTGTTTATTATTTTTTGTAATTTTACATTTTTTAATATTTTCGTAGTGTTAGGTTTTTTTAAATTTGTAGTTAAATTTTTTTTAATTGGTAGTATTTTTTTATTTTATTAGAATAGTTATGTTAGGTTAATTTATAGTTTAATGTTAGGTTTATTTTTATTTCACAGGTAAGTATTATTTATTTTAAGATAGTTATATTTTAATTTAAAGTTAGGGGGTGTTAGGTTTAGGGGTTAATAGTTTAATGTATTGTTTTGCGATGTGGGGGGCTGACGGTTTAGGGGTTAATAGGTTTATTTAGTGGCAGCGATGTGGGAGGCCGGAGATTTAGGGGTTAATAACTTTATTATAGTGGCGGCGATGTTGGGTAGCGGCGGAATAAGGGTTAATAACTTTATAATAGTTGGCGGCGATGTCGGAAGAAGCAGATTAGGGGTTAATAACTTTATTTAGGTGTCTGCGATGTTGGGGGCGGCAGATTAAGGGTGTTTAGACTATGGGTTTATGTTAGGGTGTTAGGTTTAAACGTAACTTTTTATTCCCCATAGACATCAATGGGGTTGCGTTACAGAAATTTTTCATTCCGCACTTCAGGTGTTAGTTTTTTTTTCTAATATTCTCTCCCCATTGATGTCTATGGGAGAAAGCGTGCACGAGCATGTCAAAGCAGCCCTTGGATTTTGTGCGGTATGGAGCTTAACGCCACCATATCGCACGCACAAGGAGACTTTTCAGTAACTCGTAATGGCAGCGCTATGGAGAGTGAAATAACGCAACTTTTTTGCCGTTAGTCTCGCACCCTGTTTAGCGCAAAACTCATAATCTAGCTGAATTTTACTTTTAGTTCTATTAGAGTAATATTAAAGGGACACTAAACCCAAAAAAATTATTTCGTGATTCAGAAAGAGAATTCAATTTTAAACAACTTTACCATTTACTTCTATTATCTAATATGCTTTATTTTTTAGATATCCTTTGTTAAAGAATTAGCAATGCACATGGGTGAGCCAATAACACGAGGCATCTATGTGCAGGCACCAATCAGCAGCTACTGAGCCTATCTAGATATGCTATTCAGCAAAGAATATCAAGAGAATGAAGCAAAATAGATAATAGAAGTAAATTAGAAAGTTGTTTAAAATGGCATGCTTTATCTAAATCACGAAAGAAAAAATGTGGGTTTAATGTCCCTTTAAGTCTAGCGGTTTTGAACTCCTGTATTAACTACTTTCGGGTCATTTTTAGATTTAAATAGTGCTGACTGAATATTTGTTTTTATGCCTGATGAAACAGCCTTCTGTTTTGGCCGAGAAATGCGTTGTAATGTTTTAATAAAGAAACCTTTTACCACAACATGGTTTTGTGGTTGTACAGACGTCTATACAAAGACTTTCTACCTGAAGCCGCACAGGTTTTTTTTTCCTGCAAACTTCGCTCTCTACTTTTGTCTCCCATGTTAGCCATACCAGTCACGGTGATACAGCGTGTGGAAGACTGCCAGCTACAGATACCAGCGGGGACTATTACCAGACGCCGCACCTGCTTTACCTGTGATATCCGCATCCACAGTGTACTGACTGCTGTTGAATGTCAGCCTGCTTGTATGCAACTTATCGATCTTACGTGCCACCTGTGTTGTGCGTAGTGTCCATACACCTGCAACATTTCGATAAACACCTTGTTTTACAAACTACACTATAAGGCGCCCTTTGTCTTTCTTATATCTTTGTACAGCATAACCACAACACCGTGGGATACAAGAGGAGCTTGCTGTTCACAATACAATCTGTTTTGCTTCACCAAACCTATCATCGTTATATAAATTTGTATTCATATTATACATATATTGTATTATTTTTTATTTATTTTACTCGAGAAAGTTGTTATTATCTATTATCCTCATTTTCTGTCAGACGCACTCCCTTTTAGATATCCTTTGAGATATCGTTTAAGGACATAGGAATGTGAAATATTAATATTTTCATGTTGTGTTAGCGCACTTGAGACTATGCGATAAGGTTTGTGCAAGAGTGTTTTTCTTTTCTCCATTAACTTCTAAGGGGGAATGTGTGAACATGCAAGCGATATTCTAACTTCAGCTTTTTGCGCTCGTTGGGTAAGCGCTCAAACGAAAACAGTTTTCATTCAACTTGTAATATGAGCACAATCCGACGAACACAAAAGCTCACTTTTAGTGCAATTAATGCTCAAGCAGAACCATTAATTAGCACTCCACTTGTAATCTGGCGTATTATAAGTAAATTAAAAGTTGTTTAAAATTGCATGTTCTATCTAAATAATGAAAGTTTCTTTTTGGCTTTACTGTCCTTTACCATATATATAAAAATATATAGATACATACAGGTATACCTCACTTTACAGCGCTTCGCTAATACAGCGCTTTGTGGAGCTGAAGTTCAACCTCCAAATATTTGAAACAGTGCTGTAATCTTCGTGAGATTGCGAGAAAAGTGACTGGCACCATTTTGTTATGTGCAGTTCACTTTGTTTACAGCATTACAGTGCAATCTGTGTCTCAGTATTATAGTCTGGCAAATTTTACTACAGTAATTGTCACTACAGGTAACCCTCAGTTTACGCCGGGGTTAGGTTCCAGAAGGAATGGTTGTAAATCGAAACCATTGTAAATTGAAACCCAGTTTATAATGTAAGTCAATGGGAAGTGAGGGAGATAGGTTCCAGGCCCCTCTCAAAATTGTCATAAGTAACACCTAATACATTTTTTTTTTAAAGCTTTGAAATGAAGACTTTAAATGCTAAACAGAATTATAAACCTAATAAAATAATCACACAACACAGAATATATCATTAAAATAAGTTAAATGAACAAAAACATTTGCTAAACAGCATTATAAACCTAATAAAATAATCACACAACACAGACTTCACTTGCATTTTTCTGCAAACAGTTCTTTCTATGCATTCCAATCTGGACTGATTTATAGACAGGAAGATCTTGTTCCTTTGAAATCTGCTCGATAGCTCAGGTCTGGTTAAACTAATTAATTTCAGCTTGTTTGGCTTTGCTGCAACACAAGCGGACAGCTTCACCTACTGGCTATTTTAATAAATGCACTGCTTCTCAATGCTTTTCAATAGCAGTCACATGACTGGAAAAAAAGGTTCTTATTCTGAAATGGTGTAAATTGAACCGTTGTAAAACAAGGGCCACATGTATTTTACAGGTACAGTATTTATTGAATACTGTGCTGTGCTAGTGTTAAACTAAACATAGCAATATTGCACCTCTAATATATGTTAGTTTAAACATGTTTTTAAGTTTTTAAACACACTGTCAAGTGAAAAGAAAGCTAAAACTGCCTTGTTTCACTTTAAGGCGGTTTTCACTTTACAGCGGGGCTCCGGTCCCTAACCCGCTGTATGAGCGGGGTATACCTGTAGTACAAAGCCAGGGTGAATAATTCAAATTCCGTGTGAATCTTTTTCTGTTCATCATCTCTAAAAAAAATCTTTGTCAAGTATCATAAATTACAGATTTTAAGTTTTAATAATTATTGTTATTATCATTACCGGAAATAACAGATTTGCAAATAATTTTATGCTGCAACACAAGCATATTCCTAAAGTATTTGTTTTTTCTTATAGTGGGGCTTTGCATTTCCTCACAACCAAATGCATTTCAATACAACGTTCTGTGTTTATTGGACTATATTTGATAGAAATGCCAGAAAGTGCTGCAGATATTTTCTTGTTTTCTAATAGATTAACTATAAATGTGTATATATCCAGATGTTGACTGTGCAGAACCCAACACATAAGCATAGAAGCGCAACTTGTATAATACATATTTGATGGTTACAGAGGCAAGATAGAAAAACAGATTTTCTTTAAAATGGCCATAATATTTAAAATCTATGATTTGTTTAGCTAATTATGCAGAGTACATTCTGATTAATTATCTTCTTTCTAACTGTAGAAATTTGTATTATATAGTTTTGCAGACGGTTTCACAGCAGCATAACCACTCCTGTTATTGTCTGATGTTTCAGAGTACTTCACAGATCCAATTGTGGCCAACAGGATTTGGGAGAAGATGAGAGAAGTAGAGACTGCCAAATAGAATGACTGATTTCCACTGAATGGAAACAGAGAGTGTTGGACTTTACAGAGATCTGGGCCCTGCTGATAAACTAAATAATCTAATTTTGTGACAGACTTGAATAAACTATGGTTCTTTATATCATACTAATCTTCACAGATTACTGTGCTGTCATACATCACATTATATTGCTCTTACAAGCTTTGAATGTTTGGTTGATCATTGATATCCCCCTCCCCCGCTTTATACCACGTGAGCCTGTGTGATTCTTATAGCAGATTCACAATTGTGGTTTGAGAACATATGCACAGGTTAGGAAATTAGTCTCATTTGTAAAGCTGAAATCAATCTTCTTGAGCCAGACAACGGATCAATCCACTCATTTTCAAGTGGAAATTAAACTTTAGAATTCCAACCTTCAGTCTTTTGTCTGAAAGTTCAACTTGCAATCAATTAAAGCAGTGGACCTTCAGAACAGCATATTGGTTTGTATTATGTAAGGATATAGTAAAATAGTGTGCCATAGTGAGCATTCTAAAAGTTCCCTATTAGAATATCCTCCTCAAACAGATGAAACATTTGGCACAAAAAGTCTAAAGAGTTTCATGGGATTAAGAAGGGTTGTCTAGAACAGTGTTTCTCAACTCCAGTCCTCAGGACCCTTAACAGGCTATATTAATTATATCTTAACTAGAGCACAGGTGAAATAATCAGATGATCAGTAGCCATGGTTACTAACCTGCTCTCAACCTTTAGATGATTATTTCACTTGTGCTTTAGTATTAGATATAATGAAACTCTGAACTGTTAAGGGTCCTGAGGACTGGAGTTGAGAAACACTGGTCTAGAAGTAGCCATGGTGGGACCAAACCTCAATCCAGATCCTCTTTGTCTGTGTCATGATGGGACTGATACAATCCAAAAGAAGAAAATGATATAACGGCTCTTAAACACAAACAATGCTTTATTCAATTAAAAAATTGGTAATAACCACCGATGGCTGCACAACATACAAAACATGTTAAAAACAGAAGAGCTCAACACATATCCCAGGCACTTTAATTGAATAAAGCATTGTTTGTGTTTAAGAGCCGTTCTAGCCTTTTCTTCTTTTGGATTGTTGCAATTTTGAACTTAGCTATTGGGCTCTTTTTAACATCAGTCGAGACACTGAAGTTTTCACAGAAACCAGAAGTAACACTTTATCCGGCCGGTCTGTTTGGGGCAATCCAGAGTCAGTTTGGCGGAGCGTGTAAAACACAGATTAAGTGTTATCCTCACAGAGGTTGTGCGGCTAAACTCCTGCAAACCGGATCATTGCCCAAGAAGATTCTGCAAGTGGATGACCGTTAGTTTGGCGGTGCATGTAAAACACTGTAGAAGTGTAATCCTGGGTATAGGTTTTGCGGCTGAACTTCTGCACACCAGATTATTGCATATGAAGACACCGTAAGTGATTTATATTTACTCTTACTGCACAGTTGTTCTTCCTTTTCATTTCTACTGGGGCATAAGCATATCTAGCAAAAGGATATTGTATACTTGTCAAGTCATTTAAAGTGAGGCAGGGCTAGTGCTGTATACGCTATTGTTGCTAATGATGGGACTGATACCTATTAACAACACACTGTGCTGCTAGTGGCCCAGAACAGATATAAACTTGCACTCCCTGTGAAAGCCGTAAGCTCAATGGTTATTTAGGCTCACCAGAGGAATTTATAATGGATAAAAAGAGCATCTCATTACTTTCCAGAGCTTGTCACAAAGCGGGAGCCGTCTGCCCTGTTTATATGATTTTAATTTCTCCAACATTGGTGTGTCCGGTCCACGGCGTCATCCTTACTTGTGGGATATTCTCTTCCCCAACAGGAAATGGCAAAGAGTCCCAGCAAAGCTGGTCACATGATCCCTCCTAGGCTCCGCCCACCCCAGTCATTCTCTTTGCCGTTGCACAGGCAACATCTCCACGGAGATGGTTAAGAGTTTTTTGTAGTTTTATTCTTCTATCAAGTGTTTGTTATTTTAAAATAGTGCTGGTATGTACTATTTACTCTGAAACAGAAAAGGATGAAGATATCTGTTTGTAAGAGGAAGATGATTTTTAGCAGACAGTAACTAAAATCGATTGCTGTTTCCACACAGGACTGTTGAGATGAAGTAACTTCAGTTGGGGGAAACAGTTAGCAGTCTTTTCTGCTTAAGGTATGACTAGCCATATTTCTAACAAGACCATGTAATGCTGGAAGGCTGTCATTTCCCCTCATGGGGACCGGTAAGCCATTTTCTTAGTTAAACATAAAAGAATAAAGGGCTTCAAAAAGGGCTTAAAAACTGGTAGACATTTTTCTGGGCTAAAACAATTGCTTTACTAGGCATATTATGCAGATTCTAACTAATTATTGGTATTATAATCTTGGGGAACGTTTAGAAAAACGGCAGGCACTGTGTTGGACACCTTTTTCAGATGGGGGCCTTTCTAGTTATAGACAGAGCCTCATTCTGGGACTGTATAGGGGTTAAATGTAAAAATGGCTCCGGTTCTGTTAATTTAAGGGTTAAAGCTCTGAAATTTGGTGTGCAATACTTTTAATGCTTTAAGACACTGTGGTGAAATTTTGGTGAATTTTGAACAATTCCTTCATACTTTTTCACATATTCAGTAATAAAGTGTTTTCAGTTTGAAATTTAAAGTGACAGTAACGGTTTTATTTTAAAACGTTTTTTGTGCTTTGTTGACAAGTTTAAGCCTGTTTAACATGTCTGTACCATCAGATAAGCTATGTTCTATATGTATGAAAGCCAATGTGTCTCCCCATTTAAATTTATGTGATAATTGTGCCATAGTGTCCAAACAAAGTAAGGACAGTAATGCAACAGATAATGATATTGCCAAAGATGATTCCTCAAATGAGGGGAGTAAACATGATACTACATCATCCCCTACTGTGTCTACACCAGTTATGCCCACACAGGAGGCCCCTAGTACATCTAGTGCGCCAATACTTATTACCATGCAACAATTAACGGCTGTAATGGATAACTCCATAGCAAATCTTTTATCCAAAATGCCTACTTATCAGAGAAAGCGCGATTGCTCTGTTTTAAACACTGAAGAGCAAGAGGACGCTGATGATAACTGTTCTGACATACCCTCACACCAATCTCAAGGGGCCATGAGGGAGGTTTTGTCTGATGGAGAAATTTCAGATTCAGGAAAAATTTCTCATCAAGCTGAACCTGATGTTGTGACATTTAAATTTAAATTAGAACATCTCCGTGCACTGCTTAAGGAGGTGTTATCTACTCTGGATGATTGTGACAATTTGGTCATTCCAGAGAAATTATGTAAGATGGACAAGTTCCTAGAGGTTCCGGTGCCCCCCGACGCTTTTCCTATACCCAAGCGGGTGGCGGACATAGTAAATAAAGAGTGGGAAAGGCACGGCATACCTTTTGTTCCCCCCCCTATATTTAAGAAATTATTTCCTATAGTCGACCCCAGAAAGGACTTATGGCAGACAGTCCCCAAGGTCGAGGGGGCGGTTTCTACTCTAAACAAACGCACTACTATTCCTATCGAAGATAGTTGTGCTTTCAAAGATCCTATGGATAAGAAATTAGAGGGTTTGCTTAAAAAGATTTTTGTACAGCAAGGTTACCTTCTACAACCAATTTCATGCATTGTTCCTGTCACTACGGCAGCGTGTTTCTGGTTCGAGGAACTAGAAAAATCGCTCAGTAAAGAATCTTCGTATGAGGAGGTTATGGACAGAGTTCAAGCACTTAAATTGGCTAACTCTTTTGTTTTAGATGCCGCTTTGCAATTAGCTAGATTAGCGGCGAAAAATTCAGGGTTTGCTGTCGTGGCGCGCAGAGTGCTTTGGCTAAAGTCTTGGTCAGCGGATGTGTCTTCCAAGACAAAATTGCTTAACATTCCTTTCAAAGGTAAAACATTATTTGGACCTGATTTGAAAGAGATTATTTCAGACATCACTGGGGGAAAGGGCCACGCCCTCCCACAGGATAGGTCTTTTAAGGCTAATAATAAGCCTAATTTTCGTCCCTTTCGCAGAAACGGACCAGTCTCTAATTCTGTATCCTCTAAGCAAGAGGGTAATACTTCACAACCCAAACCAGCCTGGAAACCAATGCAAGGCTGGAACAAGGGTAAGCAGGCCAAGAAGCCTACCACTGCTACCAAAACAGCATGAAGGGATAGCCCCCGATCCGGGACCGGATCTAGTGGGGGGCAGACTTTCTCTCTTTGCTCAGGCTTGGGCAAGAGATGTTCAGGATCCTTGGGCGCTAGAAATAGTTTCTCAAGGTTATCTCCTGGAATTCAAGGAACTACCCCCAAGGGGAAGGTTCCACAGGTCTCAATTATCTTCAAACCAAATAAAGAGACAGGCATTCTTACATTGTGTAGAAGACCTGTTAAAGATGGGAGTGATACATCCAGTTCCAATAAGAGAACAAGGAATGGGATTTTATTCCAATCTGTTCATAGTTCCCAAAAAAGAGGGAACATTCAGACCAATTTTGGATCTAAAGATCCTAAACAAATTTCTCAGGGTACCATCGTTCAAAATGGAAACTATTCGAACGATCCTACCTACTATTCAGGAAAATCAATTTATGACTACCGTGGATTTAAAGGATGCGTACCTACATATTCCTATCCACAAGGAACATCATCAGTTCCTAAGGTTCGCTTTTCTGGACAAGCATTACCAGTTTATGGCACTTCCATTTGGATTAGCCACTGCTCCAAGGATTTTCACAAAGGTACTAGGGTCCCTTCTAGCGGTTCTAAGACCAAGGGGAATTGCAGTAGTACCTTACTTGGACGACATCCTGATTCAAGCGTCGTCCCTGTCAAAAGCAAAGGCTCATACGGACATCGTCCTAGCCTTTCTCAGATCTCACGGATGGAAGGTGAAAAAAGAAAAAAGTTCTCTGTCCCCGTCAACAAGAGTTCCCTTCTTGGGAACAATAATAGATTCCTTAGAAATAAGGATTTTTCTGATAGAGGTCAGAAAATCAAAACTTCTAAGCTCTTGTCAAGTACTTCATTCTGTTCCTCGTCCTTCCATAGCGCAGTGCATGGAAGTAATAGGATTGATGGTTGCAACAATGGACATAGTTCCTTTTGCACGAATTCATCTAAGACCATTACAACTGTGCATGCTCAGACAGTGGAATGGGGATTATACAGACTTGTCTCCGACGATTCAAGTAGATCAAAAGACCAGAGATTCACTCCGTTGGTGGCTGACCCTGGACAATCTGTCACAGGGAATGAGCTTCCGCAGACCAGAGTGGGTCATTGTCACGACCGACGCCAGCCTAGTGGGCTAGGGCGCGGTCTGGGAATCCCTGAAAGCTCAGGGTCTATGGTCTCGGGAAGAGTCTCTTCTCCCGATAAACATTCTGGAACTGAGAGTGATATTCAATGCTCTCAGAGCTTGGCCTCAACTAGCAAAGGCCAAATTCATAAGGTTTCAGTCAGACAACATGACGACCGTTGCATATATCAATCATCAGGGGGGAACAAGGACTTCCCTGGCGATGAAAGAAGTGACCAAGATAATTCAATGGGCGGAGGATCACTCCTGCCACTTGTCTGCGATCCACATCCCAGGAGTGGAAAATTGGGAAGCGGATTTTCTGAGTCGTCAGACATTCCATCCGGGGGAGTGGGAACTCCATCCGGAAATCTTTGCCCAAATAACTCAATTATGGGGCATTCCAGACATGGATCTGATGGCGTCTCGTCAGAACTTCAAGGTTCCTTGCTACGGGTCCAGATCCAGGGATCCCAAGGCGACCCTAGTAGATGCACTAGTAGCACCTTGGACCTTCAACCTAGCTTATGTATTCCCACCGTTTCCTCTCATCCCCAGGCTGGTAGCCAGGATCAATCAGGAGAGGGCCTCGGTGATCTTGATAGCTCCTGCGTAGCCACGCAGGACTTGGTATGCAGACCTGGTGAATATGTCATCGGCTCCACCATGGAAGCTACCTTTGAGACAGGACCTTCTTGTTCAGGGTCCATTCGAACATCCGAATCTGGTTTCCCTCCAACTGACGGCTTGGAGATTGAACGCTTGATTTTATCAAAGCGTGGGTTTTCAGATTCTGTAATAGATACTCTGATTCAGGCTAGAAAGCCTGTAACTAGAAAAATTTACCATAAAATATGGAAAAAATATATCTGTTGGTGTGAATCTAAAGGATTCCCATGGAACAAGATAAAAATTCCTAAGATTCTATCCTTTCTACAAGAAGGTTTGGAGAAAGGATTATCTGCAAGTTCTCTGAAGGGACAGATCTCTGCTTTATCTGTTTTACTTCACAAAAGACTGGCAGCTGTGCCAGATGTTCAAGCATTTGTTCAGGCTCTGGTTATGATCAAGCCTGTTTACAGACCTTTGACTCCTCCCTGGAGTCTAAATCTAGTTCTTTCAGTTCTTCAAGGGGTTCCGTTTGAACCCTTACATTCCGTAGATATTAAGTTATTATCTTGGAAAGTTTTGTTTTTGGTTGCAATTTCTTCTGCTAGAAGAGTTTCAGAGTTATCTGCTCTGCAGTGTTCTCCGCCCTATCTGGTGTTCCATGCAGATAAGGTGGTTTTGCGTACTAAGCCTGGTTTTCTTCCGAAAGTTGTTTCCAACAAAAATATTAACCAGGAGATAGTTGTACCTTCTTTGTGTCCGAATCCAGTTTCAAAGAAGGAACGTTTGTTACAAAATTTGGACGTAGTCCGTGCTCTAAAATTCTATTTAGAGGCTACTAAAGATTTCAGAAAAACATCTTCCTTGTTTGTTGTTTATTCTGGTAAAAGGAGAGGTCAAAAAGCGACTTCTACCTCTCTTTCCTTTTGGCTTAAAAGCATTATCCGATTGGCTTATGAGACTGCCGGACGGCAGCCTCCTGAAAGAATCACAGCTCACTCCACTAGGGCTGTGGCTTCCACATGGGCCTTCAAGAACGAGGCTTCTGTTGACCAGATATGTAAGGCAGCGACTTGGTCTTCACTGCACACTTTTGCCAAATTTTACAAATTTGATACTTTTGCTTCTTCGGAGGCTATTTTTGGGAGAAAGGTTTTGCAAGCCGTGGTGCCTTCCATTTAGGTGACCTGATTTGCTCCCTCCCTTCATCCGTGTCCTAAAGCTTTGGTATTGGTTCCCACAAGTAAGGATGACGCCGTGGACCGGACACACCAATGTTGGAGAAAACAGAATTTATGCTTACCTGATAAATTACTTTCTCCAACGGTGTGTCCGGTCCACGGCCCGCCCTGGTTTTTTAATCAGGTCTGATGAATTATTTTCTCTAACTACAGTCACCACGGTATCATATGGTTTCTCCTATATATATTTCCTCCTGTCCGTCGGTCGAATGACTGGGGTGGGCGGAGCCTAGGAGGGATCATGTGACCAGCTTTGCTGGGACTCTTTGCCATTTCCTGTTGGGGAAGAGAATATCCCACAAGTAAGGATGACGCCGTGGACCGGACACACCGTTGGAGAAAGTAATTTATCAGGTAAGCATAAATTCTGTTTTTCTCTTGTAAGGTGTATCCAGTCCACGGATTCATCCATTACTTGTGGGATATTCTCCTTCCCAACAGGAAACTGCAAGAGGATCACCCACAGCAGAGCTGTCTATATAGCTTCTCCCCTAACTGCCACCTCCAGTCATTCTCTTGCAGCTCTCGACAAGGGAAGTAGCTAGAGAGATGTGGTGAATTAGTGTAGTTTATCTTCAATCAAAAGTTTGTTATTTTTAAACGGTGCCGGCGTTGTACTGTTTTTTTACCTCAGGCAGAAATTAGAAGAAGAATTTGTCTGAGGTTTTTGATGATCTTAGCAGGTTGTAACTAAGGTCCACTGCTGTTCTCACACATAACTGAAGAGTATGGGGAAACTTCAGCTGGGAGAACGGCATGCAGAATTAACTACCCTGAGGTATGTTCAGTATATTTTTTTCTAGAGGATGATAAGAACTAGAAAATGCTGACAGTGCCTGATATAGTTAAGGTAAGCCTGATTGCAGTGATTTAATAATGACTGGCATCATGCTTGCAGTAAAGGGTAATTTTCATATTACTTTCTATTATGGCTTAGTATGTAAAACGTTATATATATAAGGAACATTGTTTACTGAGGTGATAAATCTTTATTTGGGGCCTAGTTTTCCACATGGCTGTTATTTTACTCCTAGGAATAGTTTTTTAAGGCCCTCTGACTTTGAGTGCATGGTGGGAGGGGCCTATTTTCGCGCTCTAATTGTGCAGTTGTTTTTTACGTTCTGAGACATCCAGCTTCCCTGAAGGAGTCCCCTGACATATTGGACCTCTGTAAAGGGTTTTTGTGCCTACAAAAGTCATTTTATGGGAAGGTAGGAGCCACAGTAGAGCTGTGGCAGTTTGCTTGTGACTGTTGTAACGGTTTTTACCGTTTATTTGCTTCGTTTTTGAACCTGAGGGGTTATTCATCCATTTGCAAGTGGGTGCAATGCTATTTTAGTCTATTATATACACTGTAAAAATTTCATAGTTAACTGCTTTTTTTCACTGTTTTGCAGTTTTTGTGTTTGTTTTTTTCCCTTAAAGGCACAGTACCGTTTTTTATATTCTGCTTTTTCACATTAATTAAAGTGTTTTCAAAGCTTGCTGGTCTCATTACTAGTCTGTTAAACATGTCTGACATAGAGGATACTCCTTGTTCATTATGTTTAGAAGCCATTGTGGAACCCCCTCTTAGAATGTGTACCAAATCCACTGATCTTACTATAAGTTATAAAGACCATATTCTGGCTTTAAAAGATTTATCACCAGAGGAAATTGACAAGGGGGAAGTTATGCCGACTAACTCTCCCCACGTGTCAGAGCCTTTAACTCCCGCTCAAGGGGCGCCAAGTACATCTAGCGCGCCCATTGCGTATACTTTACAAGACATGGCGGCAGTTATGAATCATACTCTTACAGAAGTATTGTCCAAACCGCCAGGGTTACAAGGAAAGCAAGACAGCTCTGGGGCTAGAAAAAATACAGAGCTCTCTGACGCTTTAGTAGCTATGTCCAATATACCCGCACAATGTGCAGAAGCCGAAGAAGGAGAGCTTCTATCTGTGGGTGATTTTTTCTGACTCAGGGAAGACACTTCAACCTGATTCTGTCTACATTTAAATTTAAGCTTGAACACCTCCGCATGTTGCTCAGGGAGGTTTTAGCAACTCTGGATGACTGTGACGCCATTGTAGTCCCATAGAAATTGTGTAAATTGGATAAATACTACGCAGTGCCTGTTTACACTGATGTTTTTCCAATACCTAAGAGGTTTTCAGAAATTATTACTAAGGAATGGGATAGACCAGGTGTACCGTTCTCTCCCCCTCCTGTTTTTAAAAAGATGTTTCCCATAGATGCCGCTACACGGGACTTGTGGCAAACGGTCCCTAAGGTGGAGGGAGCAGTCTCTACTCTAGCGAAGCGTACAACTATCCCTGTCAAGGACAGTTGTGCTTTTCTAGATCCAATGGACAAAAAATTAGAGGGTTACCTTAAGAAAATTTTTATTCAACAAGGTTTTATTCTCCAGCCCCTTGCATGCATTGCCCCTGTCACTGCTGCTGCGGCCTTCTGGTTTGAGTCTTTAGAAGAGGCTCTACAGGTAGAAACCCCATTGGATGATATCCTTGACAAGCTTAAAGCTCTTAAGCTAGCCAATTCATTTGTTTCTGACGCCGTTGTTCATTTAACCAAACTAACGGCTGGAGACCTTACCAGGCTTGGAACAAAGGAAAGCAGGCCAAAAAACCTGCTGCTGCCTCTAAGAAAGCATGAAAGATCAGCCACCGATAATGGACCTAGTAGGGGGCAGACTTTCTCTCTTCGCCCAGGCTTGGGCAAGAGATGTCCAGGATCCCTGGGCGTTGGAAATTGTTGTCCAGGGATATCTTCTGGACTTCAAAGCTTCTTCCCCAAAAGGAAGATTTCATCTCTCACAATTATCTGCAAACCATATAAAGAGAGAGGCATTCTTACACTGTGTTCAAGACCTCCTAGTTATGGGAGTGATCCACCCAGTTCCAAAGGAGGAACAGGGGCAAGGCTTCTATTCAAATCTGTTTGTGGTTCCCAAGAAAGAGGGAACCTTCAGACCAATCTTAGATCTCAAGATCCTAAACAAATTTCTCAGGGTCCCATCCTTCAAGATGGAGACTATTCGAACCATCCTACCTATGATCCAGGAGGGTCAATATATGACTACCGTGGACTTAAAGGATTCTTATCTGCCCATTCCGATACACAGAGATCATCATCGGTTTCTCAGGTTCTGTTATAACCCTGAACAAAAAGTGTGAGTGTACTTGTTTTTGTGAGGATTTCCTGAAAGCAGTTCTGTAGAATTTATGCAGCTTACTTGAATGGGTTAACTTAAGCAAAGTGATAGATGTTACAGATAGCTTAATTACAATATGCAATTGGCAATATTAAACTATCTGTCTTAATGTTTGCCTATAAACTATTTCTCCAGAGTCACTGCAGACTTGGAGGTTATAGCTTTAAGCAGAAGGTAACCATACAAATACAATCAGGTATAAATGAGAGAGAGATTTCAGTAACAATTCACAGGTTACTAAGCATGAAGCTAAATTGACTTAGCATAAGATAATAAGTTATACAACCTGCCTTAGACCTTAGTCAGTTAGAGTCCAGTGCTGCTACAGGTTTCCCAGGAACAGAAGAGTTCAGCGTGTATGAGAATGCTGAACTGCAGGTAACAAGCTTGAGAGTGAGAGCTGTGGCAGTAGCTGATGATGTCAGTCCTGCACACAGGTGGTTCTGTGTGAAAGGGAGAGAGCTGCAGCACAGGAAGTGGTTGCTCTGTGTAGCAGAAGAATGATTCCCCTATGTCAGATAGCAGATTGGCTGAGAAGCTTTCTCATGCAGGGATGTGAAAACATTAATCCAGCAATGAGGTAAGAGAAGTGGGAGGTTATATAGGGAGTAAGGACAATTGCTTAAAGAGACAGCATAAGCTAAAGTGTAGAATCTGACATAGCCCCCCCGAAAAGGAACCCACCACGAGGGTTCAGGGAGCTGGACGGTCTGGGTTTCGGTGATGAAATAGGGAAACACATCTCGGAGCAGATACAGAAGCAGCTGGTTCCCAAGTATCCTCAGAATGATCAAAGCCCTTCCAGTGAATCAAGTATTCCAGTGTCCCGCGTCTACGTCTGGAGTCAATGATAGACTGCACCTCATACTCTTGAGCGTGTGAGACTGTATGCGAGACTGCATTTGCAGATAATTTGTCAGAAAGACAAGGCTTTACCAGAGAGACGTGAAACGTGGGATGAATTTTATAGATGTCGGGAAGACGAAGTGTAACAGTAGCAGGATTTTTAATATCCACAATTGGAAATGGTCCAATGAATAATTTACTCAATTTCTTTGAGGGAGTATGTAATTTTAAATTTTTCGTTGACAACCATACCATTTGGCCTATCTGATACGTTGGTTGAGGAGTGTGACGTAAGTCATAGTATTTTTTCTGCGAATTTTGAGCATGTTGTATATTTTGTTGAGCAATGGTGAAAGTTTGAGAGATATTGTTAACTGTATCATTCACTTTTGGGTTGGAACTTGGTAAGTATGGGTAAAAAGAGATTCTAGGATGTAAGCCATAGTTGACGTAGAATGGACTAAGTCGAGTGGAGGAGTTGGTAGCATTGTTGTAGGCAAACTCTGCTAAAGCTAAATGCTTTGTCCACATTTCTTGTTTATTTAAGCAAAAGCAACGCAGATACTGCTCCAACCATTGGTTGGTTCGTTCCACTTGCCCGTTGGATTGGGAATGGTAAGAGGTCGTAAGTTTTTGAGTGATATGCAGAGTTTGACAAAGAGATTTCCAAAAACGTGAGGTAAACTGTGAACCCCTGTCCGAGAGTATCACCGTGGAAAGTCCATGTAACCGAACAACTTCTTTAATGAATAACTCACTGGTTTCCTGAGCTGTCGGCAACCCAACTGCTGGAATAAAATGTGCCATTTTACTCAAAAGATCTACAACAACTAGTATTGTAGAAAAGGAAAAAGAGCTTGGGAGGTCAACGATAAAATCCATAGCAATATGGCTCCAGGGAGTTTCGGGTACTGGATAAGATTGGAGTAACCCAACAGGGAAATGACGAGACGGTTTGGAAGTAGAACAGGTTGTACACTGTGCGATGTATTCCTGAACTGTTGAGGTCATCGCTGGCCACCAATAGTGTCGTCGTAGTAAGTCCAGAGTTTTATTAAGACCTAAGTGTCCAGATGTTGGAGAGTCGTGGCAGGAGTAAAGGAGTTGTAACCTATATTGCGGTGGTATGTAAAGGAGGTTTCCATGGTAGTATAAGCCATCCGCCTTTGCTTGCAAGAGATGCAATGGCTTTGAGGAATCCTGGGTTTGACAGGTTTGGAATTCAGGATGTGGGGATATAAGTAATCCCAGAATTTTAGAACTAGGAATGACTGTGGATGGAACTTCTTCAGAAGAAGGTCTAGAATCCCGTCTGGATAGTGCGTCCGCTTTACCATTACGACTTCCCGGACGGTACATAATCAGAAAGTCAAAACGAGAAAAATATAGATTCCATCGTAGTTGTCTGGAAGATAGGGTTCTGTTCTGCTGTAAATATTGCAAGTTTTTGTGATCAGTTATAACTATAACAGGGAAAGTAGCACCTTCTAGAAGATGTCGCCACTGTTCAAATGCAGTTTTAATTGCCAATAATTCTTTTTCCCCCACAGGATAATTGCGTTCAGCAGGAGACAGGAGTCTGGAGAGATATGCTACTGGATGTAACTTATCTGTTAAAGATGTTTTTTGCGAGAGTATAGCCCCGAGAGCATAATCTGATGCGTCCACTTCGACAATAAACTGTAAGTTGGGGTCTGGGAACTGCAGAATGGGTGCTGTGGTGAAATCTGTTTTTAGTTTTTCGAATACCCTTTCACAGTCCTTAGTCCAGTCAAATGAGTTTTTTCCCTTAGTTAGGTCAGTTAGAGGTTTAGCCGTGTGTGCAAAATTATGTATAAATTTTCGGTAAAAGTTGGCAAAGCCAAGAAACCTCTGTACCTGTTTCTTGGTTTTAGGAGTTGGCCACTGTGTAATAGCATGTATTTTTGAATCGTCCATAGTGATTCCTGTGCTTGAGATAACATAACCCAGAAATGTCACTTCAGGCCTGTTGAACTCACATTTCTCTAATTTGGCGTACAATTTGTGTTGTCTTAAACGAGCTAATACTGTTCTAACATGAGTTAAATGTTGTTGTTGGGATTCAGAGAAGATAAGTATATCGTCTAGGTACACGACTACAAAATTGTCTAAGAGGTTATATGCACCCCTGAGATCCAATTTTGTAAAGATCTTGGCAGTGCGTAACCTCTCAATAAGTTCGGGTATTAACGGGAGTGGGTAACGGTTTTTCTTTGTTCTTTTATTTAGCTCCCGATAGTCTATTATGGGCCTAAGTGACTGGTCTTTATTTTTAACAAAAAAGATTCCAGCTCCAGCTGGGGACGTGGATGGTCTAATAAAACCTTTTGCTAGGTTTTCTTGTAGGTATAACTTTAAGTGATCTAATTCAGGTCTTGATAGAGGATATATGTGTCCAACGGGAATTGTTGCACCAGGCAAAAGGTCAATGGGGCAATCGTATGACCTATGGGGCGGTAGAACCTGTGCCTCTGTTTTGTTGAACACATCCTGAAAATCCTCTAGATCACTAGGTAATATAACATCCTTTGTGAGTAAAATATGAGGTAATGGAAAACAAGTCTGAGTGCAGTAGGAAGAAGTTAAATCAACAGTCATACGTTGCCAGTCAAAGGTTGGTTTGTGTATGTGTAACCAAGACAACCCAAGGATAATTGGGTATAGAGGACTTGGAATTAAGTCGAAAGATATCGATTCCCTATGTCCAGATCTAGTACAGAGTAATAAAGGTGTTGTTTCATGTGTAATGGGGCCTGTGGAGAGAGAAGAGCCATCAACTAAATTAATGGAGACAGGAGACTGTTTTGCTAGGAAGGGAATTTTATTTAAATTGACAAAATGAATATCAATATAACTTGATGACGCTCCTGTGTCAATAAGAGCCTCAACTTCTATGTGGTGGCGATCCCACTGCAAAGTAAGAGGTAACGTTATATGAGAATGAGTATGTTTAGATAGAGACAGACTAAGTGTGTTAAATTCTATCTTACCAGCTTTTGTCTTTTTAAGAAGTGGACAAGATGACACATCATGCTCTGGGGAGGCACAGTACAAGCATAGTCTCAATGCCCGCCTTCTACTTTTCTCGTCAGTGGAGAGAGGACCACGCATAAAACCTATTTCCATAGGTGATTCGGTTTCCTTGGAACTTGATGGAGTGGGGTTGCACCTTTTGTAGGGAGCTGACTTATTAGACCTCTCATGTTAACGCTCACGTAGTCGTCGGTCTATAGTGGTACAGAGATTGCAAAGATCCTCCAGTCTCTGGGGTACGCCTGTGCGGGACAACTCATCCTTAATATCTTCACTAAGCCCACTTCTAAATTGGTGTCTCAGTGACGCCTCATTCCATTTTGACTCAATGGCAAATATTTTAAATTGTGAAATATAATCCTCCACAGGATGCCGGCCTTGTTTTAAGGCCCTGAGTGAAGCCTCAGCAGATTCCTGCTTGAAAGGATCGTCATACAGAGAAAAAAGTGCTTTTAGAAAGTCTTGAAAAGAATCCAATAAGGTATTTTGGTTTTCAAATAAACTATCAGCCCAACTGCGAGGCTCTCCCCTTAAATAGGAAATCATGGTTAAAACCTTAAGGCGATCAGTGCTATAGGTTTTAGGCTTGAGTTCAAACAGGAGTAAACAGGCATTTCTAAATTCTTTGAAATTAGACCTATTACCGCTAAATTTATCAGGTAATGACACTTGCGGTTCAGGTTGAGCGGTTTTTGAAGCATACATTTCTCTAACACAATCTTTCAACAATTGATACTCAGTTTGCAATTCTTTAATTGACTGGGTAACATTATCCATACGCTGTGAAAGTGCTGTGACTTGATTAGTGATTTCAGTTAATTCCATAACTGCTTTCAACCTCTACAAATTTAGGCTGGATTAATCTGTTATAACCCTGAACAAAAAGTGTGAGTGTACTTGTTTTTGTGAGGATTTCCTGAAAGCAGTTCTGTAGAATTTATGCAGCTTACTTGAATGGGTTAACTTAAGCAAAGTGATAGATGTTACAGATAGCTTAATTACAATATTCAATTGGCAATATTAAACTATCTGTCTTAATGTTTGCCTATAAACTATTTCTCCAGAGTCACTGCAGACTTGGAGGTTATAGCTTTAAGCAGAAGGTAACCATACAAATACAATCAGGTATAAATGAGAGAGAGATTTCAGTAACAATTCACAGGCTACTAAGCATGAAGCTAAATTGACTTAGCATAAGATAATAAGTTATACAACCTGCCTTAGACCTTAGTCAGTTAGAGTCCAGTGCTGCTACAGGTTTCCCAGGAACAGAAGAGTTCAGCGTGTATGAGAATACTGAACTGCAGGTAACAAGCTTGAGAGTGAGAGCTGTGGCAGTAGCTGATGATGTCAGTCCTGCACACAGGTGGTTCTGTGTGAAAGGGAGAGAGCTGCAGCACAGGAAGTGGTTGCTCTGTGTAGCAGAAGAATGATTCCCCTATGTCAGATAGCAGATTGGCTGAGAAGCTTTCTCATGCAGGGATGTGAAAACATTAATCCAGCAATGAGGTAAGAGAAGTGGGAGGTTATATAGGGAGTAAGGACAATTGCTTAAAGAGACAGCATACGCTACACTGTAGAATCTGACAGGTTCGCCTTCCTAGACAGGCATTATCAGTTTGTGGCTCTTCCCTTTGGGTTAGCTACGGCACCAAAAATCTTTACAAAGGTTCTGGGGTCACTCCTAGCGGTCCTAAGGC
Organism: Bombina bombina; assembly: GCF_027579735.1. NCBI lineage: Eukaryota > Metazoa > Chordata > Amphibia > Anura > Bombinatoridae > Bombina > Bombina bombina. The sequence goes on from NC_069499.1 coordinate 1,366,737,304, forward strand.
CACGGGGTATAGCAGTAGCCCCTTACCTAGACGACATTCTAATACAGGAGTCGAATTTTCAAATCGCCAGGTCCCATACAGACATTGTTCTGGCATTTCTGAGGTCGCATGGGTGGAAAGTGAACGAAGAAAAAAGTTCTCTATCCCCACTCACAAGAGTTTCCTTCCTAGGAACTCTGATAGATTCTGTAGAAATGAAGATTTACCTGACAGAGGCCAGGTTGTCAAAACTTCTAAATTCCTGCCGTGTTCTTTATTCTACTTCTCGCCCTTCAGTGGCTCAGTGTATGGAAGTAATCGGCTTTATGGTAGCGGCAATGGACATAGTGCCGTTTGCCCGCCTACATCTCAGACCGCTGCAACTCTGCATGCTCAGTCAGTGTAATGGGGATTACACAGATTTGTCCCTTCTACTAAATCTGGATCAAGAGACCAGGGATTCTCTTCTCTGGTGGTTATCTCGGGTCCATCTGTCCAAGGGTATGACCTTCCGCAGGCCAGATTGTACAATAGTAACAACAGATGCCAGCCTTCTGTGCTGGGGTGCAGTCTGGAACTCCCTGAAGGCTCAGGGCTTGTGGACTCAGGAGGAGACACTCCTTCCGATAAACATTCTGGAACTAAGAGCGATATTCAATGCTCTTCAGGCTTGGCCTCAGCTAGCTGCGGTCAAGTTCATCAGATTACAGTCGGACAACATCACGACTGTAGCCTACATCAACCATCAAGGGGGAACAAGGAGTTCCCTAGCAATGTTGGAGGTTTCAAAAATAATTCTATGGGCAGAGGTTCACTCTTGCCATCTATCAGCTATCCATATCCCAGGAGTAGAGAACAGACTTTTCATCCGGGGGAGTGGGAACTCCATCCGGAGGTGTTTGCACAGTTGATTCAACTTTGGGGCAAACCAGAACTGGATCTCATGGCGTCTCATCAGAACACCAAGCTTCCTTGTTACGGATCCAGGTCCAGGGATCCCAAGGCAGCGCTGATAGATGCTCTAGCAGCGCCTTGGTCTTTCAACCTGGCTTATGTGTTTCCACCGTTTCCTCTGCTCCCTCGTCTGATTGCCAAGATCAAGCAGGAGAGAGCTTCGGTGATTTTGATAGCACCTGCGTGGCCACGCAGGACTTGGTATGCAGATCTGGTGGACATGTCATCCCTTCCACCATGGACTCTACCGCTGAGGCAGGACCTTCTACTTCAGGGTCCTTTCAACCATTCAAATCTAATTTCTCTGCGTCTGACTGCTTGGAGATTGAACGCTTGATTTTATCAAAACGTGGTTTCTCTGAATCGGTCATTGATACCTTAATTCAGGCTCAAAAGCCTGTCACCAGGAAAATCTATCATAAGATATGGTGTAAATATCTTCATTGGTGTGAATCCAAGGGTTACTCATGGAGTAAAGTCAGGATTCCCAGGATATTATCTTTTCTCCAAGAAGGATTGGAGAAGGGTTTGTCAGCTAGTTCCTTAAAGGGACAGATTTCTGCTCTGTCTATTCTTTTGCACAAGCGTCTGGCGGATGTTCCAGACGTTCAGGCGTTTTGTCAGGCTTTAGTTAGAATCAAGCCTGTGTTTAAACCTGTTGCTCCGCCATGGAGTTTAAATTTAATTCTTAAAGTTCTTCAAGGGGTTCCGTTTGAACCTCTGCATTCCATAGATATCAAGCTTTTATCTTGGAAAGTTCTGTTTTTGGTAGCTATCTCTTCGGCTCGAAGAGTTTCAGAGTTATCTGCCTTGCAGTGTGATTCCCCTTATCTGATCTTCCATGCAGATAAGGTAGTTTTGCATACCAAACCTGGGTTTCTTCCTAAGGTGGTATCTAATAAGAATATCAATCAGGAGATTTTTGTTCCATCACTGTGTCCTAATCCTTCTTCAAAGAAGGAACGTCTATTACACAATCTTGACGTGGTTCGTGCTTTAAAGTTTTATTTACAAGCTACTAAAGATTTTCGTCAAACATCTGCATTGTTTGTTGTCTACTCTGGACAGAGGAAAGGCCAAAAGGCTTCAGCAACTTCTCTTTCCTTTTGGTTAAGAAGTATAATCCGCTTAGCTTATGAGACTGCTGGCCAGCAGCCTCCTGAAAGAATTACAGCTCATTCCAATAGAGCAGTGGCTTCCACGTGGGCTTTTAAAAATGAGGTTTCTGTTGAACAGATTTGTAAGGCGGTGACTTGGTCTTCGCTTCATACTTTTTCTAAATTCTACAAATTTGATACTTTTGCTTCTTCGGAGGCTATTTTTGGGAGAAAGGTCTTACAGGCAGTGGTGCCTTCCGTTTAAGCGCCTGCCTTGTCCCTCCCTTCATCCGTGTCCTATAGCTTTGGTATTGGTATCCCACAAGTAATGGATGAATCTGTGGATTGGATACACCTTACAAGAGAAAACAAAATTTATGCTTACCTGATAAATTTATTTCTCTTGTGGTGTATCCAGTCCACGGCCCGCCCTGTCATTTTAAGGCAGGTGTTTTTTATTTTTAAACTACAGTCACCACTGCACCCTATAGTTTCTCCTTTCTCTTGCTTGTCTTCGGTCGAATGACTGGAGGTGGCAGTTAGGGGAGGAGCTATATAGACAGCTCTGCTGTGGGTGATCCTCTTGCAGCTTCCTGTTGGGAAGGAGAATATCCTACAAGTAATGGATGAATCCATGGACTGGACACACCACAAGAGAAATAAATGTATCAGGTAAGCATAAATTTTGTTTTTTTATTTCAAATAAACTTGGTCTTTTCTCAAAACAATGAACTTCTGAGGAACCTACCAAAAAAATATGAATATAAAAGAATAGGAGGCAGATGTATAGAAAGGGTTAAAAACTGTAATCAATCTTAAAAAAAATTTTTTTAGAACCCTTCCCCCAAGATACCTATGCACACACAACAACACCATAGTAAAATAGGAAAGAAATTCCAACAAACCTGAAATTTGTTCCAAAAGTGCTGTAAAGATCAGGAGCAATCTTACAGTGATGGCTACAACTACAGAGACTCAATAAAAGGGCATCAAAACCAGAAAACGATTGCTACATAAAGGTAGATTGGCTGCAAGCAGAGGCGTTAGTCTGCTTCAATAAGGCTGTGTTAACTGAAGTTGCTCAACAGCACAACTGCTACAGAAGGTGAACAGTGGTAATGCACTGAGCTGAAGCAGAATAAGGCAACATGACATCACCCCCCAAGTTGCCCTCTGGGAGTCTAGGTGACAGTGTGGATGAAGTCAATAATATGTCACTAATCAAAGACTGTGCACATGACAAATTAGATTTTATTAGTGGTTTTCATGATTTTGACTTGGTCCTTCTCTTTTTGAAAATTCTCAGGTAAGCATTAAAAGGAAGCTCCATTGTTTGTTTGTTTTTGGGGGGTTTTTCAAACTAATTCCATTCAATCAGTTAAAATGCTAAGTCCATTTAAAAAACATGTGAGGCTCATTGCTTTTGGTATTATTTTGGTTTCTGATAATGGAGAGCACAAGAAACATGCATATAATATTTTTCCACAGGATTTTTGATTGACTGGAATAGGGGCCCATGTATCCTAAAAGGGATAGACAATTCTCAAGCTTTGCATATAGGCAGGTGTGGAAAAACATAACTATAGTTTATTTTTTAGGGTAAAAATAAGTTATTAGACCAGCTGTTACTCATCTATTTCAATGTCTTACTAGTCCAGAACAAATTGCCTAGTTGAAATCTCCTTTCCTGCAAAAGGGATGGTTATCCCATAAATATTGTAAAACTTGAATCACATCATGTAAATAAATGGTGTTTGAATGCACCATGATGCCTATTTTAGAAGTCTTAAGTTATGGTGAATAAAAAGATCAATAAAAACAACTCCTCTGTAAGTATACGGCTAGATTACGAGTTTTTCGTTTTTAGTTGTGCGTGCTAATGAGCAGTTTTATGCTCACCGCTCACAGACAGCGCTGGTATTACGGGTTTTTACAAACCCGGCGTTAACCGCAAAAAAGTGAGCGTAGAGCAAAATTTTGCTCCATATCTCACCTCAATACCAGCGCTGCTTACGTTAGCGGTGAGCTGGCTAAACGTGCTCGTGCACGATTTCCCCATAGGAATCAATGAGGGAGAGCCGGCTGAAAAAAAACCTAACACCTGCAAAAAAGCAGCGTTTAGCTCCTAACGCAGCCCCATTGATTCCTATGGGGAAATAAAAGTTATGTCTACACCTAACACCCTAACATGAACCCGAGTCTAAACACCCCTAATCTTACACTTATTAACCCCTAATCTGCCGTCCCCGACATCGACGACACCTACATTATATTATTAACCCCTAATCTGCCGCTCCGGACACCGCTGCCACCTACATTATATGTATGAACCCCTAATCTGCTGCCCCCAACATCACCTACGTTATATTTATTAACCCCTAATCTGCCGCCCCCAATGTCGCCGCAACCTAACTACATTTATTAACCCCTAATCTTCCGCCCCCAACGTCGCCACCACTATAATAAAGTTATTAACCCCTAAACCTAAGTCTAACCCCCCCTAACTTAAATATAATTTAAATAAATCTAAATAAAATTACTACAATTAACTAAATAATTCCTATTTAAAACTAAATACTTACCTATAAAATAAACCCTAAGCTAGCTACAATATAACTAAAAGTTACATTGTAGCTATCTTAGGGTTTATTTTTATTTTACAGGCAACTTTGTATTTATTTTAACTATTTAATAACTACCTAGTTAAAATAAAGACAAATTTACCTGTAAAATAAAACCTAACCTAAGTTACAATTACACCTAGCACTACACTACAATTAAATTAATTACCTAAATTAAATACAATTAATTACAATTAAATAAAATTATCTAAAGTACAAAAACCCCCCACTAAATTTCAGAAAATAATAAACAAATTACAAGATTTTTAAACTAATTAAACCTAATCTAATCCCCCTAACAAAGTAAAAAAGCCCCCCCAAAATAAAAAAGCCCTACCCTACACTAAATTACAAATAGCCCTTAAAAGGGCCTTTTGCGGGGCATTGCCCCAAAGTAATCAGCTCTTTTACCTGAAAAAAAAATTACAATTCCCCCCCCCCAACATTAAAACCCACCACCCACACAACCAACCCTACTCTAAAACCCACCCAATCCCCCCTTAAAAAAAACTAACACTAACCCCCTGAAGATCACCTTACCGGGAGACGTCTTCACCCAACCGGGCCGAAGTCCTCAACGAAGCCGGGAGAAGTCTTCATCCAAGCCAGGCGAAGTGGTCCTCCAGACGGGCAGAAGTCTTCATCCAGACGGCATCTTCTATCTTCATCCATCCGGCGCGGAGTGGGTCCATCTTCAAGACATCCGACGTACAGCATCCTCTTCAAATGACGGCTAAACACAGAATGAAGGTTCCTTTAAATGACGTCATCCAAGATGGCGTCCCTTCAATTCCGATTGGCTGATAGAATTCTATCAGCCAATCGGAATTAAGGTAGAAAAAATCCTATTGGCTGATGCAATCAGCCAATAGGATTGAACAGGCATTCTATTGGCTGATTGGAACAGCCAATAGAATGCCAGCTCAATCCTATTGGCTGATTGGATCAGCCAATAGGATTGAACTGCAATCCTATTGGCTGATTGCATCAGCCAATAGGATTTTTTCTACCTTAATTCCGATTGGCTGATAGAATTCTATCAGCCAATCGGAACTGAAGGGACGCCATCTTGGATGACGTAATTTAAAGGAACATTTACAACAAAAATAAAGTTTCCAGTGCCTACGATGAAAAATATACCTGCTGCACTATAAAGAAGATCCCCTAATAGATCTATTGAAAAGATACAGTTTGAAATATATAGGAGCGCCAAAGAGAGGCTAAGGTATATCACAGGTCTAATATCAGATTTAACAGCTCAAGGATAAACTTAATAGTCGGCGTCTATATACAATCAGTTTATTAAAAATCAGAAAAAACAACCAATTAAGGTTGTTGGCAATTACTAAATGAGATCACAAAGCTCAATTAAATAAAAATACAATATAAAAATACAATATAAAACCTATACACTTGATTCTCCCTTATACAAAGGATAAGGTGGGTGGTACGTTATTTCCCAAACGTTGCCACTGACTCTAATAAGGGACCACTTTAACCTATTAAGTGGTTTATAATACCTAAATATGTAATATCCTGACCATTAACTTGATCTACTTCCAATGATTCTAATTAACTATGGTGATCAAATACAGTGAGTGAATAAAGGTGAGTAGACAAAGCAAAAAATAAAACAAAAAATGTATGTGATCCAAACTCGTGAAAACAGGGCAATGCCCAATCCTGTCCTAATTAAACAATACCGGTATGTTCTTATTAAAAACTGTGAAAAAATTCCAATCTATATAGTGTATCAAAAAATGTGTCAATTAATAAGGTGGCTGATAATGGAAAGCGTTGGGGTTATATATGAGCAGCAATACTAACTTTAAAATAACATTCTGGTCTATTCACTCTCTAAAAAAAGTGTTACAAATTCCTAAATCAACAAAGTGGATTATTCCCTCCTCCGCTAGCTTAGCGGTAATTCTTCAGCAATAACAATCAAATTAAACAGTGGTAAACATGATTATGAACAATAACAGAAAAAAATAATAAAACCTATAGACAAGATAATGCTTTCAAAATAAAGTCAATGATAGTTCCAATTAATGAATGTCCCTTGATAGGGTCCAAAGTGGCTAATATCCTGGGGGTAGCGATGCTCCAATATCCAGATCCGTTAAAATCAAAACCCCAATAGGAAATGTCCTGGAAATATGACAAGCCTCACAAATCGTGTATCGATCGTCCGTCTACGCGTTTCGGCCCTTTAGAGGGCCTTTTTCAAGACATAGTGAGGCATTGTATTTACTGACCTTATATACTGAAACTTGTGGGGGTTTCTCTAAATTTTGGCGCCAAACCCGTCTAGGATGGCAACGGATTGCCTGCCAATTCCACATTGCCGTTTTCACTAGACCAGATGTCCGGATTGTGTGTACTTCCGGTTGGGTCATTTCCGGTCTATCGGAACCATTTTGAAAAAGGGCAATTGGAATTCTACAGGTTCTCTTCATTGTAAGACTTAAATAAAGATATTTAATTACTGAGGAGTCGTTATCTTAAGGTTCCACTTACGTGATGACAATAAATATCTTTTATAACGGATTTGTTGGCCGTTCGGGAGCTACATAGCCCATTAAAATGATGGGTACAAATATAGGAGTCAATAAAAAAGTTTATGTTTATTTAAAAATTGGCTAAAAACTCATTTCTGAGATCAGAATTAAATCAGAACTGCCATCTAATTGACAGTTCTGACCAGTACAGCACGACTCTAGTAGCTTTAAATGGACATTAAACCAACATTTTTCTTTCATAATTCAGGAGGAACCTAAGTTCAGGAGCGTGCACAATGTCCGTAGCACTATATGGCAACAGTTTTGCAGCAATGTTATACATTTGCAAGAGCTCTAGATGGCAGCACTATTTCCTGTCATGTAGTACAACAGTCATTTATCTATCTAGAGATCTTTTTAATAAAGAATAACATGAGAACGACACAAATTTGATAATAAAAGTAAATTGGAAACTTTTTTTGAATTGTATTCTCTATCTGAATCATAAAAGAAAAAAATGGGTTTCATGTCCCTTTAATGTATAACAGGAATGTGATAACACCACAGCAAGAGGAATTACATGTGGACAGCTGTTTCATTCTAATTAATGCATAAGGGAATACATAGTTAAACTGGTTATGAGAAGCATAAGAGCTATTGTGAAGTTCATTTGCACATCCTTACCCAGAATCCCTGTGAAAGCATTTTTTTGCTGATTTTTTTTGTGAAAAAAAATGTGCTTTTCTACCGACCTCTACGCCAATGTGTTTTCTGGAAGAGTATGGCGATAAATGAACTTATAGACCACAGTATGTGGGACACATAGGGGCCATTGTCATACATCTACAAAGTTAGAGAATAGTAGGATTATGGGATCCTTGGGATGATCTTAGAGGCCTCTGTTGAATCCTTCAATTCATTTACAAAACCAGTTTGTTAAACTCCATGATATCGTCCAGCTGTATAATTGTCCTTGTAAACATTTAATAAAGAAATTGTGAAACAACATTAAAGAAAAAGAGGCAGGTGATTAAGATTTTTCAACTGCCAAAGAGTGATAAAAAGCTGCACTAAAGCTTAAAATATTATTTTATTATATTTGCCAAAGCAACTCAGATGCAAAGAATAATATACAAATACACTCAATATAATTATTAAAGGGACATTGTACACTAGATTTTTCTTTGCATAAATGTAGTAGATGAACCAGTTATATAGCCCATCTGAGAGTGTTTTTGTAAAAATGTATAGTTTTGCTTATTTTTAATAACATTGTGCTGATTCTCAAACTCCCAACCAAGCCTTAAAGTTTTAGATGCATACTGATGTCTACAGATTCCTGCTTGAGGGGGGAGTGTCTGGTCTTCCTGCTTTCTTAGCCCATTTCAGTGGGTATCCCAGCCTAACCTCATCGACAGTGCTAAATTGTGAGCTTCTAAGTTTTTAAAAGGTTTTCTACTGGATTTTTATATCAGTATCTGTCTATATTCTTCTTTATAGTAGTGCCTATTACATCCAGTTATATGACAATTAGTGTATACATTTTCCTTTTAAAATACACAGAGTTGGGGGGCGGAGCCTGCTTCCAAAGCAGCAAGAAGCATCTTGGTTAAGCTCCTGGTATCAGACTAAGGTTTTTTTTTTTTAGATATTTAGGAAAATAAGTACAACTAGCTTATACGAATCTACATCTTTGTTAGAAGTATATTTTGCAGAGTTTTGACATAATCCAGAAGTAGATGGTTTAACTGCGATCTCACCTATGTTCTTTGGGACAGCCGTGTGACAAGCTACTACACAGGTCTGGGAGCCAGCTTGCATCTTGTTACAAATCTGGAAGAATATACTATGGGCTAGATTTATTAAAGCTGAGGCGTACAGGGGCGCATATACACGCCCCTGTACACCTCAGCTCGCCTGCGGCGGGGCGAAAATACCCGCAGGTATTCGGCATTGCACACGAACGCAATTTTGCACTCGTCTGCAATCCCGCCCCCTGCCCGCGCACAGCCAATCACGCGCGGGCAGGAGCTGTCAATCTCCTCGGTCTGACTAGCCGTTTGGTTATATCAAATCCTGGTGCTGAGACCCCAGTAGAGGTCACAATACCATCCGTTACTGCTGCAAGATGAACTCAGGCTCTTAATGAATAATTGCACGCTCCAAGTATAAACACATTTCTTCCAGTGTGTACACTACCTTAATATGGTCCCAAACACAAAGCCATGAATCAATAGATCAAAATAAAGAGACTTGGGGGCGGAGTTAACCGCCGTGCAGGGAAGCTGTGTTTTGCTTGAGCTCCTGAGCTTTGGGAGATTACTGTCTTAAAATTATCGATTTAATACAGCAATTTTGCAAACAAAAGTAATATATAGCCCTAGGCAATACCTCGGCTGAATATAAGACTGCTTAAAGTCCGGAAAAACATTGCACAGGACCTGTGCCAACTCTAACAGCACTTACAGCAGCGTGTGGATAAAGGCTTGCAACACATCAGACTTGCAGCTACACCCACTTCCCCTCTGGAGGGTCGGGGCTCCGCTCCAGAGGCAGCCTAATAGCCTTCGGATATATTTCTCAGCTGCTCCGTCTCCTATCTGGAGACGCACGGTAAATAGAGAGGAGAACCGAGGCCTTGCACTACTAACCACTGCCGAGCGACTTGTAATTAGATTACCCGGCTTTGAAAGACTCTATCCTAACCCCGGGGACACTCTAGGCAACCTCACAACCGGGAGATTCCTTGTCTATAAAAGAGAGACTTCTACTTACCCAAGGAACTACTGCCGCTCTTGGAGACTGTTTTGGCGCGAGTCGCCGTCATCTTGAATTGCCCATACACTGAGCTACCGCACTTTACATTATACGGAGGAGGGCCATACAAGTGCAGTGGTGTTAGATCTATACGGCAGCCTCAGACCCGTTCCCTAATCTACACTCACCGCATAGCTGCTGATGCTGTCAAGACTTGGGTTTGGACACAGAGCCTCTCTGGCCCCATAGTACCATTTCGGGCCTCACGACTGCTGACTGGAGGGTCGGGGGCCCGCTCTGGTTCAGCGGCTGCCTGCTCAGGATGGATTGCTCTGCTAGGAGGAGCCGGAAGACATTTCTTCACAGCCACAGCACACTGCGGCTCATCTGCCGTGAAATTTCGCCATGTGGAGGACGGGCCTCTGAATTGACTGAGACCTCTGCCAACGGAGCAGATTATACTGCAGAGTCTGGGTAAGAGTGCTACAAACACACAGACTCCTGTTAACAAATTGCCATACCTATAAATAAAGGCTCTGGGACTGAACCTTATTAAGCTGCCACAATAAGCCTTATTGCTACCTAATAGACACTTATCCATCTCAGCTGGGCATATTCCTAGTCAGTTTTATTATTAGGGCATTGGACTGAGAGCACCCTTCCACCTGGCAACATCCCAGCTTCAAGCCCATATATTCCATACGGGCCTGTCACTTGCACTTATTTGTTTAATAGGGGCTGCAGAAAAGTATCTCCCAGCCTGGGCGTAGCCCACCTTCATTGGGGAAACACATCAGAACTTCCTATTTACTCAAGCAAAGAAGCTACCCCATTAAAATAGTCCCACTGTTTTCCCGGGAAGCAGACTAGGATCCAGACTCGGCTTTGCATTTACTTACCAGTCTCTCCTCTTCCTTTCCCGCCGGCCCTTATTGCCTGCGGGTCATACCCCCATACCTGACCCCACATTGTCCTAAGGGGACAACCCCCCCAGAGGAGAGACTATACATTTATGTGAAAGCCCTATCAGCCTCCAGCTTTAAGACACAGATTCCTAACCAGCCCAGCTCAATTCACGGATTGATGTCACGAATTGAGAGGATGATGCAATAACTCTACTAATGCCATAGCCCCAGTCAGCCCTATAACAGATATCTCCATAGTGCCATATTTTTCTCTTTATCTGTTTGGTATCCCTCATGTCACTACAACTGCAGAAACACAAGATGCCTCAGACTTTCAAGAGAAAACAGAAGTCCCACAACACTCCTAAAAGAACAGTTGCTGATCACTTTGGTCAACATGCTTCTAGACAACAATCTGGCTCAGAAGATGAAGCCTCAGACACAAGCAGCCTCAATGATGCTCGCATCAGAACCACATTGACTCAAGCCACAGGCCGCCTCCAACATCAAGACGTAAACGCTGATAATAATATTATGGACTCTATCAGGTCGCTCCTAGCCTTGCACCATGACTCCCTGTCTAAGAAGTTTTACAGGGGTCATGCTGATTTGAAGAGAGACATAGCCCTAATTGGGGAAAGAACAGATGCTCTAGAGCGTAAGCAGGAGGACCTGAGGGTTGATCATTCCAATCTCTTAGATTACTCGCAGGGACTTGAACTCAAACTCGCAGACCTTGAGGACAGGACTCGCCGCAATAATATTAGGGTAAAGGGTGTCCCTGAGTCTGTGCCCCCACAGGATCTGGAAAAATTCCTGCAGGATTTCTTTGTTGCTGTCCTCGGCACTGGGGTCGAGAAAGAGATGCTGATTGACAGAGCACATAGAGCCTTGAGGCTGCGGACAGCTGAAGGCGACAAACTTAGAGATGTCATTGCCCGGCTACATTATTATACCTTTCGCGAAAAACTGCTGAGAACCCTTGCAAGTGACAAGCCGCTTCCGGAGCAATATGCCAGTATCCAAGTATATCAGGATCTTTCTCCTCATACCCTCCAATTGAGAAGGCACTACCAACCCTTCACTAAAGTCTTGAGGGACAAAGCCATTAAATACAGGTGGGGCTTTCCTGTTAAGCTCTACATAAACAAAGATGGACAGCAGTTTGTGGCCTCTTCTCCCCAGCAGGCGAGAGAATTACTCCAAAGATGGGGACTATTACCACAGGATCCACCCGCAACTGCCCAAGCAACTGTGCCAGGAAGAGGCCTGAGAGCATCAGCCCCGGAATGGGGCTCCCTTCCGCAGAGATCTAGAAGCAGCCAGAGGAAAACCTCAACAACCGAAGATAGGGACTCTCCCACATGAGACACTACTTGATGGACACTAGTTTAATTTGCAGATTGTTATCTCTCCATACTCTGGACGTTTGATTGAGAGATCCTTTGTAACTAATGAGACTGATCCGTGTGTACCAAGGGTGCACGAAGATAGGTGAGACTGCTACAATATAATAGATGTATTCCACATGAATGTATTTGGCTGTTTCTCCTCTTTGTCTCCCCTCCTTTCCTAACCTGTTATTCTCTCATCTCTACACTCCTTCTTTTTTCTCTCCCCTTTTTCCGTTCTATCTCCTTGTGCTTACAAATATCTGTTGCAGTACATCTCAAGTTTTTCAACAATAGATAAGAGATGATATAATTTGCGATCTACCTTGTTTTGACACAGTACTTAGATGACCATCACCCAGAGCTACACATGCCCTAGTTTGAGATTTAGAGAAATAACCAGGAAGTAAGGTGCAACACTAATAGCTTTTCACACTCCCTTTAGGCTGCATAACCCTATCATTGAGAAAGTTCTATGAGAGATTAAAAACTCTTATCCCTCTCCTTCCCACTTGCTGTAGACAGCCACCCTTATTCCTATTAGGACAGCCAGGAGTTAGATCCTTTGTAAATCGGATCTTAGCTAGACTCTCTTAAGAAAGCAGCTCTAGGGTATAGTAACACCATAACTCCCCAGATTACCCCTATCAAGATGATGGTCATCAATGTATAATGTATATTGTTGTTTATGTTGATGTTGTTATTGTTCATGTTTCTTACTGTTCATTTTACTGTTTATGTTAACGATATAGGATTTATAAGATATAAGCTACACTGCTTTGCTTGAGTACAGTACTGACTCACAGGAACCCTAAGGGGTGTCCCAGACGACATAGCCAGTAGAAATTAGGTATTGACCATTACACAAATCTTTTCACTTGACTTCTACACTAGAGATACGAGAGTATAATTTTCTTGCATCTTTATTTTTAATCCTGAGACAGAGATAACAACGTGACCACACTATAACAAACTAGTATGAGATTCTCATATAGAATGAGAAAATTTGGCATGCTTTAAGTTAGCTGACTGGGGCTAGGCTGTTCATGCCGGCCTCTCCCCCCCCCCCCCCCGCACTTATATAGTTGTGCTCTCCTACTGACAGTGGAGAGATCACTCATTGTGATAGTGTTTATGTACACGTCGATATACGCTAGTAAGATCTGAAAGGCAAGAAACTCTGTTCGTGGACTGAAGTGCTTCTAACATCCTTTCTTCCTATTCCCCTACCCACACCCCCTCAACCACGCCCGTTTTCACCACCCCTCTCAATTTTTGTGCCCTGACCCTAAATTGGGAGACTGACCCGTGAGTCAGGAGAAACTCACCTATAGCATGGCTCCCGTTTCAGTAGCTACCCTGAATGTTCAGGGGCTTAACTCCCCTACTAAACGGAGTCTCTTGTATAACTACCTACTTTCACATAAACTACACATAGTGTTTTTGCAGGAGACCCATTGGGAAAAGGACTCTAAACTGCCTAGGAGTTCCCCCCTGTACCCGGTATGTGAAACTGCCTCCTTTACGAAAAAAAAAGAGGGGTTACCATAGTGATTCACCGAGATGTCAGCTGTAAGATAGAACATATTGAGCGAGACCCTGAGGGTAGATTCCTCATTCTGGTCTGTGCTTTAAATGGGACTCTCTATACGTTGGCTACCATTTATGCCCCAAATAGGGGACAGATCCCTTTTCTCCGAAAATTCTTGAACAAACTAGACCTCATCAAAAGAGGACATGTCTTGTTAGGGGGGATCTGAATTTGGTTTGGGACCCGGTGCTAGATAAAAAAAAGAACACAAGTCACCCAGTGGACCACAATTTAACTACACTATCACTGGCTTTCCGTAGGCTAATGTACCAATTTGGATTGTTTGATGTTTGGAGGTGTTTAGCCCCGACTGAACTAGACTACACGCACCATTCAATACCTCACAACTCATACTCGCGGTTAGACTACCTGCTATGTGATTCATGGACGCTTGACAAATTTACGATCTCAAAGATTAGGCCCTGTTCGCGGTCAGACCATGACATGGTTAGTGCCCGACTCTCAATCTTGCAACCCCCTGACTGTAGGCCATCTTGGAAGCTACCAGATCAGTGTCTCATAGAAATGGAGATTCCGCATCTGACTGAAATAATCCTAGATTTCTTGACATTTAACGGCACTGGAGATACGAACCTCGAAATTGTGTGGGCCGCCCTCAAAGCGTACTTAAGAGGCCATTTCATAAAGCAAAAGGCCCAATGGAAAGCGGCGCACAGGACCCCCCTAGCAAAACTGTACGCAGATCTGAGGCCCCTTGAAATGGCTAACAAAAAAGCTTCAGATCCTGCTCTTGCCACCCAGGTGGGTAATATAAGATCCGAAATCAACAAACGTGAACTGTTAAAAGTTCAGGCTAACTTGTTTAAATTGAAACAGATATATTACAGCAAAGGTAACAAAGCTGACAGACTCTTAGCCCGCAAACTTCGAAACCGGGCGGTCACCAGCAGTATCCCGGCTATTAAATCGGCCTGTGGCATAGTCCGTTCCCCCAAGGAGATTGGTAAAGCTTTCTCGGACTACTATGCTACCCTTTACGATCTAGACCGTGGGTCTAGTAACCCACCGTCAAGTAGAGAGGAGTTGGGGCAGTTCCTAGCAAAGCTACAGTTACCAACGCTGAGCGAGGAGTCTGTTGAAGATTTGGAGAAACCGTTTACCTTGGAAGAAATTAAAGCTGCCATTTTGTCACTTAAGCCTCATAAGGCCCCTGGCCCTGATGGCTTTACATCTTTATTCTACAGGACTTTTGCCTCTCTACTTTCTCCTCTCCTCCTCCGACTGTTTAACGGTGTGGCTAAGGAAGGCAAGATGTTAAAGGAATTCTTGGAGGCCAACATTTTGACCATTCCTAAAGAAGGGAAAGACCCTAAGGAATGTGGGAGCTATAGACCTATCTCCCTTATCAATGTTGACATTAAGATCTATTCCAAAGTTCTTGCAACCAGACTGGGAAAACACCTGCCCTCCATAATCCATCTGGACCAGGTTGGGTTTGTCCAAGGCAGACAGGGTACCGACAATACCCGTAGGCTGTTAAATGTCTTTGCAGAAGCGATGGACACGGGCCTGCCCCTTCTCACCCTGTCATTAGATGCTGAAAAGGCGTTTGACAGGGTGAGATGGGAATACATGTTTGAAAACTTGAGGATATTCGGGATCCCGCACTCATTCTGTAAAGCAGTAGAGGCCTTATATACCCTCCCCACAGCAGTTGTCAAGGGATTCGGTTTTTGCTCCCCTAAGATACATATACGGAATGGAGCGAGGCAGGGGTGTCCCCTGTCACCGCTCCTTTTCGCGATGGTGATGGAGCCACTAGCAGAAGCAATCAGGCGAAATACCCAGATCCAGGGCCTATTGTTACATGATTCGGTCCAGAAGGTGGCGCTATTCGCTGACGACCTTACTCTCTTTATTGTGGAACCAACTCTCTCACTTCCGCCACTGATTGCCCTAATTGATAGATTTGGTAAGCTTTCTAACTACAAAATCAATGTCACCAAGACGGAAGCATACATGATACACCTTGACCATTCAGAGCAGAGAGCTTTGCAGAAGTAATACTCATTTAAATGGTCTACTAGAGGAATTCGGCATCTCTGGGTTTTCCTATCTCACGACAAAGAGATAGTCCTCCAAGAGAACTACCAGGCCCTGCTGAATGACGTTGACAACCATTTGAGAGCCAAAAAGTATGATGAACTTTCCTGGATGGGTAGAATCGCGGCCCTGAAGATGATGTTGTTACCAAAGTTAACATATATCATGAGATGTATTCCCCTCCCAGTACCAGAAAGGCTACTAAAAAGCTTTCAGACCCTCTTCAATAGGTACGTCTGGAACAACAAGAGGCCCAGAGTCGCAGCTGCAATCTTGCAGTCCCCCCTAGACCAGGGAGGTTTAGGCTTACCAAGCGTGAGATTGTATTATGAGGCGGCAATGATTTCCCACGTCTCGGCGTGGGGGCGAGATCTACCACCCACGAGATGGAGGGAGCTAGAGCAAACCTCCCTTCCGGCGAATATAGATCTGTCTGACTTGTTATGGTTCCCCCCGCATCTTGCCTCCACATATGTTATTTCTAACCAAATAGTGAGAGGATGCCAGTTACTTTGGTATAAATTACGGCATCACGCCTAGATCGCCCCCCATCCTTCTCCTATTCAGCCCATACTCCCCATTCTTCAGACCCTCCCTAATGTGAGACTGAACTGGTGGCGACAAGTAGAGATCTTGACAGTCAGAGATTTTTATGCAGGGGACCGTCAACTTACGCAATGCGAAATGGTGGCTAACTTTGAGATCCCACGACACCTCAAGTTTGAACTCCTAAGATTACGGTCCCTGCTGAAGGCATGGGAGTTCCTGGGAGATACCCCTAGAACCCCTACGGCTTGGGAGTCTAGATGGGAAACGGGCCTCCAGACCTATAAACCCCTCACAGCACACTATAAATACCTGCTGATACCTCCTACGCCACTAAAGACGAGACACATGCTCTCCTGGGAGACAGACCTAAAAATGACATACACCACTAAGAAATGGACACTGGCCATCACCAAGACCAAAGCTACTTTGCACTGCACCACAATGTACGAGCTTTATTTTAAAATGATCACCAGGTGGCACCTGGTCCCGACCAGACTTCAGACCCTCTACCCTGGCCACTCCTCTTGTTGGAGAAACTGTGGCGGCCTTGGCGCCCCACTACACACATGGTGGTCTTGTCCCAGCCTTAAGCCGCTCTGGAGTAAGACCAGCATGGTCTGTAGCTCGATGGGTCTCCCAGAGATTACGGATCCTGGAATGGCTCTCTTACACTTAGGATTAGAGAAAATACCCTCACACAAGAGAACTCTCCTTATATACATACTCACCTCAGTCAAAATGACAATTGCCAGGAACTGGAAAAAAGTGCACCCTCCAAAATGGCAAAGTGTTGTAGAGTATCTAAATTTTGTCAAGTCCATGGAAGATTTTGTATATAGAGTTAGGCGCCAAACAGAAATCTTCTGTCTTATCTGGGAACCCTGGGAGTCTTACAGAGACACAAGATTAAGCACTAGATATTTCAGTCCCTCAGTAATACCACTGCCTGAAACAGTACCCGGATTGTTTCTGTGTCCTCCTCAACTCCCCCCCCTCCTTACCACTTAGTGAGTCCTTTCCTTCCCTCTCCCCTACCCAAGCTATCTTACCATCCTTTGAGTGCTTACCCCTCCCCCTTCAGTGGGAGTACTTTAGTCCACGACAGTATAAAGATAACCTTAATGAGATGTAGGTCCGACTACATGTGGGCGATGGCCTCTGTCGGCCCCGCGCTACTCTTGAATGCAGTATTTTGGACTTCACTGGACTACTAGCGTAACTACACATTAAAAGTGGCAGAAATCGCCACAATCCTAACCTACTCGCAGAATTACGACTCTACCTAACCGTGAGCACATTTACACACCCCGCACCTCACTTCCCAACTAAGAATTGCCTGACTCCCCAGGAATGGTAAAGAACAGAGAAAGAAATGTCAATACTATTCAATGTTACTGCCTATCAGTCCTGATGCGGTGTGCGATTTATGTGTTTAACCAATACTTGTAATGTTTGAAACATCAGTTGTAACATTTTATGCTTTAAATAAAAAATTATATTTTTTAAAAAAAATAAAAAAAATAAAGAGACTTCGACTGCGACACTCAACGCCTAAAGCCATGGCAGAGCTTAATTGCCATCTGTATATATCCAGAATGCAAGACTTCTGCGCTTGTTACATGACGCAGCTTGTCAGCCCTGCAATCACATCTCCACCTTGTGTCATCAAAAGGAGCTTGGACAGGACTTGCACAAAATGCCAGAGCAATAAAGGCCATCTAGCCGGACAGCGTGTAAGCCTACACTTGCTGCAGTGCAGTGTCCATCCACTCTTTAGCAGTTGAAAAATCTTTATCACCTACCTCTTTCTCTTTAATGTTATTTACTGTGATTTAGAGGTTTAGAGGTTAATACATTTTATTATACTTGTATAAATGCCTCAGCATTTTTTATTAAAAGGGTATTCCTCTCCACCAAAGACCCAGAACAAGATTTGATGGGTACAAAAAAAAATGAATATTGAAGTATAAGCAGCACTGGCTGAGGCAGCCGCAAGACTGTAAGTTAACATTTTTAGGTATAAGGTAGAGAAATACTGGGAACAGAAATATTGTAGCATGGAGCTCCCAAATTATGGTGAAAATTGAAAGTTGTTCAGATTAACCAGTGCATTAAATATGTATCTTTAAATTCAGAAGTGGTAAAAAGCCACCGTACCTCAATTTAGTAGGATTTCTATCTTTAATTGGCCATAGTTAACCAAAATATTGATGGTAGGACTGTCTCCTGTGGAATCCATTCTATTAAGCATCCTATTGACCCCACAAACCAGTCTTCATTTTCTAGACTGGCATTTGTAGAGATGTTTGTTCATTTGTTCAAGGCTACATGCTACTGCAAATTTCCATCTATTAGTTCACTTACAGAGAGGGGGACAGACAAATTGTCTAAATGAGTGTTGAAGTGGTCTCAAAGGAAATTGCTTAAATAGGAAAACATCAATCATTAAACTTTCTATACTAAAGAAAAGTTGGAATATGCCTTAGTCTGGAGATGCAGGACACACTTGTTAGTCTTGACTCTACATTCTGAAAGAAACATTATTATGTTATTTGTAGAGCGCCAACAGATTCTGTAGCTCTATAAACATAGGCATGTAGAATGAGTCAAATATTATTCCCAGAATGCTTTCTTTTGTATGGGGAAGTAAAGATTTTATTAACTTCCCCAGAACACAAATCTTGACAGTGTTCTATGTATTGATTTCTCAGTAAGAGACTTTACTAGGCTGTTATCCAAAGCAATCCACATTCAAGGCATATGAGGCTACCAGGACCTTCAGGAAGACCTTGACCCTGTCGCAAGTACAAAAGAAAGAAGTATAAACTTAAAGTTGCAGTCTCTAAAAGACAAGTTGAGATGCTTGTCAAGTCTTGGATTAATCAGTACATTAAAATAGGTATCCTTAAAATCAGAAGTGATAGTAACCCATCCTACCTAAATTGCATTAGTTCTGAGTAGAGAGTGTCCATCTTTATGTGTGCATAAAACTAAAACTGCATCTCAAATTTGACTAGAATTTTTTTTGCAATATACTTTAATTCGCAAATGTTTTTTAGAAAAGTTATCACATACTCTATCAAGTTTTCTCACTCTTGCAAATCCAACAGCATATGCAGGCAAGACAGTGTACACACATCTTGTAAAAATGCTTCTAGTTAAATTTGAAATGCTCTAATGTAAGTTTTAAAATCGTAGGAAGTTGGAGTAAAACTGTTGCTAACGTTAATACCTGACCCTGTATGTTGTATAAAAAAACTTTACTCATTGGTTTATTTAAGATCTTCATTGGGCATGATCTCTTACTTCTGTTTAATAATATCTAAATACAAGGAAACAAAACAAAAGCGCAACCCGACTCAGGTGAAAATCATTTAATAATTAATAAGCGCTCACACAAATGGATACTTACAAAATACAAAAAGCAATGTTAAAAAAGAGTTCTCTTGACAAAGTCTGGTTGCACACAAACAAAACGCCTAGAGACTGTTTGTCCCTACCGGTGTCTGCAGCAAGGTGTCATCTTCACTCTTTACAGTGTGCGGCTTGGCAGCTCGTATGGTGGGAGAGAAAAGTCGATGACTGGGACATTGCTGTCAGGGTTTTTTCCATGCTTTGTTTGCCATGTGCTGCTGGCAGCCATTTTACTTACCTCTTACTGAATCTGGTGCAGAGTGTCTGATGCTGCTCATTTCCTGCACGCCCTCTTATGGCCGGACTGGTGTACATCATCCGTGTGAGACAGGTTGCAGTCTCAGTATTGTGATGTCATCACTTATTATTTAAAGGGCCTCTGTTCAGTATGCTTTGCCCTTGCGTTGTCTCAGACCTGTTTGTGAGTTCCTATTCCTGTGTATTACCTGGCTGTCTGACGTCTCTCCTGGTTCCTGACTCGGCTCGTCTAAATACTCGCTTTGGCTCCTGACTCGGCTCGTCTGACTACCAGCTCTGGCTTTGACTCCTGGCTTGTTATTTGATTTGTGGACTTTTTATTATTTCTTTGTTATTAATAAAGGTGTGATTATTTTAACACTTGACACCTGACAATTGCAAGAACCAGAGGGATTTTTAACATTACTTTTTGTAGTTTCTATTTTGTAAGTAGCCATTTGTGTGAGTACTTACTAATTATTACATTTTTTGCTCCTGAGTCGGGATGCGCTTTTGTTTTGTTTCCTTGTATTTCAGTATCCTCTTGATGTCAGTGAGTTTGGAAAATCTCACTGTTTTCACAAGCAGCAACCTACTTCAGGCAACCTTTACTGACGTCAGCGACTTGCCTGGAATTTCGACAGTGAATACTTATCACAGGAACTCTTGGTGATATTCCTATAATTTGCTACGTGACATTCCCAAGAAGGACAACCGGTCATATGTCAGAACTCTTAAGGCACTAATAGCGCCTGTACCGGTTTTGTGTGTAATAATATCTAAAATAATACTATAATTGTGGGCCAAATAAGACAGTTCAGGAAGTAATCCATAATGAACTGACATATGGGCAGCAAAAGCTGTAATTTTAGGGGAAAAAACAGAACATGCAAAAGGTATTAGAAAGGGAGCAAATGAGCAGTATCAATCAAACGACTAGATTTAGAGTTCTGCGGCCAAAGGGGTGCGTTAGCTACACTGGCTTTTTTTTCTCCCGCACCTTTTAAATACCGCTGGTATTTAGAGTTCACAGAATGGCTGCGTTAGGCTCCAAAAAAGGGAGCGTAGAGCATATTTACCGCCACTGCAACTCTAAATTCCAGCGGTGCTTACGGACGCGGCCAGCTTCAAAAACATGCTCGTGCGCGATTCCCCCATAGAAAACAATGGGGCCATTTGAGCTGAAAAAAAACCTAACACCTGCAAAAAAGCAGTGTTCAGCTCCTAACGCAGCCCCATTGTTTTCTATGGGGAAACACTTCCTACGTCTGCACCTAACACTCTAACATGTACCCCGAGTCTAAACACCCCTAACCTTACACTTATTAACCCCTAATCTGCCGCCCCCGCTATTGCTGACCCCTGCATATTTTTTTTAACCCCTAATCTGCCGCTCCGTACACCGCCGCTACCTACATTATACCTATGTGCCCCTAACACCGCCGACCCCTATATTATATGTATTAACCCCTAATCTGCCACCCCTGCTATCGCTGACCCCTACATATTATTATTAACCCCTAATCTGCCGCTCCGTACACCGCCGCTACCTACATTATACCTATGTACCCCTAATCTGCTGCCCCTAACACCGCCGACCCCTATATTATATTTATTAACCCCTAATCTGCCCCCCACAACGTCGCCTCCACCTACCTACAATAATTAACCCCTAATCTGCCGACCGGATCTCGCCGCTACTCTAATAAATTTTTTAACCCCTAAAGCTAAGTCTAACCCTAACACTAACACCCCCCTAAATTAAATATAATTTAAATCTAACGAAATAAATTAACTCTTATTATATAAATGAATCCTATTTAAAGCTATATACTTACCTGTAAAATAAATCCTAATATAGCTACAATATAAATTATAATTATATTGTAGCTATTTTAGGATTAATATTTATTAGGCAACTTTGTAATTATTTTAACCAGGTACAATAGCTAAAATAGTTAAAATAATTACAAAATTACCTGTAAAATAAATCCTAACCTAAGTTACAATTAAACCTAACACTACACTATCAATAAATTAATTAAATACAATGCCTACAAATAACTACAATTAAATAAACTAACTAAAGTACAAAAAATAAAAAAGAACTAAGTTACAAAAAATAAAAAAATATTTACAAACATTAGAAAAATATTACAACAATTTTAAACTAATTACACCTACTCTAAGCCCCCTAATAAAATAACAAAGACCCCCAAAATAAAAAAATGCCCTACCCTATTCTAAATTAAAAAAAATTCAAAGCTCTTTTACCTTACCAGCCCTGAAAAGGGCCATTTGCGGGGCATGCCCCAAATAATTCAGCTCTTTTGCCTGTAAAAAAAAACATACAATACCCCCCCAACATTACAACCCACCACCCACATACCCCTAATCTAACCCAAACTCCCCTTAAATAAACCTAACACTAAGCCCCTGAAGATCTTCCTACCTTATCTTCACCATGCCAGGTTCACCGATCGCTCCAGGCTCCGAAATCTTCATTCAAGCCCAAGCGGTGGCTGGCGATCCATAATCTGGCTGAAATCTTCTATCAAGTGGCGGCTGAAGAGGTCCAGAAGAGGCTCCAAAGTCTTCATCCTATCCGGGAAGAAGAGGAGATCCGGACCGGCAACCATCTTGATCCAAGCAGCATCTTCTATCTTCATTCGATGACGAACGGCTCCAGCTTGAAGACCTCCAGCGCGGATCAATCTTCTTCTTCCGACGTCCAACTGAAGAATGAAGGTTCCTTTAAGGGACGTCATCCAAGATGGCGTCCCTCGAATTCCGATTGGCTGATAGGATTCTATCTGCCAATCGGAATTAAGGTAGGAAAATTCTGATTGGCTGATGGAATCAGCCAATCAGATTCAAGTTCAATCCGATTGGCTGATCCAATCAGCCAATCAGATTGAGCTTGCATTCTATTGGCTGTTCCGATCAGCCAATAGAATGCAAGCTCAATCTGATGCCCCGCAAATGGCCCTTTTCAGGGCTGGTAAGGTAAAAGAGCTTTGAACTTTTTTAATTTAGAATAGGGTAGGGCATTTTTTTATTTTGGGGGTCTTTGTTATTTTATTAGGGGGCTTAGAGTAGGTGTAATTAGTTTAAAATTGTTGTAATATTTTTCTAATGTTTGTGAATATTTTTTTATTTTTTGTAACTAAGTTCTTTTTTTTGTACTTTAGTTAGTTTATTTAATTGTAGTAATTTGTAGGTATTGTATTTAATTAATTTATTGATAGTGTAGTGTTAGCTTTAATTGTAGATAATTGTAGGTATTTTATTTAATTAATTTATTGATAGTGTAGTATTAGGTTTAATTGTAGATAATTGTAGGTAATTTATTTAATTAATTTATTGATAGTGTAGTGTTAGGTTTAATTGTAACTTAGGTTAGGATTTATTTTACAGGTAATTTTGTAATTATTTTAACTAGGTAACTATTAAATAGTTAAAAACTATTTAATAGCTATTGTACCTGGTTAAAATAAATACAAAGTTGCCTGTAAAATAAATATTAATCCTAAAATAGCTACAATATGATTATAATTTATATTGTAGCTATATTAGGGTTTATTTTACAGGTAAGTATTTAGTTTTAAATAGGATTAATTTATTTAATAAGAGTTAATTTATTTCGTTAGATAAAAATTATATTTAACTTAGGGGGGTGTTAGTGCTAGGGTTAGACTTAGCTTTAGGGGTTAAAAAATGCTCCGGTCGGCAGATTAGGGGTTAATGTTTGAAGTTAGGTGTCGGCGATGTTAGGGAGGGCAGATTAGGGGTTAATACTATTTATTATAGGGTTATTGAGGCGGGAGTGAGGCAGATTAGGGGTTAATACATTTATTATAGTAGCGGTCGGCAGATTAGGGGATAATAATTGTAGGTAGGTGGCGGCGACGTTTGTTGCAGCAGATTAGGGGTTAATAAATATTATGTAGGTGTCGGCGGTGTTAGGGGCAGCAGATTAGGGGTACATAGGGATAACGTAGCTGGCGGCGGTGTACGGAGCGGAAGATTATTGGTTAAAAAATTTTAATAGAGTGGCGGCGATGTGGGGGGGGCCTCGGTTTAGGGGTACATAGGTAGTTTATGGGTGTTAGTGTACTTTAGAGCACAGTAGTTAAGAGCTTTATAAACCGGCGTTAGCCCAGAAAGCTCTTAACTACTGACTTTTTTCTGTGGCTGGAGTTTTGTCGTTAGATTTCTAACGCTCACTTCAGCCACGACTCTAAATACCGGCGTTAGAAAGATCCCATTGAAAAGATAGGATACGCAATTGACGTAAGGGGATCTGCGGTATGGAAAAGTCGCGGCTGCAAAGTGAGCGTTAGACCCTTTCCTGACTGACTCCAAATACCAGCGGGTGGTAAAAACCAGCGTTAGGAGCCTCTAACGCTGGTTTTCACGGCTACCGCCCAACTCTAAATCTAGGCCAAAGTTAATTAGCCAAGTAGCAATTCAGCGGCAGCCAAATGGACAACCAGTTATTTAGCCAAAGTGGGGCTCTAACATTTGCGCACAAGTGATATTGGGTGTTTCCGGCTTTTTGTGTGCAACGGAAATATAATTTCTATTACAAGTTGAAAGTAAACAGAAACGAGAGAGCACAATCACGGTTTACGCTAGTCAAGTGACAACCTCATGTAAGGGGTAGTGAGTTAAAAAAAAGTTGCACCAAAGACATAAATACACTAAAATAAACGGTTACACTCATATAAACGCTATTTGATAATAATTAGTAATTTAAATATTTATTAACAATAATTATAAGGGTTCAAAGGTATATGGCCATGTATTTTAATGCAAAGGGCTTTAATATATATATATATAATATACTGTATGTATAAATATATATACAGTATGGCCTAGATTTGGAGTTCGGCGGTAGCCGTCAAAACCAGCGTTAGAGGCTCCTAACGCTGGTTTTGGCCGCCCGCTGGTATTTGGAGTCAGTGATTAAAGGGTCTAACGCTCACTTTTCAGCCGCGACTTTTCCATACCGCAGATCCCCCTACGCCATTTGCGTAGCCTATATTT
Organism: Bombina bombina; assembly: GCF_027579735.1. NCBI lineage: Eukaryota > Metazoa > Chordata > Amphibia > Anura > Bombinatoridae > Bombina > Bombina bombina. The sequence continues at coordinate 1,366,762,413 of NC_069499.1, forward strand.
TCAATGGGATCTTTCTAACGCTGGTATTTAGAGTCGTTTCTGAAGTGAGCGTTAGAGCTCTAACGACAAGATTCCAGCCGCCTGAAAATAGCAGGAGTTAAGAGCTTTCTGGCTAACGCCGGTTTATAAAGCTCTTAACTACTGTACCCTAAAGTACACTAACACCCATAAACTACCTATGTACCCCTAAACCGAGGTCCCCCCACACCGCCGCCACTCGATTAAAATTTTTAACCCCTAATCTGCCGACCGCCACCTACGTTATACTTATGTACCCCTAATCTGCTGCCCCTAACCCCGCCGACCCCTGTATTACATTTATTAACCCCTAACTTGCCCCCCACAACGTCGCCGCCAGCTACTTAAAATAATTAACCCCTAATCTTCCGACCGCAAATCGCCGCCACCTACGTTATCCCTATGTACCCCTAATCTGCTGCCCTAACATCGCCGACCCCTATATTATATTTATTAACCCCTAATCTGCCCCCCTCAACGTCGCCGACACCTGCCTACACTTATTAACCCCTAATCTGCCGAGCGGACCTGAGCGCTACTATAATAAAGTTATTAACCCCTAATCCGCCTCACTAACCCTATCATAAATAGTATTAACCCCTAATCTGCCCTCCCTAACATCGCCGACACCTAACTTCAATTATTAACCCCTAATCTTCCGATCGGAGCTCACCGCTATTCTAATAAATGGATTAACCCCTAAAGCTAAGTCTAACCCTAACACTAACACCCCCCTAAGTTAAATATAATTTTTATCTAACGAAATAAATTAACTCTTATTAAATAACTTATTCCTATTTAAAGCTAAATACTTACCTGTAAAATAAATCCTAATATAGCTACAATATAAATTATAATTATATTATAGCTATTTTAGGATTAATATTTATTTTACAGGCAACTTTGTAATTATTTTAACCAGGTACAATAGCTATTAAATAGTTAAGAACTATTTAATAGCTACCTAGTTAAAATAATAACAAATTTACCTGTAAAATAAATCCTAACCTAAGTTATAATTAAACCTAACACTACCCTATCAATAAAATAATTAAATAAACTACCTACAATTACCTACAATTAACCTAACACTACACTATCAATAAATTAATTAAACACAATTCCTACAAATAAATACAATTAAATAAACTAGCTAAAGTACAAAAAATAAAAAAGAACTAAGTTACAGAAAATAAAAAAATATTTACAAACATAAGAAAAATATTACAACAATTTTAAACTAATTACACCTACTCTAAGCCCCCTAATAAAATAACAAAGCCCCCCAAAATAAAAAATTCCCTACCCTATTCTAAATTAAAAAAGTTACAAGCTCTTTTACCTTACCAGCCCTGAACAGGGCCCTTTGCGGGGCATGCCCCAAGAATTTCAGCTCTTTTGCCTGTAAAAAAAAACATACAATACCCCCCCCCCAACATTACAACCCACCACCCACATACCCCTAATCTAACCCAAACCCCCCTTAAATAAACCTAACACTAAGCCCCTGAAGATCTTCCTACCTTGTCTTCACCATCCAGGTATCACCGATCCGTCCTGGCTCCAAGATCTTCATCCAACCCAAGCGGGGGTTGGCGATCCATAATCCGGTCCAGAAGAGGCTCCAAAGTCTTCCTCCTATCCGGCAAGAAGAGGACATCCGGACCAGCAAACATCTTCTCCAAGCGGCATCTTCGATCTTCTTCCATCCGGAGCGAAGCGGCAGGATCCTGAAGACCTCCAGCGCGGAACATCCATCCGGACCGACGACTGAACGACGAATGACTGTTCCTTTAAGGGACGTCATCCAAGATGGCGTCCCTCGAATTCCGATTGGCTGATAGGAATCTAGTTCAATCCGATTGGCCGATCCAATCAGCCAATCAGATTGAGCTCGCATTCTATTGGCTGATCGGAACAGCCAATAGAATGCGAGTTCAATCTGATTGGCTGATTGGATCAGCCAATCGGATTGAACTTGATTCTGATTGGCTGATTCCATCAGCCAATCAGAAAATTCCTACCTTAATTCCGATTGGCTGATAGAATCCTATCAGCCAATCGGAATTCGAGGGACGCCATCTTGGATGACGTCCCTTAAAGGAACAGTCATTCGTCGTTCAGTCGTCGGTCCGGATGGATGTTCCGCGCTGGAGGTCTTCAGGATCCTGCCGCTTCGCTCCGGATGGAAGAAGATCGAAGATGCCGCTTGGAGAAGATGTTTGCCGGTCCGGATGTCCTCTTCTTGCCGGATAGGAGGAAGACTTTGGAGCCTCTTCTGGACCGGATTATGGATCGCCAACCCCCGCTTGGGTTGGATGAAGATCTTGGAGCCAGGACGGATCGGTGATACCTGGATGGTGAAGACAAGGTAGGAAGATCTTCAGGGGCTTAGTGTTAGGTTTATTTAAGGGGGGTTTGGGTTAGATTAGGGGTATGTGGGTGGTGGGTTGTAATGTTGGGGGGGGGGGGTATTGTATGTTTTTTTTTACAGGCAAAAGAGCTGAAATTCTTGGGGCATGCCCCGCAAAGGGCCCTGTTCAGGGCTGGTAAGGTAAAAGAGCTTGTAACTTTTTTAATTTAGAATAGGGTAGGGAATTTTTTATTTTGGGGGGCTTTGTTATTTTATTAGGGGGCTTAGAGTAGGTGTAATTAGTTTAAAATTGTTGTAATATTTTTCTTATGTTTGTAAATATTTTTTTATTTTCTGTAACTTAGTTCTTTTTTATTTTTTGTACTTTAGCTAGTTTATTTAATTGTATTTATTTGTAGGAATTGTGTTTAATTAATTTATTGATAGTGTAGTGTTAGGTTAATTGTAGGTAATTGTAGGTAGTTTATTTAATTATTTTATTGATAGGGTAGTGTTAGGTTTAATTATAACTTAGGTTAGGATTTATTTTACAGGTAAATTTGTTATTATTTTAACTAGGTAGCTATTAAATAGTTCTTAACTATTTAATAGCTATTGTACCTGGTTAAAATAATTACAAAGTTGCCTGTAAAATAAATATTAATCCTAAAATAGCTATAATATAATTATAATTTATATTGTAGCTATATTAGGATTTATTTTACAGGTAAGTATTTAGCTTTAAATAGGAATAAGTTATTTAATAAGAGTTAATTTATTTCGTTAGATAAATATTATATTTAACTTAGGGGGGTGTTAGTGTTAGGGTTAGACTTAGCTTTAGGGGTTAATCCATTTATTAGAATAGCGGTGAGCTCCGATCGGAAGATTAGGGGTTAATAATTGAAGTTAGGTGTCGGCGATGTTAGGGAGGGCAGATTAGGGGTTAATACTATTTATGATAGGGTTAGTGAGGCGGATTAGGGGTTAATAACTTTATTATAGTAGCGCTCAGGTCCGCTCGGCAGATTAGGGGTTAATAAGTGTAGGCAGGTGTCGGCGACGTTGTGGGGGGCAGGTTAGGGGTTAATAAATATAATATAGGGGTCGGCGGTGTTAGGGGTAGCAGATTAGGGGTACATAGGGATAACGTAGGTGGCGGCGGTTTACGGAGCGGCAGATTAGGGGTTTAAAAAAATATGCAGGGGTCAGCGATAGCGGGGGCGGCAGATTAGGGGTTAATAAGTGTAAGGTTAGGGGTGTTTAGACTCGGGGTGCATGTTAGGGTGTTAGGTGCAGACGTAGGAAGTGTTCCCCATAGGAAACAATGGGGCTGCGTTAGGAGCTGAACGCTGCTTTTTTGCAGGTGTTAGGTTTTTTTTCAGCTCAAACAGCCCCATTGTTTCCTATGGGGGAATCGTGCACGAGCACGTTTTTGAGGCCGGCCGCGTCCGTAAGCAACTCTGGTATCGAGAGTTGCTTTTGCGGTAAAAATGCTCTTAGCTCCTTTTTTGGAGCCTAACGCAGCATTTGTTTGAACTCTCGATACCAGAGTTAATTTTATGGTGCGGCCAGAAAAAAGCCCGCGGAGCGTTAACAGCCCTTTTAGCGCCGAACTCCAAATCTAGGCCTATGTGTCTAAATAATAATTCCATAATAATATTTAATAATGTGTTTTAGTGTGTATTTACTGTAAATATTTCACATTTCTATGTGCAAATGGAAAATGTTAATTTCATTTTAAATACATATTCCTGTATATATCTGTATATACCTATACCTGTGTATCTGTACATATAGATATAGATTTATTTATTTTTTACATTATCGCATATATATATATATATATATATATATATATATAAATATATATGTAATAATAGAAATTACATTTATGTGAAGAACATAGGATTGTAAAATATGTGTAACACACTTCTTGTTTCATGATTTAGGTCTAAAGCAGTCTTGGGTTAGTGCACATGAAAATAGTCATCTTAAGGTACGTTATTGAAATATCCTATATAATAATTGGCCAAGTATGTTTGTCAGATGCAGTCATGCGCAGTAGAGACTGCACGTGACAAACATACCTGGCCTTGATCAGTGTCGGCTTGGAGCGAGGCAAGTAACAGCTGTGAGAAGCGGCCGCGCTCCCATGTGACAGCGGGCGTGCGCGAGGTACAGCGAGGCCAGTAACAGCTGTGAGAAGCGGCCGCGCGCTACATGGGAGGTGAGTGACAGCGGGCGTGCGCGAGGTACACAGCATACAAGCTGAACAGCTGTGAGGTCTGGGGAGCGCGAGGCAAGCTGTCATTCACCTCACCTCCCATGTAGTGCCGCGATGGGGGCGTAGCCGGGCGGGTGTCACTGCGATGGGCGTGGCCGTGCGGGTGTCGCCGCGATTGGGCGTGGCCGTGCGGGTGTCGTCGTGAGGGGGCGTGGCCGGGCGGGGTGCCGCGATGGGGGCGTGGCAAGAGAGGGGGGAGAAGGCCCAAAGAAGGGGGGAGAAGGGCCAAAGAAGGGGGTGAGAGCCAAATAGAGGGGGGAGAGAACAAAAGAGGGGGCAGAGAGAGCCAAATAGAGGGGGGAGAGAACAAAAGATGGGGCAGAGAGAGCCAAAGAGTGGTGAGAGAGAGCCAAAGAGGGGGGAGAGAGACAAATAGGGGGGGGGGGAGCCAAAGAGGGGGGAGAGAACAAAAGAGGGGGGAAGAGAGCCAAAGAGGGGGGAGAGAGAGCCAAACAGGGGGCAGAGAGAGCCAATGAGGGGGCAGAGAGAGCCAAAGAGTGGGGAGAGAGCCAAAGAGGGGGGAGAGAACAAAATAGGGGGCAGAGAGAGCAAAAGAAAGGGGGGAGAGAGCCAAAGAGGGGAGAGAGAGAGCAAAAGAGGGGGAGAGAACAAAAGAGGGGGCAGAGAGAGCCAAAGAGGGGGGAGAGAGCCAAAGAGGGGGGAGAGAGAGCCAAAGAGGGGGGAGAGAACAAAAGAGGGGGCAGAGAGAGCCAAAGAGGGGGGGAGAGAGAGCCAAAGAGGGGGGAGAGAACAAAAGAGGGGGGAGAGAGAGCCAAAGAGGGGGGAGAGAGAGCCAAAGAGGGGGGAGAGAGAGCCAAAGACAGGGGAGAGAGCCAAAGAGGGGGGGAGAGAACAAAAGAGGGGGCAGAGAGAGCCAAAGAGGGGAGAGAGAGAGCAAAAGAGGGTAGAGTGCAAAGAAGAGGGGGGAGAGAAAGCAAAAGAGAGGGGGAGAGAGAGCAATAGAGAGGGGGTGAGAGCAAGGGGTGGGACCGCTGTACTGCAAAAAATGGCCCGTGTACACGGGCTTTAGTACTAGTTACATATAAAATATTAATAATTATTAAAAAATTATTACAGATACTGTAAAATATTCTAAATAATCCATAGTGTGTGTGTGTATATATATATATATATATATATATATATAAATACAAAAACATTTTATTCCTCCTTATTCTTGTGGCGAGAGGAACTGTCACAGTTATTGAGGGACATTAAAGCTGGAATTGGGTGAAGATGTGGGTAAATAAGAATGCCAACTTTTTAACAGCATTGCACTATTTCTATGCTACACTGATCATTAACACTCGTTATGATGCTGTATACACTTTGAGTATTATAACTCTCAGATGATTTCTCATGGTGCATACCTACTGTCGGGTATATGAGGACTACAAGAAGTCTGAAATGTTTCTACTGGTCACTGGGACTGCTCCTAATTATATTACTATGATGATGCTTAGCATATTATGCATTTTCTAGGTCCAAACTTTATTTTTTTTTGTATTCATTATTTTTAGTGGATTTACAAAATACAAAAACATCATATGCGAGAAAGACAGTCCAACAAAATCAAAATGTACATATTATAACATGCATGGTTTTTTAATGGAGAAGCTGTTACGTTACTTCTCCCATTTACAGCGCAATCTACAAGATGAGTACATTTAAATGATTTTAAGAGAGAGATACAAAAAGACCGTCATTATGCATAATTGTTAACCATTACTTTCAGAAGAAAAAGGGGGAAGGAGAGGTAAATGAGGGGGAGAAGGGAAAAATAGGGAGAGAGCTGGGGACAGGCGTAGTGTTAGGATCTCCTATATAAAGTATATTTTTGGGCTGCTTATATTGCGAGATAAGTTGTTGCAAGAATAGTAATTTGCTCCTATCTTACAGATTTATTGATAGATTATATAATCAGAGATAGTTTGTTGGTGGAACTTTGCTCTATATGTGTCCTTTTTGTTCCCAGATGAAAATTATGTTTAAAATAAAATCCTGTTTACCCAAAAAGGTGTAGTATTTTTTTCAGAGATAATATGTGGTCTACCTCTTTTAACGATGATGAGTGTGTGGGGACTGTTTTTTTCCAAAGTCTTGGAATCAAGCGTTTGGCATAGTTCAGCAAATATTGAAGACATTTTTGGCAAAACTGGCATGGGATTTTTGGGAGGTCATTAATGAGTATCATTGAAGGTGTGATTTCTAAGTTGGTCTGTAATATGTTGTTTATACTTCTAGTGATCTCGCTCCAGAAACTCTGAATCAGGGGGCAAGAAAACCAGATGTGAGACAAATTGCCTCTCTCCACAGTGCCTCCAGCAGAGTGGGGAGGTCTGTGGTATATAGTATATACTGTGCAATCTTTGGGGCGTTAGGTACCATCGTGAAAGTAGTTTGTAATTCATTTTTGTAATAGTTTGGGAAAGTGATGATTTTTTTAATTGTTATAAATGCCTTTTTCCACCGATCATCAATAAGTGTAGTATTGAATTCCCTTTCCCATTTCTGAATATAAGACGGTCTGTGATCAGTAAATAAATGTTTGAGCAGTTTATGAATCAGGGAGATATGAGATTGGGTGATACTAGGGTTTGAGCAGAGTGTTTTGAAGGGTGTGCATGACCTCACAAGGTCTGGCCTATCCGGGCTAGTGAATTTAGCGTTGCTTGTTTGGAAATAAGGGTACCAATTCCAAAAGAAGGGGCCTATGGAAAGGAATATGTCTGCCTGGGTGCGCATCTGCCCTTCCAACAAGAGTAGTTAAACCGGAACATTCTATAGTTTGCCATTAAGTTTGGGGACTTGTGAAAATTTAAGTTGGCCGTGTGTTTGGTTATCAATCAGCGGTGTCATTGGGGATACTCGACTAGATATGTTTTGGGTAGTGGAGAGTAGGTTGTCCCAAACTTTTATTGTGCTGGCTATGTAGTAGTTGGAATACATTTTACAAGGTCAATGCTTTGCTGGAGTCCAGCATAAGTCACCTAGATTCTCCCTCCCTATCATCTGAGACTCTAAGTGGGTCCAGGCGAAGAGTGGTTCCATGCCACTATTCAGGCGAGATGGGAGTCTCTGTAATAGTATAATAGGTTGGGGGCACCCAGTATCTCATCTTCTCTGTCTAAGTGCAGTGTCTCTCTCAATATTCCTGCTTTGCGGCGGGACCAAATGAAGGATTCTATCATTTTCTGCTGTGTGAGAATGTAGGATTTGGGTAGGTCTAGAGGAAGGGTCTGAAATATATAGAGGTATTTAGGCAAGATAGTCATTTTAATGGCATGAGCTCGGCCTATCCAGGAGAAATGTCCCTTTTTGTGCCAAGAGTCTAATCATTTCTGAGTTTCTTTTTGTAAGGGGATGTAGTTTAGGTTGAATTAGTCGGGTATATGTGGGTTTATATGTATTCCTAAGTATTGTATAGAGGTTTTAATGAGAAAATCGGTTTAGTCGGTGAGGTAGCACATGTCGGAGTCTGAAATGTTGATGGGCATTAGTACAGATTTGTCCATGTTAATGGAAAAATTTGAGACCTTTTTAAATGCTTTAAACGCTCTTAGAAGTAATGGGATGGAGAGAGAGGGGGACCGAACTGTGAGTATAATGTCATCTGGATATAATAGACATTTTTGATGTAAAGGTCCAAAGTCTATCCCTATAATATCAGGGTTTTGTCTGATATGAGTCACGAGAGTTTCAACCTTGAGGGCGAACAGAAGTGGTGACAATGGGCAACCCTGTTGTGTGCCGTTTTTAATGGGGAAGCTGTGGGAGAGAGTGCCATTGCCTCGGACTCTGGTTGTTGGGTCTTTATATAGTGCTTGTATATGGGTAAGGACGATTTTAGGGATACCAAATTTTGACAGAGTGGACCACATGAACTCCCAGTCCACCCTGTCGAAAGCTCTCTCTGCATCAGTTAAGAGAAAAACCAGGGGTGTTTTATAACTCGTGGTGGAGAGAAGGTTTGCAATACTCGTATAGTGTTATCTTTGGCCTCTCTGCCTGGGATGAAGCCTACCTTGTCAGTGTGGATAAGATCGGGTAAGACTTTATTTAATCTTTGTGCTAGGATCTTGATGTATAATTTCACATCTATATTGATGAGTGAAATGGGGCGATAATTGGTTACTAGCTCTGGGGGTTTCCCTGTTTTTGGGATAACCAAAATTGTGGCTTCAAGCAGGGGCTTGGAGAAACTAGCAGATTGGTCCATAGATTGATACAGCTTGAGTAGGTGTGGGCTGATAAGATGTTTAAAGATTTGGTAAAATTTAGGGGTGAATCCATCTGGTCCGGCTATTTTTATATTTTTATATTATCTGGAGTGTGATGGGTGCCTCTAGTTCTGCACTTTGTTCTTGGGTTACAATGGGAAGTTGTATTTGTGAGAGGTAGGTTAGTCTTCATTTCTGGGTCAGAAGGGTGTAAGCTATATAGGGAGGTGTAATATTTAGCGCACTGGGTCACTATTAGACATGTGCAATTCGATTCGGTCCGAATTGAAATTCGGACGAATTTGTCGAATTCAGAGATTCGGATCGATTTGAATTTCCGAATTGCGGTAGTGCCAAATCTACCGAATAAATCTGAATCGATTCAAATTTATTCGGTAGATTCGGATGGATGTGTATTACACTAGTATTGTACAGTATACTAGTGTAATACACAGCACATCCACTTAACAATTACCGAAATTCTGAATCTATTCGAACCGAATCGAACCGAATTTTTCACGAATCCGAAAGAATCAGAATGAATCCGAAACGAATTCATTCCATTTCTTCCGAATTCGAATCGATGCGAACCGAAATTCGAATCGATCCGAAACGAATTTTTTCGAAGCTGCACAAGTCTAGTCACTATATCATTACTGTGATAGAGAGTTTTGTTGTTTGCTCCTGTAATTTGCCTCATGCATGATTTATAATGTTGTTTTTTTAAGGATCTAGCCATTAAGCGGCCCACTTTGTTAATTTCAACAAAGTACTTGGCTTTTGTTGTGAGGGCCCTAAGATACTAGTCCACACTTTTTAAGTACTAGGAGAGAGTTTTGTATTTTATTGACATGTTTATTCTTATGTGTACAGTATTATTACTTGATGTTTAAATGTGCTTTACCAGGCACTATTCATACACACATTGCAGTATATTGATCTATGGCTGTTGTGTCTATGTCCAGCATACTTAACTGATTTCCAAATGTGCTATAGTTCTATTTCATGCTGTTGATTTCTGTGTTGTGTTGTACTACAGACCTATTGGCTGTGTAATTTACATTAGCATGTCCGTATTGATGTGATGATAGTGCTACCTTTATATATGATGAGTCTGAGTTAAAGGGCCATAATACCCAAATGTTTAAACACTTGAAAGTGAAGCAGCATAACTGTAAAAAGCTGACTAGAAAATATCACCTGAAGATCTCTATGTAAAAAAGAAAGATATTTTACCTCAAAAGTTTCTAAGTAGCCACATCCCATTGTTAAGGACTTCTAAGCAGCATATCAGTATGTCTGTCCTGGGACAGCCGAAGGGTTGAGCCTCGTGCACTCTCATGTTATTTCCCCATTCAGTGTAAGGAAGTTTACAATGAAATCTCATGAGAGTTAAGTAAAATCTCATGAGATCACAGTAAAATAGTTAATGACCTCAGCACTGCTGATGCTGATTGGCTGCTGTTCATTTCTTCATTTTTTTTTAAAAAAATTTTTACCTGCAGCTGGGCTGCAGCTCAGTATAACTTTTTACACAGAACTTACTCTGCTGAGCTGAGGAAATTGTGAGGTAAAATATCTTCCTTTTTTACATAGAGATGCTCAGGTGATATTTTCCTGTCAGCTTTTTACAGTTATACTGCATCAGTTTCAAGTGATTTAGCATATGAGTATTATGTCCCTTTAAGCATTGTAATTCTGCTCTATAACAGATTTGGTAGTGTTAATATTTACATTTCATTAAGCTATAGGCTATTAGTCTTTTGTAGCATGTGCAGCAAAGGTGCTTTTACAACTCATTTTGCTTAGGCACGCAGTGCTGTTTGCAGATAGTTGGCTCCTAAACTCAATATTACAGTATTTTCCCTAAAAGGCTACAGTTCTCTTCGAGAAAGGTACCCATTCATGTAAAATAGGGCACCTATAGGTTAGGATTCATAACTATACTTTGGGTGGTCCAAAATAGTCCGTGGCAATTCACTAAGGAATTGATTATATTTGCGGATATATTTCCAATCCGTGGGGATACTCTAGTATATCTTATTACCCATTGGAGTTCAGACTTCACTTTTGATATATTTCAATGGAACGCCATTTAGGGGCAGGGGGGCGGGCAGCAGGTGCGACCAAGCCCTGGAGTACCACTACTGCTGGGGAAGCCCAAGACGTGGAATGCGATTATGTAAATCTGCAGCATGCGCACTGACAGGTAGCAGATTCTGACAAGGAAAGTGTCCTGTCGGATTTTTCTACGGCCAGGACATGCGCACATGTGCAGTGGAAATTCAATGTGACGATACTGTAAAACAAATAAAAAATCAATAAAAAAAATGATATGTATATATATATATATGTATATATATATATATATATATATATATATATATATACAGGGAGTGCAGAATTATTAGGCAATAACAACCATATTCTCAATGAACCCAAAAAACTCATTAATATCAAAGCTGAATAGTTTTGGAAGTAGTTTTTAGTTTGTTTTTAGTTATAGCTATTTTAGGGGGATATCTGTGTGTGCAGGTGACTATTACTGTGCATAATTATTAGGCAACTTAACAAAAAACAAATATATACCCATTTCAATTATTTATTTTTACCAGTGAAACCAATATAACATCTCAACATTCACAAATATACATTTCTGACAATCAAAAACAAAACAAAAACAAATCAGTGACCAATATAGCCACCTTTCTTTGCAAGGACACTCAAAAGCCTGACATCCATGGATTCTGTCAGTGTTTTGATCTGTTCACCATCAACATTGCGTGCAGCAGCAACCACAGCCTCCCAGACACTGTTCAGAGAGGTGTACTGTTTGTCCTCCTTGTAAATCTCACATTTGATGATGGACCACAGGTTCTCAATGGGGTTCAAATCAGGTGAACAAGGAGGCCATGTCATTAGATTTTCTTCTTTTATACCCATTCTTGCCAGCCACGCTGTGGAGTTCTTGGACGCGTGTGATGGAGCATTGTCCTGCATGAAAATCATGTTTTTCTTGAAGGATGCAGACTTCTTCCTGTACCACTGCTTGAAGAAGGTGTCTTCCAGAAACTGGCAGTAGGACTGGGAGTTGAGCTTGACTCCATCCTCAACCCGAAAAGGCCCCACAAGCTCATCTTTGATGATACCAGCCCAAACCAGTACTCCACCTCCACCTTGCTGGCGTCTGAGTCGGACTGGAGCTCTCTGCCCTTTACCAATCCAGCCACGGGCCCATCCATCTGGCCCATCAAGACTCACTCTCATTTCATCAGTCCATAAAACCTTAGAAAAATCAGTCTTGAGATATTTCTTGGCCCAGTCTTGACGTTTCAGCTTGTGTGTATATATATACAGGGAGTACAGAATTATTAGGCAAATGAGTAATTTGACCACATCATCCTCTTTATGCATGTTGTCTTACTCCAAGCTGCATAGGCTCGAAAGCCTACTACCAATTAAGCATATTAGGTGATGTGCATCTCTGTAATGAGAAGGGGTGTGGTCTAATGACATCAACACCCTATATCAGGTGTGCATAATTATTAGGCAACTTCCTTTCCTTTGGCAAAATGGGTCAAAAGAAGGACTTGACAGGCTCAGAAAAGTCAAAAATAGTGAAATATCTTGCAGAGGGATGCAGCACTCTTAAAATTGCAAAGCTTCTGAAGCGTGATCATCGAACAATCAAGCGTTTCATTCAAAATAGTCAACAGGGTCGCATGAAGCGTGTGGAAAAACCAAGGCGCAAAATAACTGCCCATGAACTGAGAAAAGTCAAGCGTGCAGCTGCCAAGATGCCACTTGCCACCAGTTTGGCCATATTTCAGAGCTGCAACATCACTGGAGTGCCCAAAAGCACAAGGTGTGCAATACTCAGAGACATGGCCAAGGTAAGAAAGGCTGAAAGACGACCACCACTGAACAAGACACACAAGCTGAAACGTCAAGACTGGGCCAAGAAATATCTCAAGACTGATTTTTCTAAGGTTTTATGGACTGATGAAATGAGAGTGAGTCTGGATGGGCCCGTGGCTGGATTGGTAAAGGGCAGAGAGCTCCAGTCCGACTCAGACGCCAGCAAGGTGGAGGTGGAGTACTGGTTTGGGCTGGTATCATCAAAGATGAGCTTGTGGGGCCTTTTCGGGTTGAGGATGGAGTCAAGCTCAACTCCCAGTCCTACTGACAGTTTCTGGAAGACACCTTCTTCAAGCAGTGGTACAGGAAGAAGTCTGCATCCTTCAAGAAAAACATGATTTTCATGCAGGACAATGCTCCATCACACGCCTCCAAGTACTCCACAGCGTGGCTGGCAAGAAAGGGTATAAAAGAAGAAAATCTAATGACATGGCCTCCTTGTTCACCTGATCTGAACCCCATTGAGAACCTGTGGTCCATCATCAAATGTGAGATTTACAAGGAGGGAAAACAGTACACCTCTCTGAACAGTGTCTGGGAGGCTGTGGTTGCTGCTGCACGCAATGTTGATGGTGAACAGATCAAAACACTGACAGAATCCATGGATGGCAGGCTTTTGAGTGTCCTTGCAAAGAAAGGTGGCTATATTGGTCAGTGATTTGTTTTTGTTTTGTTTTTGAATGTCAGAAATGTATATTTGTGAATGTTGAGATGTTATATTGGTTTCACTGGTAAAAATAAATAATTGAAATGGGTATATATTTGTTTTTTGTTAAGTTGTCTAATAATTATGCACAGTAATAGTCACCTGCACACACAGATATCCCCCTAAAATAGCTATAACTAAAAACAAACTAAAAACTACTTCCAAAACTATTCAGCTTTGATATTAATGAGTTTTTTGGGTTCATTGAGAACATGGTTGTTGTTCAATAATAAAATTAATCCTCAAAAATACAACTTGCCTAATAATTCTGCACTCCCTGTATGTATATATATATATATATATATATATATATATATATATATATATATATATATATATATATATATATATATATATATATATATATATAATTTAAAGCAAGTCTTCTGACTTGTTTAGATTTGTAAATGGTTTACACAATGAGTTATTTTCTCTATATACAGTATATATATATATATACATATATATATATACAGGACACACTTTAATTGTCTCCTTTTTCATCACAGTGACAAGTGATTGAACTGTGATACAGAGCATGTGCAGTAAGAAGTAGCAGATTCTGACAAGGTAGCAAAATCTGATAGAACACAGGCAGTACACACAGAGCAAGGCATTGTTGCCAGGACAGGAGATGTCGTTGGTGTCCTGACCAGGGATCAAGGCACCAAATCACTACTGCTTTGTCAATCAACTGCATTACTGGAACCTGTATATACACACATATGCTGTGAGTTCCCCGTGGAGCAACATTCAAACACCACAGCTTCTCAGTGAGTCAGCAGCATACTGACACAATACACACCACTACCCGCTCTCTCAGCAGCAGGGATAGGCAAGGTGTCTGTAAACGGACACTGGTGTCCGTGACTGGCCCTTGCAGTGTCCGCCACTCGTTTTGTTGCAGGGAGGGACTCCGGAGTAGGACAGATGAATGCTTGTCCTGACTCCTCCTTGACGCGCGCGGCGACACGTTTTGCGGGATTGGGGCTACTATTATCAGAAGATTCAAGAAGCAAGCTGCCACTGCACTGTGTCCCTGGAGCTTTTCTTTATATGCAAAGGTGAAGCATAAAAAAGCAGTGCACTTTAACAGGCACCGACCTGAGATATTCTAGAGCTTAATTATAAGGAAGCCATAGTGGTAATGTTAGCTTGTGTCCTGCTTTTGCACATCTCTAGTTTACCTCAGTTGTTATAAATGTATTCCAATTTTAATTTCTTCAATTGAAGACAATAGCTATTCTGATATCCCAGATTGTCATGAAATAAAAATAATCAATACCATTTTGTAATTTTCACTAGAACTGACTCTGGAGAAGAAGTAAGGGCGCTAAAAAAGCTTAAAATACCCCTTAAAAGCTTGACATTAGGTTAAAAACAAAAATGACCAGGGATTAGATAAATTATAGTATTTTTTATAGATATCAAAAATAAACAAACACAAAATTAAAAAAAGGACACAATACATATATTTTAAAAGGGACGTCTCCCTATAATTTCTCAAATATACTTGTATCAATAAATTCAATGTATAAAAGAGTGCCAGAGTAAAATAGTGGTAGATACTGTAATGTTTCAAAATAGTTCACTCCTTAAGACATTGCCGTTTATCGGATAATGTCTATATTTAGTCTCAGATGTCAGGTCTACAAAGACTCTTGGTAGCTGGTCTATATTACACTTGCAGGTATAACCATCTGCACTTTATCTGTGAATATACAAGTTAAAAACGTCTTACATTTATGGTGACACTTTACCGGTAGCCGATCTCTGTCTAGCGTGCTTCGTGGGTGTTCCTCGAGATCTTGGCGTCTGACGTCAAAGTTTCCGGATCAGGGGCTCGTCTCTACCCAGCCAACCAGAACCTCTGTGGGTTCCGGTCTATTTATCTGTTGTTGTCCGATTCGTATCTTAATGCTTGGATAATAGTTGGAGATTGCTCTTAATGCTCTGCATGCAACCTCTATTGGTGCTATCCGCCAGGGGATAGAAAAGGATAGAATTACAACCCGGGTTAATAACTTTTCCTCTGTCTGATGGTAGTTCAATATGTGGTACTAGTGTTTTCTACGCGTTTCACTCCTTTAAGAGCTTTATCAAGAATGACTAGCCCACATTATCCTCCTCCTTTTAAAGAGATCCATTTGTTTCCATTGGTCAAAACTTTATGGTGATTAAAGGTGGTATTTCTTCTGACATTTCAAACTTTGTTCCTTTTTTGTCTTTGGTGGAAAAGACATTTTCTCCATTTGTTCTTAAAGGGACATTTCACTTTCTTTAAAGCTTATATTCCCTTCTTAATGATAACAGCATAACGTTTACAGTATCTTTTAACCACTTTGTCCGATATTCTCTGGTAATTTTATTGAGATTATATATATACAAAAGTTAGTTAAACTAGACATAAATTAAATTAAACAGAAATTAAAATAGACAGGTATCTGTTTTATAAAACCCACAAAGATATTAAAGAAAAATTATTAAAAGTGTAACATTTAGTCTTAATAAATGGGGATACAGCTAGTTCAGAATTTAAACCTCTAGGGTTCAGAGTATCATATTTGAATATTAGCTCTGCCTCCTTTATTAGCAGCTTTTTTTCAATATTCCCCCCTCGCCAGTGTTTCTTTATGGTTTTAATTCCCCAATATGTTAAGTCCTTTGTTCTCCCTTTGTGAATAGTTTTAAAATGTTTATATAAATAAGTATCCTCCAACCCTTTTTCTATGCTTCTTAAGTGTTCCCTGATTCGGCCCCTTATCGCTCTTTTTGTTTCTCCGATATAGAACAAATTGCAGGTGCATTTTAAAACATATATTGCACAGGTATGTGTACACCTAATTAGCTCTTTAATTTGGAAATTATCTTGGGAATTATTAAACTTAATTTCTTTAGTTTTTTTGCTATGACCGCAGGCCTTGCAAGAGTAACATGGAAAAAACCCCATTGGTTTTGTCCCAAATAAAAAAAATTGTATTGTTAATCTTTTATTACCTTTCTTTCTTTTTAATTCACTTGGTGCTAAGAGTGATTTTAGATTTGCAGCTTTTTTAAAAATGAAGGTAGGATTATTAGGAATTTTTTCTCCTAGAATACTGTCCTCTTTTAAGATGTGCCAGTGTCTTTTTACAATTCTCTTTATCAAATTATTATCCACATTATATTCTGTAATGAAAGGTACCTTAATCTTTTCACCATCTGTATTTTTAATTTTTTCTTTGTACGTTAAAAGAGTCTCCCTTTCAATATTTTTGGCCCTTTGTATAGCTTTTTTTGTGTGTTCTTTATTATAACCTCTAGAATTGAATCTCTCTTCTAGAATCTCAGCCTGCTGTTCAAAATCCATTAGTCTCGAACAGTTTTTCCTAATTCTTAGAAATTGTCCCACAGGGATATTCTCTTTCCAAGTATTCAAATGACAGCTCTCAGCATGAATATATGTGTTACAGTCTACCTTTTTAAAGTGTGTTTTTTTTTCTAAGGTGTTATTAATGGACATAATTTCTAAATCCAGAAATGTTATAGCAGTTTTACTGTAATTATGAGTAAAAGTTAAACCATACGTATTATTATTCATTTCATTAAGAAGAGCTAGAAGTCCAGATTCTGGTCCTTTCCATACAAGCAGAAGGTCATCTATATATCTTTTATAGAGTACAAGGTTTGCACCATAGCTACCCCTGCCAAAGAAATGAGTCTCCCAGGCTCCCATAAATAAATTGGCGTAGCTAGGTGCAAACCTTGTACCCATAGCTGTACCCTCCGCTTGTATGTAGAAAGTGTCATTAAACGAAAAATAATTGTTTTCTAAGATAAATTTAATAATTTTTAATATATAATTTTTTTGTATTTCGGTCATTTCTCTATCTGATGTTAAGAAAGTGTCTACTGCTTTAATACCTTTAGTATGATTGATTACGGTATAAAGTGACGAAACGTCACAAGTCACTAGATACATGTCATCCTCCCATTTCAGGCAGTTTAATACATTTAGAACTTGTGTGGAATCTCTAAGATATGAGTCCAATTTTTGGACATATTTCTGCAGGTATCCATCTACATATTTTGACAAATTTGCTGATAGGGAGTCAATCCCTGAAATTATAGGCCTCCCCGGTGGATTAATTAGGCTTTTGTGGATTTTTGGGAGGAAATAAAAAATTGGGATTCTTGGGTGTTTTGGGATTAAAAACTGAAATTCCTTTTCTTTAAGTATCTGTGATTTCTTACCTTCTAATAAAATTTTATTCAGTGTCTGTATAAACTTTGTGGTTGGATCAAAGTCTAGTTTTTTATAAGTCTTATTATCATTGAGTAATCTGTGTGCTTCTTTTAGGTAATTTTGTGTGTCCATAAGGACAATACCTCCGCCCTTATCAGCTGATTTAATAGTCAGCTCAGTGTTATTTTTCAGATTATCAAGTACGGTTCTTTCTTTTTTAGTCATATTTTCTTAATTTGGGTGGATTACACTTTTTTAAATTACTTAAAACCAGTTTTTCAAATGTGTACAGATAGTTACCTTTGGAATTTATAGGATTAAAATAAGATTTTGGTTTTAAGTTGGAGTGTATATATTTTTCTGTATTTACACTAGTACCACATATTGAACTACCATCAGTCTTTGTAGACCTGACATCTGAGACTAAATATAGACATTATCCGATAAACGGCAATGTCCTAAGGAGTGAACTATTTTGAAACATTACAGTATCTACCACTATTTTACTCTGGCACTCTTTTATACATTGAATATTTTATACATTGAATTTATTGATACAAGTGTATTTGAGAAATTATAGGGAGACGTCCCTCTTAAAATATATGTATTGTGTCCTTTTTTAATTTTGTGTTTGTTTATTTTTGATATCTATAAAAATACTATAATTTATCTAATCCCTGATCATTTTTGTTTTAAACCTAATGTCAAGCTTTTAAGGGGTATTTTAAGCTTTTTTTAGCGCCCTTACTTCTTCTCCAGAGTTTGTCTAATTTCCATTGTAACAGTCTGAAGGATCTGTTATTTAGTTAAGGTGTCTGATACCCCACACTTAGCGCACTTCAATTACCCACCACCACACACTTTTTCACTTTCCTTCATTGTTAGTAGCGGCTAGTGAAAGCATGGATGACATATTTGACTTTAGGGACAAAATTTTCTTAGGTATGAAAGATGATAATATCCCACACACTGACACAATTTCATCTGATAATACTTCAGATCTTATGCAAAGTTTGGAATATGCACTAATTAAAGAACTTAAGCAGAAAATGGAATTAGTTTTTCTAAACAGATATACACAAAAAGGAATTATCCCAAGAGGCTTACAAATTAAGAAAAACTGCACCTTTCCTTTAAAAGAAGATTTACAATTAGAATGGAAGGACACACTCACAAAGGCTTCAAACACTTTAATAGATATATTAAAAAGATCACGAAAAGGGACTTTAGCAGAAATTGAGAAGAGTATTTTGGAAATTAAAGAAAAACTCATAGATAGAAAAAATGAGAATGAATATAAAGAAAGACAGAGAGTAATCATTGGGAAATTAGATAATTTAAATAAAGATCTTCTAAGGACGAAATGGGGAAAAATGGAAAGGGACACTAAAGACAATCTTGCACAACAAGACATAACTAATGAAGATGTGATGGAGATTACAGATAAAAGCACTAAGAATGAAAAAAGATTAAGGAAAGAAAATCACATAAACTCGAACACCTACGAACACAGAAGTAACCAACAATATAGAAATGAAAACATGCACAATAAAACACAGGGATATAATCGACAAAATGAATATGGTACAAATTGCAACTATAGTCAGAATGTTAATAATGAAAGACCATGGTATCCAAGATATGGTAATAGAAATTACCAAAATTGGGAACCAAGGTCATACAACAATTATAACACTAACTATTATCATAGAACTTCATATAATAGGGAAAAGGAATGGCAATATCCTAGAAGGCCCTACAGGGCTGAGAATTTTAGAGAGGACAGAAATAATCAATATGAACAGTGGAGGACCCCTACCTATAATCGTTTCAATGCCTTTAGAGAAGCAGAAGGGAGGGAAGACAGAAATACTAATACCAGTCCCCTTTTTTTAGAGAAGAGCCCTCTAAAGGAGGGCAATCAAATGTTTCCGATCAGGATAGAAAAAGAACTAAACCGAAAGAAAAAAAGAAGTTTAGAGGAAAGAGAGGAAGGGGAATGCTCAAACGAAGCAAAAAGGCTGCGATAATCAAAGGTCAGCAGGAAATTTTTAATCTAAGCAGTATTCACCTAAAAACAGAGGAAGAGAAGGTTCTAGGTCTAGGTTTATCCTATGCCCCTACAACTAGACTTAATAAAATTCGTAAGGAATCTAACCCTCAAAAGATTTTATTTAAAAAATCCTGCTGAGAAAGAGCTTATTGCCCAACCTGTAAATACAGAAACATATATACACTCCAACTTAAAACCAAAATCTTATTTTAATCCTATAAATTCCAAAGGTAACTATCTGGACACATTTGAATAACTGGTTTTAAGTGATTTAAAAAAGTGTAATCCACCCAAATTAAGAAAATATAATATGACTAAAAAAGAAAGAACCGTACTTGATAATCTGAAAAATAACACTGAGCTGACTATTAAATCAGCTGATAAGGGCGGAGGTATTGTCCTTATGGACACACAAAATTACCTAAAAGAAGCACACAGATTACTCAATGATAATAAGACTTATAAAAAAACTAGACTTTGATCCAACCACAAAGTTTATACAGACACTGAATAAAATTTTATTAGAAGGTAAGAAATCACAGATACTTAAAGAAAAGGAATTTCAGTTTTTAACCCCAAAACACCCAAGAATCCCAATTTTTTATTTCCTCCCAAAAATCCACAAAAGCCTAATTAATCCACCGGGGAGGCCTATAATTTCAGGGATTGACTCCCTATCAGCAAATTTGTCAAAATATGTAGATGGGTACCTGCAGAAATATGTCCAAAAATTGGACTCATATCTTAGAGATTCCACACAAGTTCTAAATTTATTAAACTCCCTGAAATGGGAGGATGACATGTATCTAGTGACTTGTGACGTTTCGTCACTTTATACCGTAATCAATCATACTATATAGATATATAGATGACCTTCTGCTTGTATGGAAAGGACCAGAATCTGGACTTCTAGCTCTTCTTAATGAAATGAATAATAATACGTATGGTTTAACTTTTACTAATTACAGTAAAACTGCTATAACATTCCTGGATTTAGAAATTATGTCCATTAATAACACCTTAGAAACAAAAACACACTTTAAAAAGGTAGACTGTAACACATATATTCATGCTGAGAGCTGTCATTTGAATACTTGGAAAGAGAATATCCCTGTGGGACAATTTCTAAGAATTAGGAAAAACTGTTCGAGACTAATGGATTTTGAACAGCAGGCTGAGATTCTAGAAGAGAGATTCAATTCTAGAGGTTATAATAAAGAACACACAAAAAAAGCTATACAAAGGGCCAAAAATACTGAAAGGGAGACTCTTTTAACGTACAAAGAAAAAATTTAAAATACAGATGGTGAACAGATTAAGGTACCTTTCATTACAGAATATAATGTGGATAATAATTTGATAAAGAGAATTGTAAAAAGACACTGGCACATCTTAAAAGAGGACAGTATTCTAGGAGAAAAAATTCCTAATAATCCTACCTTCATTTTTAAAAAAGCTGCAAATCTAAAATCACTCTTAGCACCAAGTGAATTAAAAAGAAAGAAAGGTAATAAAAGATTAACAATATAAAAAAAAATATTTGGGACAAAACCAATGGGTTTTTTTCCATGTTACTCTTGCAAGGCCTGCGGTCATAGCAAAAAAACTAAAGAAATTAAGTTTAATAATTCCCAAGATGATTTCCAAATTAAAGAGCTAATTAGGTGTACACATACCTGTGCAATATATGTTTTAAAATGCACCTGCAATTTGTTCTATATCGGAGAAACAAAAAGAGCGATAAGGGACAGAATCAGGGAACACTTAAGAAGCATAGAAAAAGGGTTGGAGGATACTTATTTCTATAAACATTTTAAAACTATTCACAAAGGGAGAACAAAGGACTTAACATATTGGGGAATTAAAACCATAAAGAAACACTGGCGAGGGGGGAATATTGAAAAAAAGCTGCTAATAAAGGAGGCAGAGCTAATATTCAAATATGATACTCTGAACCCTAGAGGTTTAAATTCTGAACTAGATGTATCCCCATTTATTAAGACTAAATGTTACACTTTTAATAATTTTTCTTTAATATCTTTGTGGGTTTTATAAAACAGATACCTGTCTATTTTAATTTCTGTTTAATTTAATTTAATTTATGTCTAGTTTAACTAACTTTTGTATATATATAATCTCAATAAAATTACCAGAGAATATCGGACAAAGTGGTTAAAAGATACTGTAAACGTTATGCTGTTATCATTAAGAAGGGAATATAATCTTTAAAGAAAGTGAAATTTCCCTTTAAGAACAAATGGAGAAAATGTCTTTTCCACCAAAGACAAAAAAGGAACAAAGTTTGAAATGTCAGAAGAAATACCACCTTTAATCACCATGAAGTTTTGACCAATGGAAACAAATGGATCTCTTTAAAAGGAGGAGGATAATGTGGGCTAGTCATTCTTGATAAAGCTCTTAAAGGAGTGAAACGCGTAGAAAACACTAGTACCACATATTGAACTACCATCAGACAGAGGAAAAGTTATCAACCCGGGTTGTAATTCTATCCTTTTCTATCCCCTGGCGGATAGCACCAATAGAGGTTGCATGCAGAGCATTAAGAGCAATCTCCAACTATTATCCAAGCATTAAGATACGGATCGGACAACAACAGATAAATAGACCGGAACCCACGGAGGTTCTGGTTGGCTGGGTAGAGACGAGCCCCTGATCCGGAAACTGTGACGTCAGACGCCAAGATCTCGAGGAACACCCACGAAGCACGCTAGACAGAGATCGGCTACCGGTAAAGTGTCACCATAAATGTAAGACATTTTTAACTTGTAAATTCACAGATAAAGTGCAGATGGTTATACCTGCAAGTGTAATATAGACCAGCTACCAAGAGTCTTTGTAGACCTGACATCTGAGACTAAATATAGACATTATCCGATAAACGGCAATGTCCTAAGGAGTGAACTATTTTGAAACATTACAGTATCTACCACTATTTTACTCTGGCACTCTTTTATACATTGAATTTATTGATACAAGTGTATTTGAGAAATTATAGGGAGACGTCCCTTTTAAAATATATGTATTGTGTCCTTTTTTAATTTTGTGTTTGTTTATTTTTGATATCTATAAAAAATACTATAATTTATCTAATCCCTGGTCATTTTTGTTTTTAACCTAATGTCAAGCTTTTAAGGGGTATTTTAAGCTTTTTTAGCGCCCTTACTTCTTCTCCAGAGTTTGTCTAATTTCCATTGTAACAGTCTGAAGGATCTGTTATTTAGTTAAGGTGTCTGATACCCCACACTTAGCGCACTTCAATTACCCACCACCACACACTTTTTCACTAGAACTGCTTGTGCAATGCTGAATGCAGACACCGTATACTGTCCGCATTCAGCGATGTCTAGCAGACATGATAAGCTACAGTGTATCATGTCCGCCAGACTTTGTTAAATCGGCCCCATAGTCTGATTTAAAAACTACTACTATACACTTTTTAAAAAAAAAATCATGTTTTTTATTGTTACTGTATTCTTTATACCCTAAATCCAACAAAATGGTGATATTTCCTTTTTTAATCTTTCTTGCACCACACACAATAAAATGTATAATCCAGTTAGATTGATGGAAATTTTGATTCCATTAAAGGGATACTAAACCCAATTTGTTTTCTTTAATGATTTAGACAGAGCATGCAATTTTAAGCAACTTTCTAATGTACTCCTATTATCAATTTCTCTTCATTCTCTTGGTATCTTTATTTGAAAAAGCAGGAATGTAAGCTTAGTAGCTGGCCCATCTTTGGTTCAGAACCTGGGTAGAGCTTGCTGATTGGTAGCTAAATGTAGACCTTGGTGTCCTTCACTAAGGTTTGTATTTTGTAAAATGTCCACCACAGGCTTGGTCCGTGCCTATCCCCGCTCAGCAGGCATGCTGCTTGAATCCTGATGCTCTTGTCACATATGTGTGTATGACACTGATATAACTTTTATTAGAATCATTTTGAAAATGTTAATATATTACAAAAATGATTATATTTAAAATTAAAATGCACCTATGCCCATTTCAATTTTGAGTTTTCTATCCCTTTAACAACATTACATGCTCTGTGTGATGAGAGCAGGAAGTGATGTCACTAGTTTGGGGGCGGGGCTTAGGTCCGTTAGTCTGTGTCGCAGTTAGTTAGTGAAATCAACCTGACTAGATGTATGTTTCTATGCTCTGTAATAAAATAGACTTGTACCATAATTGCTGTGTCCTGCATATGTCCTGCATCTCATGACATGGTGTCAGAAGTTCTTGCCTGCGCTTCTGTTCCTGATCGATGACAATTTCAAAGTTTACCCCACCTGAGCCTTTTGACTTCTCTCCGCCTGCAGCTTGGCCCACATGGCTGCTTGCCTAATAGAGTTCTTGTATACCACAAAACTATGGCCTAAAATGTCTACATTAGATTTAATACCCCCCTTCAGAGACATCTCTTTTGGGACTGATCTGCAGCTTGTATCTTATGTAAGATTTTTTTTTGAGGACATGCATTTACCTATGTTTTACCTACCCTATGGAGCTTCCGTTCTTTCCCATTATCCACACTTGCCACATCCCTTGCTTGTATGGATCTTGTCATGGTGTTGTCACTCTTCTTAATTTAAGGGAAACTGTGTAAGAAAGCTGGAACTGAAGATGTACTTCTCAGTGTAGTAAAGTCTGTAATGAACTCTAACCCTGCACAAGGAATGAGGATCATGAACCATGGGCATCTTTTTCATAAAACAAGTAAATTTATGCTTACCTGATAAATTAATTTTGTCTACGATACGACGAGTCCACGGATTTCATCCTTACTTGTGGGATATTAACCTCCTGCTAACAGGAAGTGGCAAAGAGCACCACAGCAGAGTTGTATATATAGCTCCTCCCTTCCCTCCACCCCCAGTCATTTGACCTAAGGCTAGGAAGAGAAAGGAAAAGCTAAAGGTGCAGAGGTGACTGAAGTAAAAATATAATGTAAATCTGTCTGAAAAATGACAGGGAGGGCCGTGGACTCGTCGTATCGTAGAAGAAATTAATTTATCAGTTAAGCATAAATTTACTTTTCTTCTACAAGATACGACGAGTCCACGGATTTCATCCTTACTTGTGGAATACAATACCAAAGCTACAGGACACTGATGAAATGGGAGGGACAAGACAGAGACTTAAACGGAAGGCACCACTGCTTGAAGAACTTTTCTCCCAAAAACAGCCTCAGAAGAAGCAAAAGTATCAAATTTGGAAAATTTGGAAAAAGTATGAAGAGATGACCAAGTCTCAGCCTTGCAAATCTGTTCAACAGAAGCATAGTTTTTAAAAGCCCATGTGGAAGCCACAGCCCTAGTAGAATGAGCTGTAATTCTTTCAGGAGGCTGCTGTCCAGCAGTCTCATATGCCAGGCGGATGATACTCTTCAGTCAAAAAAGAAAGAGAGGTAGCCGTAGCTTTCTGTCCCCTACGCTTTCCAGAATAAACAATGAATAATGAAGATGATTGACGGAAACTTCAAGGCACGGACCACGTCCAGGTTATGTAACAGACGCTCCTTCTTAGAAGAAGGATTAGGACACAAGGAAGGAACAACAATTTCCTGATTAATATTCTTATTTGAAACAACCTTGTATTGTATGTATTGGGTACTTGTAAAGCACGGCTAATTACCCGTAAGGGTCTCAAGGCGCTGCTCATTTTATCGACCTCAGAAGGATGAAAGGCTGAGTGGACCTCGCCGGAGATCGAACCTGCAACCCTTGGGTTGCTACAGAGCTCAGCCACAGTGCCTTAGCATGCTGAGCTATCTGTCCGGTGTTAGGAAGGAATCCAGGTTTGGTACACAAAACCACCTTATAAGAATGAAAGATAAGATAAGTCGAATCACATTGTAACGCTGAAAGCTCAGAAACTCTACGAGCAGAAGAAATAGCAACCAAAAACAAAACTTTCCAAGATAACAATTTAATATCTATGGAATGCATGGGTTCAAACGGAACCCCTTGAAGAACTCTAAGAACTAAATTCAAACTCCAGGGTGGAGTAATTGGTCTAAATACAGGCTTAATACTGGTTAGAGCCTGACAAAAAGACTGAACATCTGGAACATCTGCCAAACGTTTGTGTAGCAAAATTGACAAAGCAGAAATCTGTCCCTTTAAGGAACTCGCTGATAACCCTTTCTCCAATCCTTCTTGGAGAAAAGACAGAATTCTGGGAATCCTAACTTTACTCCATGAGTAGCCCTTGGATTCACACCAAAAAAGATATTTACGCCATATCTCATGATAGATCTTTCTAGTGACAGGCTTACGTGCCTGTATCAATGACCAAATCTGAGAATCCCTGCTTAGATAAAATCAAGCGTTCAATCTCCAAGCAGTCAGCTGCAGAGAATTTAGATTTGGATGTTGGAAAGGTCCTTGAATGAGAAGGTCCTGTCTCAATGGAAGTTTCCACGGTGGCAGAGAGGACATGTCCACTAGATCCGCATACCAAGTCCTGCATGGCCACGCAGGCGCGATCAGAATTACTGAAGTTCTCTCCTGTTTGATCTGAGCAATCACGCGTGGAAGGAGAGGAAATGGTAGAAACACATAAGCTAGGATGAACGACCAAGGCACTGCTAAGGCATCTATCAGTTTGGCCTGAGGATCCCTCGAGCTGGATCTGTATCTTGGAAGCTTGGCATTCTGTCGAGATGCCATCAGATCCAATTCCGGTCTGCCCCATCAGAGAATCAGTGAGGCAAACACCTCCGGATGGAGTTCCCACTCCCCCGGGTGAAAAGTCTGTCGACTTAGAAAATCCGCTTCCCAGTTCTCTACTTCTGGGATGTAGATTTGCCGACAGATAACAAGAATGGGCCTCCGCCCATCAAATTATCTTGGATACTTCTGTCATCGCCAAGGAACTCCTCGTTCCCCTCTGATGATTGCTATAAGCCACAGTCGTGATATTGTCCGACTGGAATCTGATGAATTTTGCCGAAGCCAACTGAGGCCATGCCTAAAGAGCATTGAATATTGCTCACAATTCCAGAATATTGATTGGAAGTAGAGACTCCACCTGAGTCCATACACCCTGAGCCTTCAGGGAATTCCAGACTGCACCCCAGCCCAGTAGGCTGGCGTCCATTGTCACTTTCACCCACGAGGGTCTGCGGAAACACGTCCCCTGGGACAGATGATCCAGTGATAACCACCAAAGAAGAGAGTCTCTGGTCTCTTGATCCAGATTTATCTGAGGAAATAAATTTGCATAGTCCCCATTCCACTGTCCGAGCATGCACAGCTGCAGTGGTCTGAGATGAAAATGAGCAAACAGAATGATGTCCATTGCCGCTACCATTAATCCAATTACCTCCATACACTGAGCCACTGATGGCCAAGGATTGGACTGAAGGGCTCGGAAAGTATTTAGAATTTTTGATTTTCTGATCCCCGTCAGAAATATTTTCATGTCTACAGAGTCTATCAGAGTTCCCAAGAAGGGAACCCTTGTCAGTGGAACTAGTGAACTCTTTTCTAGGTTCACCTTCCATCCGTGAGATCTCAGAAAGGACAACACTGTGTCTGTATGAGATTTCGTCAGATGATAAATCGACACCTGAATCAAAATATCGTCCAGATAAGGCGCCACTGCTATGCCACGCGGTCTGAGAACCGCCAGAAGGAAACCCTAGAACCTTTGTGAAGATCCTGAGTGCTGTGGCCAACCCGAAGGGAAGAGCCACAAATTGAAAATGTTTGTCCAGGAAAGCAAACCTTAGGTACTGATGATGATCCTTGTGAATAGGAATATGAAGGTATGCATCCTTCCGGTCCACGGTAGTCATATATTGACCCTCCTGGATCATTGGTAAAATTGCTCGGATGGTCTCCATCTTGAAGGATGGAACTCTGAGAAACTTGTTTAGACTCTTGAGATCTAAAATAGGTCTGAACGTTCCCTCTTTTTGGGAACCACGAAAAGATTTGAGTAAAAGCCCTGTCCCTGTTCTAGTCTTGGAACGGGACGAATTACTCCCATAGTGGAGAGGTCTTTTACACAACGTAAGAACGCCTCTCTTTTTATCTGGTCTACAGACAATCGTGAAAGAAGAAATCTCCCTCTTGGGAGAAAATCCTTGAATTCCAGTTGATACCCGTGGGTCACGATTTCCAGTGCCCAGTGGTCTTGAACATCTCTTGCCCAAGCCTGGGCAAAGAAAGAAAGTCTGCCCCCTACTAGATCCGGTCCCGGATTGGAGGCCGCCCCTTCATGCTGTCTTTGTAGCAGCAGCGGGCTTCTTGGGTTGTTTACCCTTGTTCCAAGCCTGGTTGGGTCTCCAGACAGACTTGGATTGAGCAAAATTCCCTTCCTGCTTTGTGGAGGAAGAGGAAGCAGAGGGTACTCCTTTAAAATTTCTAAAGGAACGAAAATTATTTTGTTTACCCCTAATCTTAACAGACTTATCCTGAGGTAGGGCGTGACCTTTACCTCCAGTAATGTCAGAAATGATTTCCTTCAACTCAGGCCCGAATAGGGTCTTACCCTTGAAAGGAATAGCTAAGAACTTAGATTTAGATGACACATCAGCAGACCATGATTTTAACCATAACGCTCTATGCGCTAAAATGGCAAATCCTGCATTTTTCGCCGACAATTTAGCAATTTGAAAGGCGGCATCTGTAATAAAAGAATGAGCTAGCTTGAGAGCCTTAATTCTATATAAAATGTCCTCTAAAGGGGTCTCCACCTTCAAAGACTCTTCTAGAACATCAAACCAAAAAGCTGCTGCAGTAGTAACCGGAACAATGCAAGCTGTTGGTTGTAAAAGGAAACCCTGATGAATAAATAATTTCTTTAGAAGACCCTCTTAGAAGATAAGAAGAACTTCTTATCCATAGGGTCTTTGAAAGCACAACAGTCCTCAATAGGAATAGTTGTACGCTTAGCCAGGGTAGATATAGCTCCCTCCACCTTAGGGACAGTCTGCCAAGAGTCCCGAATGGTGTCTGATATGGTATACCCGGTCTGTCCCATTCCTTCTTAATAATTTCCAAAATTCTTTTAGGAACCAGAAAAACATCAGTGTAAGTAGGCACCTCTAGATATTTGTCCATTTTACACAATTTCTCTGGTGGTATTACAATAGGGTCACAATCATCCAGAGTCGCTAAAACCTCCTGAAGTAACAGGCGGAGGTGTTCAAGCTTAAATTTAAAGGACATTTCGTCCGAATCTGTCTGAGGTAACATACTTCCTGGGTCGGAAAGTTCTCCCTCAGACAACAATTCCCTGACCCCCAACTCAGAGCCCTGTGAGGGTACATCGAAAATAGCCAACAAAGCATCAGAGGACTCAGTATTCACATTAATTCCTGTCCTACTACATTTACCCTGTAACACTGGTAACTTAGATAATACCTCTGTAAGGGTAGTTGACATAACTGCAGCCATATCCTGCAGAGAAAAAGAATTATATGCACTTGAGGTACTTGGCGTCGCTTGTGTGGGTGTTAAAGGTTATGACACTTGTGGAGAATTAGATGGCATATCCTGATTCTCTTCAGACTGAGAATCATCCTTAGGCACACTTCTTTACCTAAAATATGCTTTTTACATTGTAAGGCCCTTTCAGTACAAGAGGTACACAAAGTAAGATGGGGTTCCACAATGGCTTCTAAACACATAGAACAATTAGTTTCCTCAATGTCAGACATGTTGAACAGACTAGTAATAGCCACAATAGTCATAAATCACCTCATTTATTGATTCACACAACTTTTAGAAAAATGTGTATTGCGCCTTTAAGAAATAATTTTTTCTCAAACTGCCTAAAACGTTTAAAAAATGCTACACAATTAAATATAATAATTCAATTGGCCCAAAAATTATTAAACCCTATAAGTAAAAGGTGTATTTACCCTCTAAGAGACATTTTAATCAAAAAATATATCTTAACAGAAAAAATGACCCCTGCACCTCGCCACAGCTCTGCTGTGGCACCTACCTGCCCCCAGGGTACTGCAAAATTACTCGACAATGATCCGGTGAACAGAAAACAACTTTAGGCCCCACCGGAGCTAATGCCTGCTGCTTTCTCAGTCAGAGTAATATGTGTGTCTGAGCGCCCGAAATAGGCCCCACCCATCATGGACTTCGTCTTAACAGTCTGTTTAACCGCATGGGAAACTGTTTGAAAAATAAAGCCATGTGGTCCCCTAAAATCTCTTAACAAGAAACTGCAGCCCTACTGACTTTGTTATTAAAATATATAATGTCAAGCAGCCTCTCCAGTGTCCAGCCCCAATACAGTGTCAAAGCAATATGTATAAAACACAGGATTTGTCAGTAACACCCTCAGTGATACAGGTCTACTGCTTACCCCTTCCCTTGCAGGGAAAAATGGCAGACAGTTCTGATTTACCAAGTCTCCTCAGAAATAAAAGACTGAACATACCTCAATGCTGCTTGTAGCATGACACCGTTCTCCACACTGAAGATTTCTCTTGCACTACCTTCAGAAGCTCTGTGGGAACCAAAATGGATCTTAGTTACATCTGCTAAGATCATCAACCTCAGGGCAGAAAACTTCTTCATTCCATATCTCCCTGAGGAAAATAGTACTCACCGGTACCATTTAAAATTAAAAACTTCTTGATTGAAGAATCTAAAACTAACACCTCACATTACCTCTACCTATTACTAACACAGGCAAAGAGAATGACTGGGGGTGGAGGGAAGGGAGGAGATATATATACAGCTCTGCTGTGGTGCTCTTTGCCACTTCCTGTTAGCAGGAGGTTAATATCCCACAAGTAAGGATGAAATCCGTGGACTCGTCGTATCTTGTAGAAGAAAATAACACTTTGGAGTAGAGTTCCAAATTTCTATCCTCTCCAAAGGATTTGGTAACAGGATATGGAGTGGGGGATGCCATTTGCCTGCATGACGTTTCTACATATACAAATGGGTAGGAAGCTAAAAACTCAATCAAAACTGTGCAACAACACTGTGAACAAATTAGTTCATATTAGGAGAAATAGTCGTTGGATAGGTGATCTGTGAATCATAAAACAAGCAATTTACCTGTCTGTTTTATTGTTGTGTTCCTAATTTTCCCCTTACAATTACAGGACCCATTACATCCATGGCATTGTATGCGTGAAAAAGAGTTATGATAGGTTTTTTCAGGTTTATAATTATTAATTATTATTATTATTAATAATAATAATAATAATAATAATAATATTATTATTAACAAGAATTTATTTATGAGCATCAATTATTTTCGACATAATCCAAAACAATATGGTATGCGTCAATAGTTTTTAACAATAGGGAACCAAGACTGACAAACTTGGCTCCGGTCACAAATTTATATACAATAAAGCCTCTAAATAAATGGGGATTATTTCTATTTCAGGGGGAGAGATTAGTTATAGTGTAAGTTATTTCCCATGTTTTCTTGTTTCCAGTCTCTATCAGAAAGTGCAACTCAGTAAGTCTCTATCAGAAAGTGCAACTCAGTAAGTCTCTATCAGAAAGTGCAACTCAGTAAGTCTCTATCAGAAAGTGCAACAATTAGTTCAAACAAATAACCTTTTCTTCCTTTGCTTAAAAGAAAGAAAGAAAGACAAACAGAAAATCAATCAAACAAAACTTCTATATCAAAGTAGAAAAGTTTCCACACCAGCTCACCAGCTCTGCTTGGGTGTGAAGGATAAAAAAAGAAGTGGGCAAGTTGAGCTACAGCAGGTGTCTGTGTTTCTGCCTGGCCAGTTTTCATGTAATAGAAAACTAATTGTGAGTAAAGTGCTACCCGTGCTATTCATTCTGCATTTGTCAGCACAGATTTCCAGTGTCTATAAATGAAGCTTTTGGCACTGTTTAGCATTATATTCAATAAGGATTTGGCTTTACACCCTAATTTAGGCAGATTAGAGAACAGAAGGATTACATGGATACCCCAGCATGTTCACATCAAGCACCCCACTCATGGATTAATTGTCCTATGAGGTTTATAAGGCTCTATTGCATGTGAAGAAAACATTCTGGGTAAGGGTAAGTATAGTATATGTAAAGAGACAGAAATGTTTAAGAAGTGTACATGATAATTAGAGACCACTGAGAATTAGAAAGTTCTGTACATGTGAGGAAAAGTAACAGATTCTTGGCAAGCATTGTATATGTAAAGAACAAGCCTTCTGAAGGTTGGCAGATGATGGACATGCAGAGGAGAAGCCTGTGTGTTTTCCTTTATTAAAGAAATGTACTTGATAATAAATGATTAAGGCCTAGAAAGTTATGTACATTGTATTCTGCTTATCACCTTTGTGCTATAGGTCAGTAATATTTATTAACATTCAATAACAGATATTGATCACAGCAGTTTTACCCAATCCTGGTTATTGGCAACTAGTGTGTTCTTCAGAGTATTGTTGCAAGGCAGACCGGATCTCTTCCTTCCTAGACTCTGCTTCTTACCACACAGGTTTCAAGAACCGCTCTTGTCTACGTGAGACAGTCTGCACACCAGGCAGGAGTCAGGGGACTGCTAAAAATATCCCAGCTTGTTTAATGACATGTCCTCAGGGTGATACAATTCATGTAGGACCAAACAAAGAGAAACTGACATCAGGAAGCAGAGTCCACACAAGTATTGTGTATCACATTGGTCCTTAAACACGTACTTGTAAAATCACTAGCTGTCTGGAAGGCAAGCTGCTCATCTGTGTAAATCTTTTTTGTTCTAAATGTTTCTGTATGCGTATCGATCTCCGTGTCTGTCTAAAAATATCTGACTTTTGTAGATATCTTTCTGTCTATGCACCAACAATATGGAATGTGGTGTTACTTTACAAATAAATGATAATGATAATAATGCATCAACACATCTTATACAGTTTAAATGTGTTTATTCTATAATGATTGGGTTGCATATAAAATGTAAGCACATTAAAAGTAGATGTATTGTGACGCTATGTGTTTCTGATCTATAAAGTGCATTTCTTGTGCAGCCATACCATGATGAGTGCTTAGCATATTAGAGAATTGTGCAGTTTGGGTATTTGCATGGTCCTTTTACTGGAACAACTAATACATTTTGATAACATAATAATACAATACTACAAGGGGATACATTATTACATTATTGTATATTATAAATAGACCTAGCTGGTGGAGGTTCTTACACCTGATATGTATAGGGACAAACAGGTACTGTATATTATATTATTTGTTAGACCTTTTTATTATTACACAAATTCTCCTTGCTAATGATGTATTTAAAGGGTCTATAGCCCAAACCCTAATTCTACATAAAATGTTTAACTGTGAAGTTGATTGCAATCATGGCTGTTTTTATTTTATTTATCAAAACAATCACAATCTTATTGAGACAAACACAGCTTAGCTTGATAACTCCCTCTTTATTCTATAATTTGCACACAATTGCACCATTAGCAACCAATAATGTTTGTTGAACCCCATAATACTGCTGTATAAAGGAAAAAAGCACAACTGCACAAAAACATCTAAACCAGAATGTTCTCCACTCGTTGCAAGTAACATGGCACCTATCATCAAGTGCTTCCTTTTATTCAGGGATAATGGAATCTATGTGTGTGTATGTGTTGTAGCTGGATAGATTGTTGTTTATTTTTTAATACAAAATAATTTGATATTGTTTATTACTGATAGGTATACATTGGTATTGATCAAGACCGGATTGGCCTACCAGGAAACCAGGAGATTTCCTGGTGGGCTGCAAAAGCTGCGGGTGGCCAGCTAAAATTTAAAGGGGTAGGGCTAATAGTGAGGTGATGCAGCTGTATCACCTCTTTTTTCTCATTGAAACTATAGTCAATAAAGTTGCAAAGTATTTTCTTGTAAAATGTATTTCCTAGTCCTGTGATGGCTAACCTTGACACTCCAAATGTTTTAGAACTAAATTTCCCATGATGCTTAGACACTCTGACGTCCAGTCGAGCATCATGGGAAATGTAGTTCTAAAACATCTGAAGTGCCAAGGTTCGCCAGCATTGTCCTAGACCAAGTAACATTTTAATAGCCCTCCTTTGAATAGTTTCTAGTGACTAGTCAAATCATACTGTGAAACAGAGAGAGTGTCTTCTCCAGATCACACTATGGATAATCAGCACATCCTTCAATTCACTTAACCCTATAGAATACATACCCTCTCTCCCTACAAGTAGCTTTATATCACACATAAATATTATATACTTTTTATTTCTTTTTTAATTTTAATTTTTTACTATTTGTATTTTATTTTAATCTACACACCTCATACCACTAACATGAATCCAAATATCACCATACTGTTATTCGTGATAACCCTTTTCTCACTCTAATTTTGTTCACATCACTACTGCCATAAGCACACACCTCAAACTGGAAAACAAATTATCACACACCATGGCCTGCTCTGTTGCTATAACTTATCTGCTGAGTGCTGGTGAAGAGTTATAAAAAATAGTCCTCCTACCCCCACCTCACAAAATTATAAAGTATCCCATTCACTTTATGGCCAAACAATAATTATGTCCTAATTCCTATTCCTTATGTTATTTGCCCTAGAGTCTAACACTGGTCCCCCCAACAAATTCCAAATTCCATTCCTAGCCTTCCAGCTAAAAAGGCCTCTCCTTTGTGCACTGTAATATCCGCAGATTACTACCAAAAACTGATGCACTGCAAGCATGGTGTTCATATTACAAGCCCAAAATCATTGTGATCTCTGAATCGTGGCTAACCGCAAAAATACCTGATACATGGGTATTCATGCCATAGAAATGACAGAGAAAAAAGAGGAGGGGGCATTGTAATTTATGGTGTCAATTCCATAAAGTACACCCCTTACAAAAATTCCACTCTCCTGCCACCTTTGATTTCCTTTCTGGCACAATTGAGATCCTGTGCAGTAAATCAATCATTGTTGCAGGAATCTACCTCCCACCTAGCTCCTCTGTGCATTCCCTTTCTGACATAGCTCATCTCCTTAGTGAAACCATAGCTCAAAACCCAAAAAGTTAAATTTTGGTCCTTGGAGATTTTAATATTGATTGGCTGAATCCTAAAAACAATAGTTCTTGCTCGCCGTTTAAGACTTTGCAGCTAACGCAATTAATCTCCTCCCCAACTCACATAAACATTAAAAGCCATAACCACACCCTGCTTGATTGGATTCTTTCCACTTCTGCTGACCGAATCCAGGAGGCAGGTGTCCTCCCTAACAGTTTCAGTGACCACTGCTTAGTGTACTGTGTGCGCAAAATAAAGGCTACTAAATCTTCTCCCAAGGTTAAAATCACCAGGTCCTTCAAAAAATGTAATCTTCAATAATTTCTAAATGACATCAAGAACCTCCCCTGGCACAGATTATACCTAATCCCAGATTTAGACTCTGTTTGGAATTTGCATGCCCCGCTGCATAAGGTGAGAGTAAATGGAGCACATATGAATTGGATCACAGCTAACCTCATTCAAATGTACCAGTTTCAAGACTCATTGTGGTCAAAGTTCAAGCATACTGCCTCTATGAACGATCACTATGTATATAGACAATGGCGAAATATATGCACTAAACAAACAAAATTGGCCAAGGCCCAATATTTCTGTGAAAATCTGAACAATAACATATCAGACCCTAGAAAGTTTTGGAAAGTCATACATAACTTACACACTCCACCAATCCACTCCCAACCCTCCACTGTCAAAGTGGACAACCAAACCCTGCAACTTCCCTTAGAAGTAGCAAATGCCTTTAACAATTATTTTGTCATATGCTCCACCACCCTGATTGACAAACTAACAAATGTGGATCAGGCCCCACTAAATCTGCAAAGACCCAATATAGAGAAGTTCTATTTTAGACCTCTATCCATCAATGTCATTAAGAAACACCTTAATAATCTAAAAATGAAAAACCAGTCTGGACCTGATCAAATCCCAGCAATGCTGTTGAAACTCAGTGCGCCGGCAATTGCTAAACCTGTCACAACCCTAATTAACGAATCCTTGGTGTCCTTGGATACATACCCAAACTTTGGATGACTGCAAGAGTAGTGCCTATCCATAAAAATGGTGAGTTAACCTTGGTTACTATCGCCCAATCATCACTGCTCCCAGTATTGTCAAAAAATCTTAGAAAAATGTGCCCATCAACGCATCTAT
Source organism: Bombina bombina (assembly GCF_027579735.1). Classification (NCBI taxonomy): domain Eukaryota; kingdom Metazoa; phylum Chordata; class Amphibia; order Anura; family Bombinatoridae; genus Bombina; species Bombina bombina. The sequence continues at coordinate 1,366,798,359 of NC_069499.1, forward strand.
GTGAGGTATTACCAACAATCTAACTATCTGACCCCTGATCAGTTCAGGGGTTTTCTGCCCGAATCACTCCACTACAACTGCCCTCCTAAAAGTTTGCAACGACATCCAAACTGGAATGGAACTAACTGTGCTGTCCCTGGAATCCAGACGCACCCTCCATCTTTCCAGCCTTGGTGTTTAAGAGATTTTCTGGGAAGCTCCCACCCTACCTGAGCAGAATGCTCTCCCCGGCTGTTTCCAATTCCTATAACCTCCGATCCAGTACCAGCACATTATTTAGTTTGCCTCAATATAAAAAGAAAGCAGCTCGACCCTCCTTTTCCTAAAGAGCGCTACAATTATGGAACGACCCTCCCGCACATTTTCAAACCTTCCCCAAGCCTAAAATCCTTTAAGAGATCCCTCTCTACATATCTCAAAAGAAAATGCACCTGTCATGGTTAATTATTATATTTCCTACCTGTTCTATGTTAAATTTTGCATATATTAGGTATTAATATTGTTTTTGTATTTTATTGTACCCTATTGTATCAATGCAATGTTTTGTAGACCCAGGGCATACTTGAAAAACGAGAGAAATCTCAATGTATCCTTCCTGGTAAAATATTTATAAATAAATGAAAATAAGAATCGGATGTCCTGAAATTGTGCTTGTAGGATGTCCTATATAAGAACAATCTGGCAGTTAGCTTTTATACAAACTAATATAATTTATTTATATAAAAAATATAATATTGGGGGTAAGGAGAATCCTTAATCCTCCTGAGAAAAATGGGGTGTTGCACCTCCACATATGTTAAAAAGGAATGTGTGGAATGTGGATATATAATCAGCAGAAATGTTCACTGAGAGGTAGCAAATTCTGATAAGGAAGTTGTCCTGTCGGATTTTGCCGCTGGCAATAATTGCGCGCATGCGCAGTTTAATCACTTGTCCCGGTCGACGATGAAAGTGTCCTGAACACGTATATATATAACGAAACAGGCTGTCTAGTGAGTGATTTCTGGTTTGCTGCAATAATCCTGTTAAAAGGATGGCTGTGTTAAAACAGTATTTTGAAGCAAAAAAATTAGAATTTGCATATCTTACCCAGAATTCTCCTTGTGCTTTGGTAACATTGCATATGAGGTATTTCGGGGAAAAAGCAAGCGGGGAATCTTGCCTAGATGAGCTAATTTCCTATGCAAATATTTACACTGATAAAAAATATGAATACAGATTCCATATAAAAAGTGATATATATATATATATATATATATATACACACAGGGAGTGCAGAATTATTAGGCAAATTAGTATTTTGACCACATCATCCTCTTTATGCATGTTGTCTTACTCCAAGCTGTATAGGCTCGAAAGCCTACTACCAATTAAGCATATTAGGTGATGTGCATCTCTGTAATGAGAAGGGGTGTGGTCTAATGACATCAACACCCTATATCAGGTGTGCATAATTATTAGGCAACTTCCTTTCCTTTGGCAAAATGGGTCAAAAGAAGGACTTGACACGGCTCAGAAAAGTCAAAAATAGTGAGATATCTTGCAGAGGGATGCAGCACTCTTAAAATTGCAAAAGCTTCTGAAGCGTGATCATCGAACAATCAAGCGTTTCATTCAAAATAGTCAACAGGGTCGCAAGAAGCGTGTGGGAAAAAACCAAGGCGCAAAATACTGCCCATGAACTGAGAAAAGTCAAGCGTGCAGCTGCCAAGATGCCACTTGCCACCAGTTTGGCCATATTTCAGAGCTGCAACATCACTGGAGTGCCCCAAAAGCACAAGGTGTGCAATACTCAGAGACATGGCCAAGGTAAAGAAAGGCTGAAAGACGGACCACCACTGAACAAGACACACAAGCTAGAACGTCAAGACTGGGCCAAGAAATATCTCAAGGACTGATTTTTCTAAGGTTTTATGAACTGATGAAATGAGAGTGAGTCTTGATGGGCCAGATGGATGGGCCCGTGGCTGGATTGGTAAAGGGCAGAGAGCTCCAGTCCGACTCAGACGCCAGCAAGGTGGAGGTGGAGTACTGGGTTGGGCTGGTATCATCAAAGATAAGCTTGTGGGGCCTTTTCGGGTTGAGGATGGAGTCAAGCTCAACTCCCAGTCCTACTGCCAGTTTCTGGAAGACACCTTCTTCAAGCAGTGGTACAGGAAGAAGTCTGCATCCTTCAAGAAAAACATGATTTTCATGCAGGACAATGCTCCATCACACGCGTCCAAGTACTCCACAGCGTGGCTGGCAAGAAAGGGTATAAAAGAAGAAATCTAATGACATGGCCCTCCTTGTTCACCTGATCTGAACCCATTGAGAACCTGTGGTCCATCATCAATTGTGAGATTTACAAGGAGGAAAACAGTACACCTCTCTGAACAGTGTCTGGGAGGCTGTGGTTGCTGCTGCACGCAATGTTGATGGTGAACAGATCAAAACACTGACAGAATCCATGGATGGCAGGCTTTTGAGTGTCCTTGCAAAGAAAGGTGGCTATATTGGTCACTGATTTGTTTTTGTTTTGTTTTTGAATGTCAGAAATGTATTTTTGTGAATTGTTGAGATGTTATATTGGTTTCACTGGTAAAAATAAATAATTGAAATGGGGTATATATTTGTTTTTTGTTAAGTTGCCTAATAATTATGCACAGTAATAGTCACCTGCACACACAGATATCCCCCTAAAATAGCTATAACTAAAAACAAACTAAAAACTACTTCCAAAAACTATTCCGCTTTGATATTAATGAGTTGTTTGGGTTCATTGAGAACATGGTTGCTGTTCAATAATAAAATTAATCCTCAAAAATACAACTTGCCTAATAATTCTGCACTCCCCTGTATATATATATATATATTATATATATATATTTGTGTAGGACTCGCTTTCATTGTCTACCTTGACAACTGATTGAACTGCGCATGTGCGCATTTATTGCCAGCGGCAAAATCCGACAGGACAACTTGCTTATTAGAATTTGCTACCTCTCAGTGCGCATTCTGCTGATTACATAATCGCATTCCACACATTCCTTTTTTAACATATGTGGAGTGCGATTATGTTAGACAGAGCATGCACACTGACAAGTTAGCAAGTTTGGATAAGGTAGCAAAATCTGATAGAACACCGGCCCTCGTATTGATATCTGAATCAATTTCACAAGGGTTGAAATATTGTAGACATGTTTTTAGCTGTTGAATTCGATGTCTCTTTTGTTGTCAATACTTAGTCAATAAGCTGTGGTTTGGTGGATTGTATAGTCTGTGCTATTCGTGCATTGTATAAGTAACTATTCTAAAATCTCAATCTTTTTAATATGGAGATGGTGATATGTTGAAAAAGGCCTCTCAGGAGCCATAAAACAGCCCAATAAACAAGATTGACTAAATTAGAATCAACTGCCTCTGTACTTTAAAAAACCTTTGCAATTTTGCTTTCATAATTCTTTTGTGCCAATATTTGCTATAATCTAAATTGTAGTTTTTCTACTGCCCGAAGAGTCACCAGAATGAATTCAACAGAATATAGAAACCCTAACCATCTTACATGCTCGTAGTGATTGACTGATATGTGTAGGAACTCATTTATATATCTCCCCCAATTGCACACAGCAAAGCAGATAAGGTTAACAATGTTTAAAGGGACATGAAACCCAAACTTTATATTTTATGATTTAGATAGAGCATACAACTGTAAAAAACTTTCCAATGTATTTGCAATATCTAATTTGCTTCCTTCACTTGGTATCCCTTGTTGAAAAGCATATCTAGATAGGCTCAGAAGCAGCAAATCATTACTGGGTTCTAGCTGCTGATTGGTGGCTGCACATATATGACTCTTGTCACTGTTTCCCCTGATATGTTTCCTTCAACAAAGGATATCAAGGCGAACAAAGCAAATTTGATAATAGAATACATTCGAAAGCTGTTTAAAATTGTATGATCTGTTTCAATGTCCCTTTAAATGGGGCAGTAAACCTACAAAAATAATGTAATATAATTCTGCACATAGTGCAGAATTATATTACATTATCTTAGCGCTTTACTTTAATACTTTAAAGTATTGCAGCAATATTTTATTAAAAAAAAAAAAAATTCTGACCGCCGCTCAGTGCTCTACTGAGTTGGTCTGGCTTTTTGTCTAAGCGCATCTGGGCAGCTGTCTAGTCCCACAGCCCGGCACTGAATCGCGCCATTACACTCAATGTAGCTCGCTCCTGCAGAATTATATACATTAATTTGTTAGGTTTACTGCCCCTTTAAGGAACTTTTCAAGGAGTGTGTACCATGACTGCAACACATTACAAATTATGCTACAAATCATAAGTTTTAAATGCTTTGAAAATGTTTATTTTGTAGGAAGATATTTTGCAATGAAGTGGTTAATTTATGATGGCATATATAAAAATAAATAATTTTACTGACTTTCCTGGAAAGTTATTAAAGGGACATGAAAACCCAATTTTTTTCCTTTCATGATTTAGAAAGAGTATGTAATTTTGAAAAACTTTCTAATTTACCTCCATTATCTAATTTGCTTCATACTCTTGATATTCTTTGCTGAAAAGCATATGTAGATAGGCTCAGTAGCTGCTGATTGGGTGCTGCACATAGATGACTCATGTGATTGGCTAACCCATGTGCATTGCTATTTCTTCAACAAAGGATACCTAAACAATAACGCAAATTAGATAATAGAAGTAAATTGGAATGTTGTTTGAAATTGTATTCTCTATCTGAATCATATTTTTTTTTTGGGGGGGGGGGGTTAGTGTCCCTTTAAACACAGTTCAAGTCCCTCACCACATGCTTTGTCAGTATAGGTCAGTGATTGGTAGTTATCTGTGTATGCATGCGCCTAACTGGCTCAGTTTCCAGGGAGTGACAATGCATTGCAGCTCATAAGCATCAACTTTAGCTATGTGTTTACAGGGGTTTAAACACCACAATGGCAACAAGTATTAATTTAACAATATATGATATACATTTCATACAAATAAAAACCTTAATGAATTAGAGCATTTTATTTGTATACTTTTATATCCCTTTAATTATGTCTTAATTACAAGGCAGTGTGTGGATGACCAGACTTGCATGCAAGGAGTGAGACCCATGGGTATATTCTTACATTCCTGGATTTATAATATACACAACTGTATTCTCTGATAATATAAAATGTCCACCTTCCATTGGGAAGTTTCAAATTATCACTAGATTACATGCAGCCGCTAATTTTATTTCCTTATAGTGCAATCACAGTTATAAATGCTATGAATATTTTGTTGTGTAAATTAAGCTGGTTAATAGCGCTCTCCCCCCTCTCTCCTGAGATAGAGGTTCTCCCCTCGGTATCAGCTCACAAGCAGCTGTCTCCACCTCACTAGTTCTGCCTCAGGGAGGACTCAGAAAAAAAAATGGATTTGTATATCTGAAGGATTCAGAGACCCCCAGCGGGCAGAAGAGATACTGATTACAATACGAGGGGTGGAGGTGGCACTAGTGGGGGAAGGGCTATTTAATGACAATTTGAGTTCTGTTCCTCACACAGATATCGCTCTTTTCACAGACACGAAACGTATTATGGTATTCTCTTGTTAGAAAAGCTAATACAGGTGTTATTTTTAAATAAAGCGATAGCCCCCAGCGCAGACAGTACTGGGATAGAGTATAAGCATTTCAGTAATGCACTTTGCAGCTCACTAGAAGCAGACATAACATATCTAAAATAAAAACTAAAGCTTCTAATAAATAAAACACAAATAATTGCAATGAGAGAATTCTGTTACAGGAAGGGTATATAACCCCCAATGTTTAAAGATTGCAAAACATATGAGTTCTTCAGGTTTGCCCAGTATTATTAATGCACGTGTTAAAGGGACATTAACTGGCACAACTACAATAGCATAGTTACTAATCTCCTGTCTGAGACAATCTTCAAATACATTCTCCTATTTTAATCCCTTACAGGTGCAAATTGATGAATCTTTGTATCTGCATACTGGGCACCACCATTTTGGAGCTTGGGTATTCTTGCAGTACAGATGCACAGACCAGGGATGTGTCAATCACATGATACAAAAATCCCTGGCAACCGCTAGTGCATGATGGATAAATGTGGGTGCCTTGCTGCCTGCAGCTATTAGAAGAAAACAAGGAAGGTCCAGCACTCCTGCCAATGGGTGCAAGCTGAAGGGCATGGTACTCACCCGAGCAATATCAGAAAAGTCAAAAACAGCAGCAGTCCAAAGTATCAAAAAGGACTTTATTTCAACAGAGCAACAGACAAAAAAATCCACGTGTATTTTTTTTGTCTGTTGCTCTGTTGAAATAAAGTCTTTTTGATACTTTGGAGTGCTGCTGTTTTGGACTTTTCTGCCTTGCAGCTATTGCCAGTCAGTGAAAACATAGACTTTTTTTTGCAAACAGAAGCATGTTGGGATACATTATTCTAATAGCACATTTGTAGTCCTTCATGGCACAGTCTACACCAGAAGTTTTATTGTTTCTGAAATATAGATAATCCCCTTTACATGAACCTATTCCCCAGACTTTTGCATATCCAATAACCCCCTGATCACATGACCTTTAAGTTATTATCTATTGACTTGCATTTTAGCCAATCAGGGAAGTGTCTGCCCACAAGCCTACGGGCGTTGACTCACAATGTTATCTATATGGTCACATAAAATAGCACTTCCCGTTGTGAAAAGCGAATATCAAAATATAGATAGATATATAGATTATAATACACATACACATACAGATGTGGGAAAAAATATTGCTAACCTTCCACTTTTTTTTTTTTAAACAGTAAAACAAATGAGAATGGCACGGACAAAAAATATTTGTAATTCAACCTAAATATTTTGTAGCCCAGCCTTTGGAGACAATAACGCTTTCTGTAGCTCTAAATACGATTTCTACACTTCTTGACTGGATTTTGGCCCACTCTTCTTGTGCAAAACTCCTCAAGTTTTCTCAGGTTTGATGGGTGCCTTTTCTCGACTGCAAGTTTAAGGCATGTTCGATGGAATTCAGAGAAGGCCACTTTGGGAATGGTCCAATGTTTTCTTTACATCCATTCTTTGTGCTTTTTGAGGTCTGTTCTGAGTCATTTTCCCTGCTGGAGACCCATGACCTGTGACTGAGGCCCAGCCTTTCTGACACTGGGCAATATGTTTAGCTCCAGAATGCCTTGACAGTCTTATGATTTCATTGTGCCTTGCACAGATTCTAGTCACCACAGTGCCAGAGGCAGCTAAATGTAGCCACCAATCAGGTAGAGCTACCCAGGTGCTGAACCAAAAATGAGTCGTCTCGTCCTCCTACGCTTTATATTCCTGCTTTTTCAAATAAAGATACCAAGAGAATGAAGAAAAAATTATAATAGGAGTAAATCAGAAAGTTTCTTAAAATTGCAAGCTCTATCTGAATCACGAAAGAAAACAATTTGGGTTCATATCCCTTTAAAGTCCCTTATATAATTAGCTAAAACCTGTTCTATTTTTTACATATTAAAAATATACAAAATATTCTAAATACATTATTTAACTCAAATTACACAAGGAAAACAGTATTACAAAAAATAACCCTATTTTTGCATTAAATAGTCTGATCCTAATGGAGCATAGTGTCTTTTGATCTGCAAAATGAAAGCAGATCTATTTGTTAAATGTTTCTACCTAGAATGACGGAGGGGGGGGGGGTTAGAAAGAATTAGTTCCCCCCACAGAGCTCACAATTGTTAGGCAATGACTGCTGTTATCTGACCCTAGTAAAATGTCACTCTGCAGCTGTGACTGCTCGCTGCCTGAGTGTGGGGGAATCCCAATGCCATGCAATGATTTCACGGCTATTAGAGCAATAGGGCCTTTGTTTCTACAAGGTCTCTCTGCCTTTATAAATCATCTTTGTAGCTGTGTCACTCTCTCCATGTTCATCTTACATTGAGTACAGTACGTGCATTTCCTATGGACTTTCATGCTTTCCTATCTTGTCATCACAGAAACAAAAAACTCTCAGATCAGATCAAGCTTTAAAAAAAAAAACCAAGATCTGTTCTGCTTGTTCTCCCCCAACCATATACATCTGTCCAACCAAGACCAAACCTGTTTGTACCTCATAATCAGACCCAGTAGACCTGCTTATACCGCAACATCCTAGAGTCTCTTGAACCTAGACTGACCCATTTGTATCTAGGTTTCTTTTTTCCTGGTTCATTTTTTATCCCTGTTTCAAATAACTTATGGAGTCTGTCACCAGATCTCTAGATCAAGTTGTTTCATTCTGCTCTCTTCTTGCGAGGAGGACATTATACACCACAATGGTATTGCACACAAATGTGTCTTCCTGTTTAATTTGTTCAAACTAAAATATTCTTGGATGTATTTTTAATTTACCACTAGATATTTGTTTCTTAAGCAAAAATATTTATGTCGTATATAAGGTTACCATTATATATTTTTTAGAATAGTTTAAATCTGTTCATGCTCCTCTGCAGCTGTGTATCTCTTCTAAGCTTTACTATCTTTATTTCATCTGTTTCCCTGTCTAATCTGTCTACATTAATCGTATGGGGTCCTTGTCCCACATAAAGGCCAAGCTATTAAATCCACATAATTATGGTTTTCAGGCTCTAGGGACGGGTGTAGTCTAACCCCCTCCTGAATGTCATTACACTCCCTTCTCTCCATCTGCGTGTACATGTACTAATTAATGGGCCAGGCACCAGATTATGGGTCATATATGGTTGAGGAAATGAAATTTGTCCTATGGCCAGCTAGACAGAAAGTTGCACAAAGTGCTCCACAGCAGGTGGATAGTGATACTGGGGGGGGGGGGGAGGCTTTTTTTATTTTATTAGCATTATAGTAAAATGTACTGCAGATTAGGCTCCTGTCCAAGAAAGCACAAAATGCATCCATCCTTCTACTTTTTGCTAAAAAGCATTGGAGCAGCTGTGATTATTGCCTTGTTTCCTATTAAGGATTTGATATGGAGTGTCCAAAGCTTGTGTGAGCACAGGTTAAACAGTCACAATGACCAAGCAAATAATCAGAAGGGAAATACTTCAATGCTGGTTTATGTCTGCTTGAGGACTGGGAAGTGAGAAACCCTAACCTATAACATATCACTGTGGAACATGAGACTTGAGAAAACCTAACACCTGCCTATCTGTTCATTCTTGATCAAAAAGACAATATTGCTCCAGTAAAACAAAACCCTATGTGTGATCCAAACTTTTGTTTCAGTGGTGTCTAATTAATTTTTATGGTACCTGACACCAGATTTAAATTCATACTTAAAAGTTACATTTTGGCCCCTTGTTCTATCATATGTGTAAACCCATGTCCATTCTTAAGAAAAAAAAAGAGAGACAGAACAAATGCTAGAATAACTTCCATGCTTGTTCATTTTCAGTGCCACTCAGGGTGTATACTATTTTAGCACACATTGATGCTTTTCACAGAGAAAAAATATCCTGTAGCATATCAGTATGACCCCTGCCCAATGACAGTCCAGTGCCGAAATACCAGGCAATTCTTCTCTGAAACAAGAGAAACAACCCACCACAGACTTACGTTTCAGCCTTCTGTGGGCCTCGTCAGTGAGGTGCAATTGCATCTCTCTAGGGCATGTGTGCAAGGAGTCCACATCTGGTTCCCTCATTACTCTTAGGGAGACCTAAGAGCAATTTGCATAAATAAGAAAAAAGAAAGGACGCACTCAGCTGAGACAGAACAAATGCTAGAATAACTTCCATGCCTGTTTATTTTAAGTGCCACTCAGGGTGCATACTTTTAGCACACAATGATGCCTTTTTCACAGAGAAAAAAATATCCTGTAGCACTTGAGGCCCACAATAGGCCAAAACGTACGTCTGGGGTTTTGACGTTTTTCTCATGCACCTCACTGAAGAGGCCCACAATAGGCCAAAACATACGTCTGGGGTTTTGACGTTTCTCTCATGCACCTCACTGAAGAGGCCCACAATAGGCCAAACATACGTCTGGGGTTTTACCGTTTTCTTGTTCAGAGAGGGATTGCCTGGTATTTCGGGGCTGGACTGTACTGTGAAGTCAGGATCAGACTGATATGCTACAGGAAAGTTCTTCTCTGTGTAAGGCACATGTTGAGCATAAAGAGGCTGCTTCTTGGGTGGTAACTAGCCATAGAACAAGCTATTATGCTATTGTTCATTCCCAGGTTGAGCACTTCTCTGTTTTTATTTATGCAAATTATGACCCTGAGGGAAGTCTCCCTAAGGGTGATGCGGGAAGACAGACATGGACCCGTTGATCAGTGTGCCTAGAGAGATATGGCTGCCCCTCAGTGACGAGGCCCACACTAGGCCGAAACGTACATCTGGGGTTTTGTTGTTTCTCTCGTTCAAAACAAGCTTTTATGCTGTTGTTCATTCCCAGGTTGAGCACTTCTCTGTTTTTATTTATGCCATTACCATTCTTACCCATCTACAGCCACTTACATTGGATACATCAAGTTCCTGTTATATTTTACAACCACAGTAATAATATAGTAGCCATTTTGCATATTACCCAATATATTTATTTGTGGGAGTGTGAAAATTTGGTCTTCAAACGTTAGTGCTGTGCCCAGCTAAACAGAACCTTGGGTTGCACTACAGGGTCATAAGAGCAGTTGTGGTGAAAGCATAGGCAAACAGTGAATGTGCAAGTGGGTACTTTCTTATAGGGACAATACAATCAAATTTAAACTTTCACAATTTATATAAAGCAGGTCATTTTAAACAACTTACCACTTCTATTCTCAAATTTGCTTTGTTCTTTTGGCATCCTTTGATGAAAACTAAACCTATATAGGAGCATGCACTCAGTGTTTGTAACAATGTTTGTAGCTGTTATAAACTCTAATGTCATGTACACACATCTGACCTATTAGCCTAACCAGGTTTACTATTCAACAAAAGGATACAAAGAGACCAAAGCAAATTTACTATTCCTTTAAAGAAAAGCACTGTGTAAAAGTAGCCTAAAGTATGGGGGTCTATTGTAGATTCAGCTAATGTAATGTGCATGATGTATTCTTGATACAGGCTATGGAAAATAAACTACATAATTATTGAGAGTGCCTGTAGAAACAGAAAATTTACAGAAAGGGTCATGTAATATGAAACCTCCACTGTCTTCCTTCCTGCTGTAAATTAAATCTGGTTAGATTGATGGTGTACTTATTTATTAAAGATTTCATTTGACAATGGTATGATCTTATTTCCTTACTATATTAAATCTGACTGGTCCTGGTTATTGAACTTGTAATTTAAACAGAGAGATTCCGAAATTACCTGACATGTTCATTCCTTAATACTGGGATTTCCTTGTATTTATCCTTTCAGTGTACAACGCTCAGTGCATCCGCTGCTGCTTTCTGCACTTTGTCATACAAATACAATACCGCTGAGTTTTGTCATGGCAGAAAATGTTATAAATATAGTCAGTGAGAGAAAATAAAGAAGCAATATACAGCACTAAGTACACAACGTTTACTTCTTTATTTCTATGACTGAGGGATCACCCCCCCCCCCCCCCCAAAAAAAATACAAATGCTTCGAGTCAACTCAAAAAATAAAGTAACACTGACAGTGCAGTCCTCCATTTATTATAGAAGGAAGAAATGATGGCGTGATCATGTCATCTGTCCCCTTGTTGTCATGTGTACGAGCCGTGCCATATGGCACTAAGTGTAGGATACCATGGCTGGGACTCTGCATTATCAATAATGTCCAGATCTGGTTGCTGAATGAGTAGTTCCCTCTGCTGGCAACTGGTGGTACCTCGGCTCTCCAACTCAACTCGCAGTTTCTGGGCCTACTGGCTGTGTTGCTGCTGCTTGCTGTGGCTAGCCAGTGCTTGTATCGCTAGGTCTTCGGCCTCTCAAAGTTTACAACGGACATGGGCATGTGGCACTGTGTCAATACCGTTCACCTAGAAAACAGGCAGAGAAAAAAAAGGTATTGAATAGTGTATACTTGACTACAGATGTTTAAAAGCAATTCTATCTCTTCCATCACTAGATCTATCTAGTCTATAATATAGGGCTGATTATTTACTCCAATCATCAAGTCAGATTTAAAGTGTTTACCTGCTTGGGTTGACCAGTGGCTAATCACTGTGTTTGAGGTTAAAAGGACATTAAACACCTCTCTTGTTTTATGTAACAAAAAAATTGTTCTTGTCCCCACACTCCCTAAGCAGCCAAAAAGCAAAAGGCTGTAGCTAAGGTTTTTTTTTAAATGGAATTTTAACTGACTTCTCTATTGTATATTCTCTTTTTTCTGAGGTGTACAAGGAGGTGCTACAATCAAACATTCAAGACATCAACGTTTTGATTTTTACCTCTTACTAAAGGAAACTCACAGTGATTTGGACTCTACATATCCTCATTTTGCTTTCATTGTAGTCACCGTATGTGTTTAAGGTATTTAATAGAGGTGTCATTTTAAAGAACTTTCCAATTAACTTTGGTTATCCAGATGTGCACAAATCATTTTATATGTGCTGGTACTTCAGGGCTAGACCATCCTTTTGGATGGGACCAGATAGCAAGAACGTTTTCCACTGAAAAAGGCAAAAGCGGGCTAAGAGAAGTTGTATCTTTGCAATGCTTTTACAGGACCTGCCCCTGATAGGCCAATCTCTTTATAAGAGGGAAGGCATTGCATCATATCTTTGCCAATCAAGATGTATGTTTGATCTGTTTAGAGATAAGGATAGCACACAATCTATTTTCTCTTTCTTTTTTCGACCTGTAAATGACAGTTTATTATTGTTAATATTATTGTTTTTTACTTCTACTAAAGATCCTTAAGGGACAGTCAACTCAAAAATCTGTATTAAAAAGATAGATAATCCCTTTATTACCCATTCCCCAGTTTTGCACAACCAACATGGTTATATTAATATACTTTTAACCTCTGTAATTACTGTGTATCTAAGCATCTTGACATCACATTACTTTATTATTATCTATTGACTGGCATTTTAGCTGTGTTGTACAGAACCCACTGGCGTGAGCACAATGTGAGCTATATGGCCCAATGAACTAGCAGTTATCCGGTTGTGAAAAGCTAATATAAAAAAAAAAAGCATGTGATCAGGGGGCCTGTCTATAGTGGCTTAGAAACAGGCAGACATTTAGAGGTTTGAATGTTATAAAGTATATTAATACATAAATGTTGGTTTTGCCAAGCTGAGGGAATGGAGAGTAAAGGCATTATCTAATTTTTTTAAACAATAACAATTTTAGTGTTGACTATCCCCTTTAATGTTACATATGGTTAATTTTGGCATTTTTATAAATAAAACAAATCATACAATATAAAACTATTTCATCTGTAATAAAACAAATAATTACATTAATAAAGAGTAGCAAATATAATCTAGAGACTGTTGCAGTACAGAAGAATTCTCAATACAATAAAATTGTGCTTTTCTGAAACGTTTAGTGCAAGTAGCCGAAATCACTCTTCTTAGACTCACATGTTGTGCATTATCAGGGATCACAGTGGATACATTCACTTCATTCTCTTTGTTTTAAACAGTTCATAAGACATCAATTAGTATACAGAGTCATCTGATACATTTTCATTTTCCATAGTTATAAACATGTAAATTGTAAGTTAAATACACCCTTGCCAAGCTTTTTTTTTTCCAAATGGTCGAGATTTTTCCATTAGATGAAACTGAAGAATTAACCTTGAAGATTATATGAGCCAGACCTAAAACTTGGTTTACTGACTCCAACACTAGGAACTCCCAATCCAGACTCAGGGGTAAGGGAGGCTCCACACAAAGGCATCCAAGCAAAGAATGATAAAGCAGAGTAACACAATCAATGCAATAGCGAAGACAGGAATGTTGTGCTACCTGAAGCATCACCTACAGCATTTGTTACAGCAGTGCTTTCCAAACTGTGTGTCAGGACACACTAGTGTGTCGGCAGCAGTGTGTAGGTGTCCCTGCTTCAGCACAATTTTTTTAAATTTATTTATTTTTTTGGTTTCTGACTTTTGCCTGCCTGCTAGCATATCACATGGTTGACACGTGATTGATACCTTGTGGGTCACAGATCATCTTAACCAATTGGCGCAGCTCAGTGGGAACTGAAACTATTCCCATTGGCGGCTTTGGCTGCACATTGGCTCCTGACTGCACGTGTAGTCTGCTTTAATTGGCTTGTGACTGCATGTGTAGTCATTGGGTGGGACAGCAGTGTGTTTGCAGCGCAGGCAGTAGTCAATCGGACTCACCCAGCTCTGAGGGCGGCAGCTTAAACGCTGAGCTGAAGTCAGAAGTCAGTGGGGTTTTTCGCAACTAGCTCCCAGTAGTGCATTGCTGCTCCTGCTCTTGATATAAGGATAGTAAGTGGAAGCTTAAAAATGCTTGATGATGAAATGCAAGTGTCTTTATCTAATATTCCACCAAATATTCAGAAATTGTGTTCATCCCATCAACCTCATACATCCCATTAAAATAGTAAGTAGCTATTGGTGGTATTAAACTTTTATTTTAATTCTTGCACATACATACTATTACTTGCAAATTTCATTATTATATAATTTATGTATGTGTCCGTATCTCTTAAAGCAAGTTAGTTTAACCTCCTTTAATTACTGTGTCGCGAAATGATGTAGGTCTAAAAAGTGTGTCACCAACATGAAAAGCTCTGTGTTACAGAATAAGTACTTGTAGTGGATGTAGAAGTGCGTGCAGATCTTATAGTTGATGCAGATGCTATACTTGCAATAGATACATAGCTGACGACAGATGAAGGTCTTACTGATGGTGTAGTAGAGCTGGTGCCAGGTGAAGAATGTGTAGTGGATCCAGAACTAGTGCCAGGAGCCAGAACTTGACAGTAGATATAGAGCTAGTAGAATTTGTGGTGGACCCTGAGTTGGTGCCTGGTTTAGAACTTGCAGTGAATCCAAGCTGGTCACTAACAAAGAGATTCCAGCCTCCAATTCATGAAAGATCTCTCTATTATCTCTTTGTTGGATCCATAGGATCTTTCATGAATTGGAATCTATGTTTATTCAGGACTGTGGCTAACTTAGCAAGTCTGTGGTTCCGTGGGCATAGAGCTGAGCGTTGCCAGGTGCAGAAAGTGTAGTGGGCATCAAGAGCTGAGCGTGCCAGGTGCAAGAACGTGTAGTGGGCATAGAGCTGAGCGTGCCAGGTGCAGTACGTGTAGTGGGCATAGAGCTGAGCGTGCCAGGTGCAGAACGTGTAGTGGGCATAGAGCTGAGCGTGCCAGGTGCAGAAACGTGTAGTGGGCATAGAGCTGAGCGTGCCAGGTTGGCAGAACGTGTAGTGGGCATAGAGCTGAGCGTTGCCAGCAGGTGCAGAACGTTGTAAGTGGGCATAGAGCTGAGCGTGGCCAGGTGCAGAACGTGTAGTGGGCAATAGAGCTGAGCGTGCCAGGTGCAGAACGTGTAGTGGGCATAGAGCTGAGCGTGCCAGGTGCAAGAAAGTTGTAGTGGGCATAGAGCTGAGCGTGCAGGTGCAGAACGTGTAGTAGTGGGCATAGAGGCTGAGCGTGTCAGGTGCAGAACGTGTAGTGGGTATAGAGCTGAGCATGGCGTGTCAGGTGCAGAAAGTGTAGTGGGTATAGAGCTGAGCGTTGTCAGGTGCAGAACGTGTAGTGGGTATAGAGCTGAGCGTGACAGGTGCAGAACGTGTAGTGGGTATAGAGACTGAGCGTTGCCAGGTGCAGAACGTGTAGTGGGTTTAGAGCTGAGCGTGCCAGGTGCAGAACGTGTAGTGGGTATAACAATTGAGGTAGTTGCAGAAATTTGTGAGTTAAAGTGCTTTGTTCTGCCATGGGGCTCTTAAGCAAATGTAATGCTGGGTGTGGTGGTACTACAATGCACTGAAGAGCACTGTAACATTAAATACTAAAAGGACATCCACTATGTCAGCTGCTGAGCTTGTAGCAGACACTGTGCTGGGTCCAGTTGTGGAGCTTGAAGTAAACACTGTACTGTCCAGAAAAAAAACATTGTGGGTGGGCACAAGTGCTGGGTCCAGTTGCGGAACTTGTAGCTTGGCCACAGTGCTGAGTCACAGTTGCGGAGCTTGTAGCTGGCACAGTGCTGGATTCAGTTGGAGTCTGTAGTTGACATTGTGTTGGGTTTAGTTCTCAGAGCTTGTACTGGACATTGTGCTGTGCCCATTTGTAGAGCTTATAGTAGACACTATGCTGGATCCAATTTCTGGTGGCTTGTAGTTGGCATTGTGCTGGGTTTAGTTTTGGGGCTTGTAGTAGACACTGTGCTGAAACCAGTTATGGGGCTTGTATTAGACATTGTGCTGTGCCCATTTGTGGAGCTTGTAGTAGACATTGTGCCTGTGCCCATTTGTGGAGCTTGTGGTCAGTAAAATGCTTTGTTCTGCAGCTGCGCTTAAAAGAAATTCACTATGAGGTCCCCAAGAGTGGAGTTAGAGATCTTCTCAATGGAGTGAGAGCTAAGTCAATCACAGGAACAGTAGGTAACATTTTTAAAGGTTATATAATTGGCTCCACGAATCACTGAGTCATTCTGAAATGTGATTACTACCAATTTCTTCCAGTGGTAGCTTCATTTGGAAGGCTTTGTTTAATGATTCCACAATTTCTGCTTGACGCTTTTTATAGTCCACAGAGAATGTTTATTAAGGTCACCTGTGTAATTCCTGTTCAGTATAATGAATTACTAAAGATATTGTAGAAGGTCATTAAATAACTGGGCTTGTATAGTCTTCATCATGCTGGGTCCATTTGTGGAAGTTGTAGTGGATATTGTGCCGGGTTCAGGTGTGTAGTTTGTAGAGACGTTGTGCTGGGGACATATTGAGGAGCTTGTAGTGAAAAATCGTACTGGATTCAGTTAATGGAGCTTGTAGTGGACATTGTGTTGGGTTCAGTTGTGAAGCATGTAGTGGAACATTGTACTGGATTCAGTTATGGAGCTGTGAAGCTTGTAGGGGACAATCTATTTTCTATACAGAGGTAGAACAGCAGCAGATGTGATAGATACATAAATATGACTGAATACAATGTAAAGATTACTAGTGCAGCAGATGTGTCGACTTGCTAAATGATTGTAACAGAATTAAACGGGACAGTCTAGTCAAAATTAAAAA
This sequence comes from Bombina bombina, assembly GCF_027579735.1. Lineage (NCBI taxonomy): Eukaryota > Metazoa > Chordata > Amphibia > Anura > Bombinatoridae > Bombina > Bombina bombina. The sequence goes on from NC_069499.1 coordinate 1,366,815,518, forward strand.
TTACTTATTTAGATAGGGCATGCAATTTTAAACAACTTTCCAATTTACTTTTATCAATCAAATTTGCTTTGTGCTCTTGGTAGTCTTGTTGAAAGCTAAAGCTAGGTAGGTTTATTTGCAAATGTGAAGGCCTGCCTCTAATCTCAGTGCCTTTTGACAGTTTTTTCAGCTAGAAAGAGCTAGTTCATGTGTGGCCATATAGATAACATTGTGTCCACTCCCGTGGAGTTACCTAGTAGTCAGCACTGATCGGCTAAAATGCAAGTCTTTCAAGCAAACTTAAAGGGATACTAACCCCACGTTTTTTCTTTCATGATTCAGATAGAGGATGCAAATTTAAGCAACTTTCTAATTTTACTCCTATTATCAATTTTTCTTTGTTCTCATGTTATCTTGATTTGAAAAAGCAGTAATAAAAGGTTAGGAGCCAGCCCATTTTTTAGTTCAGCACCTTGGTAGAGCTACTGATTGGTTTGCTACATTTAGCCACAATCAGCAAGTGCTACCCATGTGCTGAACAAAAAATGGTCTGGCTCTAAAGCTTACAGTACTGCTTTTTCAATCAAGATAGCATGAGAACAAAGAAAAATTGATAATAGGAGTAAATTAGAAAGGTGCTTAAAATCTCATGCTCTATCTGAATCATGAAAGAAAAAAAAATTGGGTTTAGTATCCCTTTAAATAAGGGGGCAGTCTGCAGAGGGGAAGATACAAGGTAATCAAAGAGGTAAAAAGTATATTAATATAACAATGTTGGTTATACACAACTGGGGAATGGGTAATAAAGGGATTATCTATATTGTTAAACAATAACAATTCTGGAGTAGACTGTCCCTTTAAGAAACTTAGGAAATTGATATTAGGCAACATAATAATATTAATGCCAATTTCTGTCGCAAACATAATTAGACATTTCTTTTCAACTTTGCACTAATAGGTAAAAAAATTCTAGAGCTAAATAATTAGTTACAAATAGAGGATTTGATTAGTGAACCTTGATATTTATTACTCATTGAAACCATTGAAAGATGTGCATCAGTGTTCTCCCCAGGACCATTTTAATGACTGGATCATCAGTCTAAAATTTTATATAAAAAGGTTTCAATGTTTGTTGCACAAATCATCATTAAATAGGTTTTATGTTAAATTATGCTTTTTAATTTGTGCTTTGGATAGCCAGAACATTTTATAATATTAAAAAATTTATTACACTGCCTCCAACCTGGCTAGCAACATTTTAAGTGGAGAACATTGTTAATAATAATAATAATAATAATAATAATAATAATACACAAACAACCACACTTTGAAATACAGACAAGACAATAGATTACCAAGGGTCATCCTGACTTTGGAAAACTTTTTTTTTTTCTAGGTGTACATGGGAAGTCCACTCTAAACAGGTCTTTATTAATAATTACATCTACTGGAGGATTTGCTGTTCATTTTAGCAAACACAAAGGCTGTGAAATCCAACACTTTAAATCCACAATTGTCCCATTAAGGGATAGTAAACCCAATTTTTTCTTTTGTGATTCAGATAGAGCAATGCAATTGTAAGCAACATTCTAGTTTACTTCTATTATCAATTGTTCTTCCTTCTATTGGTATTTTTATTTGAATAGCAGAAATGTATGTTTTAGAGCTGGCCCATTTTTGGTTCAGAACCTGGGTTGCGCTTGCTGATTAGTTAGTTACATTTAGCCACCAATAAGCAAGTGCAACCCAGGTCTGAACCAAAAATGGGGCCGGCTCTTAAACACATATTTCTGCTTTTTGAAATAAAGATACCAAAAGAAGGAAGAAAAATTGATAAAACAAGTAAATTGGAAAGTTGCTTACAATTGCATGCTCTATCTGAATCATGAAAGAAAAAAAAAATGGAGGGTTTATTATTCCTTTAAGAAGAATGGTGAATTATGTACTGAACAGCCCATTCTATACTTCCATTTTATTTTTAAAACACAATTCCTTCTTTGTACAAAACCTCTAAGAATTGCATCCAAAAGTCAAAATCAAGTTCCTGACAAGCGTCAGTTCCCCTCAAGATGAATCCCCATAATCCTCAGCTTGAGTGGGGATGAAACTAGAATGTGTTTCAATAAGAGTTGTTTCTTGCTAGTAAGAAGATGACTAAATAGGTTTCATTCATAATGACAGGTCTATACAAATGTGTAAAATTAACAGGGCAAAAAAAAACACGGGATGAAAAAGTGGTCATTAGTTATAGGTTTGTACCACGGCTCTGACAAAAAAGACAAAACACTTACCGTCACCTCACACCAGTACTCTCCATAATTGGTAATAGTCTCTTCTGGTATCTTCAGAGCATACAGAGGAACCACCACCCCCAGCTGCAAAGCAGAGATTGCATTAATACGATAAGTCATGTGGTACAATGTGTATGTTTAAGAATGAGAATGCTACAATATACAGGGGGCAAAGACAAGATTAACTTAATTATTATATAAAAATAGCTTTCATTAAAATAGGTTCTCTTTATTTTATATAAAGAGTGGAAACTTAAAAGCACAAAAATATAATAAAGAGAAAAAAAAATATATATCTTAATGGCCATATTTCACCAGAGCAACTTATGTAGGCAGCAACTATTCTCAAGCCTATCAAAACCTTTCCTCCTACAAACAGGACTTCCACTACCAATGAAAATCCAAAAGAATGAAATCTTATTTCTCTCTTCTAATGGCATTCCAAGAGACGTTCCTCATAGGTGGTACCCAAACTTTAAGAATACAAGTGAGCCACTAGCAAGAGAACTAAAACACATGATGACCAAACAGATAAATGTCAGGTCATTTAACTAGCATTGATCTTTATAATATTTTGTGACATAGCAGACATCTTTTAAGGGATCTTATCAGGTCAACACAATGGCAACAAAGTAAAAAACTGAAACAAATCAACACTGTGCACTTCCTAAATATGAACTTTAAGGATTACACTTCTTGATAGGCAAAACCAGATGCAATATTTGTAAATTGCGTATTTTCCTCCTTCCACCTCGACATCTCATGGTAAAAGCTCACTCCTAACATACAGCCATGTTCTCAATGTTAGACTCTCGTTTAATTAATCAAATTGAAAGGATTTTACAGTTTATACTACATTGACTATATTCAAAATTATTTTAGAATATGGATTTTAATAGTACAACAAGAAAAAAAATATATAATATTTTTTTTTTTTTTTTTTTACTTACTTGGTCCCGCAGACTCATTCGAAAGAATCTCACCACATACTATATACACACTATGCTGTCTGTCCACATTCTTACCCATAACCAGTCATGTTTATCCAAAAAGCATGCAGTATTTGACGGTTGTAAACATTGTTATACTACTGATGGTTAATTGGTGGTGCTTTAGTTTAGTATTTGCAGCAAAATAAGCAAAATGTTACATTAAATATTGAACTGGAGAAATTTTTTTTATATAAAAATTCTATAAATAGGAAAAAATTAATTGAAATTTGGATTTTTTTTTTACTATCAAAATTTAGTGGCACACCACTTGAGAAACACTGAGTTAGCAGACCACTGCATCTAGCCACCTCATCTGGTGTTAACACAACTCAAAAAATCCTCTACAATCAACTTTCTTCTCACTGGACAACAGTTCTATACCCCTGATCCACCATTTCAGCAACAAACATGCAAAAAATAAGTATATGCTAACTAAATAACCAAAAAAGTTGGTTACATAATAGGGCTGAGTTAGACTAGTCAACTAATCGACTAGTCGATCGGTCTCATTAATCGACTAGTACGGCATTAGTCGATTACTGATATATTACATTTTGCTATATTAACATAGTCAAAAACAGCCCATAGCCTTAGCCTAAGCCTACTACCTATTGCGGATTGTCTCACTTGGCAGCAGTTATGATGACGTGTTATTACTAGGTTTTAAAAATAAATTTAAAAAAAATAAAAATTTACAATTACATTAAAATATTTTGCATTTAATACCTATTTTCGGGCAAGAGGGGGTAATTTCGACTAGTCGACTAGTTGAAAGCAACAGCCCTCAACTAGTCGATTGTAAAAATATTAGTCATGCACACCCCTATTACATAATATGATTGTAGAAGCACAGTGCCAGCCTTCACAACAGTTTTATTCATCAGGTAAAAATGTAAGAAGCCTGTCAGTCTTGAACACTACTGTCTTTATATTAACTCCTTCATGGCTGGCACAAGTGTTAAACACTTGCTGCAAAAAAGAAAATCACGCAATTGCAGATGCGATCATGTGATTTCAAGGCTAGGATCTGATCATGGGGGGACTGCCTACGTTGCTAGGCATGCCCCCAGTCTGATTTTAGTTTGTTAAAAGGGGAAGGCTGCAGGGCGCCTTATTAAAAAGGTAGGACGTTCCATGCCGTCCTTCTGCGTTAAAGCCCAGCGCTGTTAGGACGGCGTGAAGGGGTTAAGTTGGTCCACTATATGATATAGCTGTTACTTACAAACTTGTATAATGTTAATTATAGATAATTGACAATAATACATTTTAATTAAACAAAAAACACACAACTCAACTAATACAAACATGAATAACACTTTAAACCCTATCAAGTCTATTGCAGTTGTAAAATACCATACAGCAGAAACACACCCCAAAAAAATAAATCAATGTAGTTTTTTGTTGTAACTACTAGGTAGGAACATTTACAATTAAAATAAAATGCATAGCTAAAACTTGTAAAGCACTATAGCTACAATTGTATTACAAACGATATAAACCAACAAATAACTTGAAACGTTGTTCAGGACCAGTCCAAAAGAGGAATGACTCGTTTGTTTACAGGCAGAATCTTAAAGTGATATAATAGTGTTAAAAAAAAAACAAAAAAAAAAAACCACCACACACACACATCCTTTTTTTTACTAGGTATCACAAAGCTATTATGCACAGTCACAATAAAGGGTGCTGCAGGAGCACACTTAACTATGCATTTAATCCCTTTGTAGGCCTAAAGCACACAAAAAATATGGTATACAATTAAAATGCAACAAAAGAAGAAAAATATTGGCACTGTGAGTAATATATTTTAGGAAAAAAGATCAATGATCTCGGTGCTGCACTTTATACAAAAATTCAAAACAGGGAATGGGGGAGAGAAGGGGACAAGAAAGGTCTTAACTAGCACTAATTCCTACTTCGTAAATAACTAGGCTGAATATATCAGCTCACCAGAATATGTGAAATAAACCGAAACTTTTTCTTTCATGATTCAGATAGAGAGTACAATTTTAAAACAACTTTCTAATTTACTTCTATTATCCAATTTGTTTCAATCTCTTGGTATCATTTGTTGAAGGAGCAGCAATGCACTAATGGGTGAGCCAATCACAATTGATATATATGCAGCTACCAATCAACAGCTAGAACCTAGGTTCTCTGCTGCTCCTGAGCTTTCCTAGATAGTTTTCATTAAAGGATAACAAGAGAAGGAAGCACATTAAATAATAGAAGTAAATTGGAAAGTTGTTTAAAATTGCAGTCTCTATCTGAATCATGAAAGAAAACATGTGGGTTTCGTGTCCTTTTAAGTTTGTTAAAAAAAATCAAACTTTAATTAATAATATTTAAAAATGGGTAAGTCATCTACCCTTGAAAAACACAAACCCACTACTCATCACATATAAAAACAATAGACTAGAACCACAGTATACTATCCCTCTGTATTCCTGGCCGATAGCTGGAATCGTCGGCTTCAGGTGCCAGGGATAGTAAAGTCAGTGGTCTAGCTTAATACAAGTACAAACGCGTTTCCGCCACTAACACAGGCCTTTTTCAATGTATATCTTGTGGTGGTAACTGACAAACCGATTGCCAAAGACTCAGAGCTTTTGAATCATACAGTGCCATTTTTAGACCAATCAGACGACCGGACCCGATCACGCCCCTTTACAGACCTATAAAATCGCTTCTTGTCATACGCTTCTTGTCATTTCATTGGAAGCAATGTATATGGGCGTGAACTTGACTAAAAAATATGTCTAATACTGGCAATATTGCTTGAATTGATACAATATGTGGCACACAAAGATGAGTACTTCGTACATATGGGAAACTTGACATGCACCTTATTCTGAATGCAACTTTTACTAAGAATTTTTCACTCCATTTTCATTCAGATCACGTTCCAATCTTATTTTTAAGAGCAATTTTCACTAAAACGGGTTGCATAGCGCAGTGACTGACTCAAATATTACGAATCATAACTGCGAGTGAAATATTATCGTTATACGTCTTATACCACCCACACACAAATTTTACTTACTAAACCAAAGCTGGCTAGAGAGTGTATATTAGTATTGTGATATTAGGTAACCAATTTATTACACTGTATTCGGGGTGCATGTCATAGTTTTACATTTTCTAATTAATATAAATATAGATGGAGCTACCAATCAAAATCATATTAATTTTAAATCGTGGTAAACAGTTATTTGTATAACTTCCCTTACACAAAACAAAACACTGAACCCATATGTCAAGATGACAAAGATTGAATCCAAACAAAAGCATGTTAAAAACCAGTGTTCACTATGTATGTGGAGTAAATGTACCTTAAAGGGACACTGAACCCAAATTTGTTTATTTCGTGATTCAGATAGAGCATGCAATTTTAAGCAACTTTCTAATTTACTCCTATTATAATTTTTTCTTCATTCTCTTGCTATCTTTATTTGAAAAAGGCATTTAAGCTTTTTTTGGTTCAGAACTCTTGACAGAACTATTTTATTGGTGGATGAATGTATCCACCAATCAAAAAGGACAACCCAGGTTGTTCACCAAAAATGGGCCGGCATCTAAACTTACATTCTTGCATTTCAAATAAAGATATCAAGAGAATGAAGAAAATTTGATAAAAGGAGTAAATTAGAAAGTTGCTTAAAATTTCATGCTCTATCTAAATCATGAAAGAAAAAAAAATGTGGGTTCAGTGTCCCTTTAAATGACACATGCTCTATGTACATTCAAAGATCACAAAGTTGACAATATACTGATATCTACTTTGTCTAAATATCTCTATTTCCATAGTGACATAAAGTGGTGTCAGTGAAATTAAATGTGGTGAAAAAACATTTCACCACATTTAATTTCACTGACACCAACTTATGTCACTATGGAAATAGAGATATTTAGACAGATATCAGTATATTAACTTTGTGATCTTTGAACGTACATAGAGCATGTGCTGAGGCCTTTATCGGCTGGACGTTGTGGTAGTAGGTCCCGGAGGGAAATCCCCTATTTTCAAGGAGACCTGTGAGAACCATTAAAGCAGCAGAACATATGCATCAAGCACTGTCTACACTGGGGAAGCGATAAGTCTCTGTATACTATTGAAGTCAGTATTGCTAACAAGGAATGCCTTTTCTTTCCTATGACATGGAGAGTCCACGACGTCATTCCAGTTACTAGTGGGATATTCAAATTGTATGTTCAGCTACATGCAAACATGGATCTATGAAAATATTATAGTACTTGCATCAGCACGCATTGCTAGTCTCAATACACACTATTGCAAGCTTAGTGTTAACATACCTAGTTCACAAATAAGGAATCTATTATGTGTGCGTTTTAACATATTTTTGTTGTGCAGGGGGTGTCTGATTCAAGTTTTTCCTCAGCCCTCCTGTGCGTCAAGGACAAAGCAGAGGCTGCAAACCAGGAATCACAGACTCATTCTCAGGTGCAGGCGTGACAAGGTGCTATACTCAGTATTTCACTTAGATTTCATGAGTCTACCTAGCAAATGTGGAAGGTAAGCCCAAATGCTCATCAGCTCTTACAGTGTCTTACAAGGTTCCTATTTTCCTTATGGCTATCTCAAAGGTACTTTGGTTTCCTTGCTCTATAGCATTTATGCATCCTTTTTTTTGCTTTCCTGTCTTTGTTTTCAGTGCTCTCATCAGCACTCGCCTGAGCCAGGGGAATATCTAGAGGTCGTGAGGGATACAAGGAGTTAGGTTTCCTCTGGAGCCAAGGTTAACACTCAACATTATAGAACTCCAAGCATTTCTTAGAGCTCTCTTAAGGCAATAGTCCATTCTCAGTCAAGTCTCATCTCCATTTCTGAAAAGACATCTTTACAGTGGTTGCTTAAATCAACTATCAAGGAGGGACTTGCATCTCCCTCACCATGCAAGAAATGTCTCTGTTATGAATAGAGAAGGAAAGCTGTTCTCTATCAACTTCATATTCAAGGAGTGAACAATTGGGAAGCAGACTACTTTCTTTAATCTGTTCAGTCAGGAGAATGGGTTCTTCATCAAGACATATTCTACCAGTTTATTCTAAATTGGGTTTTACCATGTATAGAGCTAATAGTGTACAAGCTGAATCAGAGCTTCAAGCATATTGTGCCAGATATAGAGACTCCAAAGCTCTGATAGATGCCTTAGTTTGTCCCTGAATATTTCATTTAATGTTCCTGTTGTCCCAATTTGCTCTTCTTTCAAGAGCCATTGCAAGAAATAAACAGGATTCAGCTTCAGTAATTCGCATAGCTTTGGCGCGGGCCTGCAGTATGGTATGTGGACCTAATTCAGATTTATTTTCTTCCTACATGGACCCAATCCATGAGGAAAAAATCTTCTGTCCCAAGGAACTGTGTTTCACCCAGATCTGTTTGCTGGATTTGACAGTATGAAAGTTAAATGCTTAGACCTCAAGATCAGTGGTTTCTCTGACATCTATACTTTGCTTTATGCAAGTAAGTCAGTTAAGCAGAGAATTTTTCATAACATATGGAAAGCTTTCTTTCTTTGGTGTCCTTCTTGCAGGGTTTTTTCTTGGAAATCCTTTGGACAAAATAAACATCTCTCGAACTGGAAGGTCTCACAGTCTATCAGGTCATAATAATCCAACCACAGCTAGTGTCAGATTTCTGACCCAGCAAAGCCATAACCCAGCCAAAGACTGTGGAAAAAAAATTAACCGCATCTATACTGGATTAAATCCACTGTTAAGACCCGGAATGCTGACTCGAAAAAAATATTGATTAGACCATCTATACTGGTATCGTCCCAGCCTAAGAGATGAAACAGCAAATGGCAATAGCAGGCCATTTAGTAAAGTGCCGATTCTCCATATGTTTTGTAATAACATGAAGAGATATCGGTAAGCAAAAAACGTCTCTAATCCCAATCTAAAGGATTATTAAAGGGACACTGAACCCACATTTTTTCCTTTCGGGATTCAGATAGACCATGCAATTTTAAGCAACTTTCTAATTTACTCCTAACAAATGTTCTTCATTCTCTTGGTATCTTTATTTGAAAAGAAAGAATAAGTTTAGATGCCAGCCCATTTTTGGTGAACAACCTGGGTTTTCCTTGCTGATTGGACAGCACCAAGGGTTCTGAACCAGCAATTAGCTGGCTCCTTAGCTTAGATGCCTTCTTTTTCAAATAAAGATAGCAAAAGAACAAAGAAAAATTAATAAGAGTAAATTAGAAAGTTGCATAAAATTGCATGCTCTATATGAATTACGAAAGAAAACATTTGGGTTCAGTGTGCCTTTAAGTGTAACTTCCCTTACCAATAATCCCTAGTCATTCTCTTTGCCTCTGTCAATGGAGGATGTGCGGAGTTGGTGTGTGAAGATATTTCATCCTTTTATGGGTACGTTTCCCTGCAAGCAAGGATTGGGGTCTAGCTGTGTCCATGTCAATCTCTTTAGTAAGAGTAGTGGCTTTTAGCAGTTAGAAGGCGGCTAGTTTGTCTTTGCTTTACTTCTAACATTACTGCTACCCCCGTTATAGAAAGACAAAATTGGTTACTCTGTTTTTTCTTTTTCTACAGGTCTCTGATAGGAGTGTCATTTCACACCTTGTAAGCCGTTTTCCTGTCTGGATATGCAGGTCCCTGTCGGGCTTAGTAGCCTGTCACACCTGGAATTAAATGTCTGCCCACAGTTGAGGTTCCAGGGTCAATGGCGATTTTAAAGCTACAGCGTGCACATCATTAATAAGTGGATAACTTGTGACAGTTTAATTGATCACACTACCTAAATTAAACTGGATGTGTAAGGGTGTTGTATACACTAAGTCTTAGTGACTAAGATTCCATTTTCCTCACCATCATTCCATCTTGCGTGTTTGTTATAAATGGACTGTCAGTTACAGACTATCAGTGTTAGAGAGCGTGCTTTGGCACTTTAAGTGATCTCTTTTTTTGCCTGAACTTTGATATATTCTGTTTATGTGACATTGAACTGTACCTTTTGTGCCATATATCATCTATAATACAGTACTGTATTTCCCATAGTGTTTTTTCAAATGTTTTACAGAAATAGACCAAGTTTGGTCCCCACCAATGTTTTATGAGGTTTAAATAAAATATTGATAAATTGTTTTACTGCAAGTGCTGCATGTTTCATTCTTTATTATACATACACTTTACTTTTTTGCTTCAAAACTTTCCAATTTACTTCTTTTATCAAATTTGCCTCATTATCTTGTTATCCTTTGCTGAAGGAACAGCATTGTACTACTGACAGCTAGCTGAACACATCTAGTTAGCCAATCACAAGAGACAAATGTGTGCAGGCACCAATCAGCAACTAGCTCCTACTAGTGTAGGATAGATGTGTATTTTTTCAACAAGAGATACCAAAAGAACAAAGTATATTTAAAAATAGAAGTGAATTTAAAAAAAAAAAAAAAAGTGTCTTAAAATTACATGCACGTTTAATTTTGACTTTACTATCCCCTTTAAGTGCTTTCTTAGTATTTTGGTAACTTATATTTCCTTCTATTGGCAGTGAGAGTCTACGAGAACATTCATAACCTATGGGAAATACTATTCCTGGCCACCAGGAGGCGGCAAAGACGTGTGTCATTTCTAGTTCCTGTATTCACATGCACTCTGAGGATTACAATATTTCCCACCATAAAGGAGAACTCTTGGGTACACAGATTAAAAACTGCACACAAATTAAAAGTAGAAAGGTTGTGCAAGAGAGTCACTTACATTTTTAAGGAAGTTTCGGGACACAATCTCTTTGTTTAATTCCCACTTGACATTATTCTTCATTCCAACCTCTAGACAGGAATTTTTCAGGTAATTCACAGTCTGAAGAAGCAGCAGAGAAAATGACACTTGATTAGATTCACAAGTTAATCTGATCAATAAATAAATACTACAATCACCACTACCTGTGCTGAAAGACACTCTACATAAAGCTAACGTTTATATCACTCCCATAGGGTGCATGTGCCCCCTCCCACATTGGTCTGTTTTTACCATCCTCAAATTTAACTCTCTGAAAAAGTTACACTATTACATCTCTGTAGGTCAGACTTGCATGTCTGTTTCCTACCAGCTCTCCTGTCCAGGTCTGCATCCTTTCCCCAGGAGCTCCTTCACGCTGCCTCTAAGGAACAAGAGAAATGTGTAGTTAAAGAGCCATTTGTTTATGCACCTCCTTTTGTTAAATGTTGTGCAAGGAGAATACAATTACCCTCTTTTCCTCTTCGAAAAACTGCTTGTTCTCTGGGGAGGGGTACACTGCCAGACCCTCTGCCAGCAACTTATTCCGACCTACCGATTTTGATACCTTTACAGTGTCACCACGGCTACCCAGCTCTGTGATTGGACAAACAAGGATGTGAAGAAAGTCATGAGAGCACAATTACTGCATACATATCCACCCACAGCACAAAACACATCATCTTCTGCAACTTTATGACTTGCAGAAAAAACAAAACAAACAAACAAACATTGTACTCTAAATCATGGATCTCCAAAAAAAAAAAAAAAAAAAAAAAAAAAAAAAAGTGTGTGTGAATATATCTCAATCAGTAATTAAGCAAATCAATGTAAATTAGCTGCATTCAATGTTTTTGTTAACAACATTTGCAGTGTTTTGCATTCCAGGAATACACCAGTTGGAAGCATCTTTTGACTGTGTATCTTATCTCAGCTTTCGATAACAAATTAACTTACTCACTGCGCAAAATGTAGCAGGATAAAACAAGCAACACCATACTTTGCTTCAGTTTGTTAAAAAAAAAAAAACACACAATTTAAGGGACAGTCAACACCAGAATTTTTGTTGTTTTAAAAGATAGATAATCCCTTAAAGGGACACTGAACCCAAATTTTTTCTATCGTGATTCAGATAGAGCATGCAAATTTTAAGCAACTTTCTAATTTACTCCTATTATCAAATTATTTTTATTCTCCTGGTATCTGTATTTGAAAAGCAAGAATGTAAGTTTAGATGCCGGCCCATATTTGGTGAACACACTGTGATGTTCTTGCTGATTGGTGGGTAAATTCACCTACCAATAAACAAGTGCTTTCCATGGTTATGAACCAAACAAATAGCTTAAATGCCTTCTTTTTCAAATAAAGAAAGCAAGAGAACGAAGAAAAATTGATAATAGGAGTAAATTAGAAAGTTGTTTAAAATTGCTTGCTGTATCTGAATCACGAAAGAAAAAAAAATGGGTTCAGTGTCCCTTTAATTACCCATTCCCTAGATTTGCATAACCAACAGAGTTATAATAATACACGTTTTATCTCTGTAATTACCTTGTATTTATGCATCTGCAGACAGACTTGCATTTTAGCCAATCAGTGCTCACTCCTCTGTAAATTCACGAGCATGAGCTCAATGTTATCTACATGAAACACAAACTAAACGCTCTCTAGTGATCAAAATGCATTCAGCTTACAGGCGGCCTTCAAGGTCTAAGAAATTAGCATATGAACCTCTTAGGTTAAGCTTTCAACTAAGAATTCCAAGAGAACAATGCAAAATTGGTGATAAAAGTAAATTGGAAAGTTGTTTAAAATTACATGCCCTATTTGAATCAAAAGTTTTTTTTTTTTGTTTTTTTTTAACTTAACTGTCTCTTTAATTAGAGCATTATATAAGCTAAAAATTATGCCTTTAAGTTTAAATTTTAGCAAATACAGTATCATTAAACACACACAGAGGACAGCATAGACACCTGGAAGCAGTGAAATTATGTGGTCTAAATTTTAGACTCTAAAAGACTTTATTCTTTTACAAAAAAAGAATTTTGGCTATTTGAAACAGTCTTGCTGCTTAGTTTTATTTATCTCTCCCAGCATTTCTGGATCTTACAGAGGAAAGTTTTGTTGCTCTTGTGCAAGTTCTATGCACTTAAAGACTGAATATGCACTGGGAAAGGCTGACCTATGTTAAAGGGACACTGAACCCAATTTTTTTCTTTTGCAATTCAAAAAGAGCATGCAATTTTAAGCAAATTTCTAATTTACTCCTATTATCAATTTTTCTTCGTTCTCTTGCTATCATTATTTGAAAAAGAAGGCATCTAACCTTTTTTTGGTTTCAGTACTCTGGACAGCACTTTTTTTTATTGGTGGATGAATTTATCCACCAATCAGCAAGGACAACCCAGGTTGTTCACAAAAAATGGGCCGGCGTCTAAACTTACATTCTTGCATTTCAAATAAAGATACCAAGAGAATGAAGAAAATTTGATAATAGGAATAAATTAGAAAGTTGCTTAAAATTTCATGCTTTATCTGAATCACGAAAGAAAAATTTTGGGTACAGTGTCCCTTTAAAGTGAAGGTAAAGTTTAATGAAAAGTGCCAGTTTTTAAAAATATTCTTAAAAACAGGGGCACTTTCATTCATTAGCTCGCCAGTCTGCTTTACATAAAGCAAAAGGTAAAGTATTTTTAAAAAGAAGCTTTATTGTAAAGTTTAATGAATGAAAGTGCCCGTTTTTAAGAATATTTTTTAAAACAGGAACTTATTCATTAAGCTTTACATTCACTGTAAATGAGGTCAAACATAAAACACTGCAATAAATAAGTAGTATAAATAGTGTGTAGAAGTGCCACTAACCAGCCATCAAAAGCCAATCTGACACCAGCCTTACTGTGGACATTGCGAGTGAGTATCAACTCCATATTTTCCTTCTTTGTATGCTTTGTGTCTTCCAGCACCCTGTAAACGCGATGCCTTATGGGCTTCAAAACCGGCTCCTTTCCTTCCTTTGCCAAAGGCACCTGCCACCATCGTTCTACAATTACTGTGCCCTGAAACCAAAAAGGAACATTGCATCAAAAATAGCCAGTCCAAAATCCTAACAAAATGACTGCTGAGCCCTACCTGAATCCATCTTTACCTCACAGCAATCTTTATTCCATTTCTTTATTTTTAATGCGTGCCAATGACATAATAAACCACAAATTGTTCTTTTGCTGCTTTGGTGCCGTTTTATGTTGACATCTCTTACATAAAATTGAAAAAAAAAAAAAAAATGTAGCAGATGACCCCCAATTAAAAAAGAAAATGTGAATATATTTCCACACGTAAATTAATATTTTAAATGAAACAAGAAATGAATATTTTCAGAAAACTGATACCAAGGTATCAATTATTATTGACGGAATGATAACTACCACGCTCAAAGCGCTGTTGGCGGAAAGACACAAGTCCCCAAACCTGAACAAAAATTGATTTATCTATCACAAATTTTAAAATGCAATCTTTTAGATAGAACCAAGACATGAGTATCCCTAATAAATTCTGAAAACATTTTTGTCCTTCAGTGTCTATTTTATTCCCTAACTATTCAGAGAATTCTCCTCTTGTTACTGAGCAATCTGCCTCATGTTCTCTTGCTCTTCTTTTTTAATCTACTTTCTCTCCCCCTAGTGATGGTTTTGGAACTACATTTCCCACGATACTTAGGCATTCTGCAGTCTAGTTGAGCATCATGGGAAATGTAGTTCCAAAACATCAGGGGTGCCAATGTTAGCCATCACTGCTCTAGTCTACAGCATTTCCCCCTTCTATCTGGCATTCTGACACTCATTTTCCTTCATATACCCTCACTGACTAGACTAACAATTCCCTTCTCACTCCCAGCTTTGGAATTTGCCCCAATTCTCCTAGTTATCGACTCAAACAGGTGACAGTCTGTCCTCACCATCCATGCTTTCATTTCCAGCATGGATTTGCTGCCTAGATGTAAACTATTTTAGTATTCGGCACGACATTACCCTAATAATATTATTCCCACACTGTTCATATCAGACACCCATCTCTTGTCCCATTCCCCCGGCTAAGGCACTTTCCAACGTCTCCTAGTTATTCCCATATTTTCGGGATCTAATGCAAACTCTCCACTGTGGGCATTTTCTACAGGCTATGCGTGCCCCGCTTCCCTAACTAATGATCTACCAATCAGTGCCACACTCATTACCCGACTAGGAACCAAAGACAAGGATCCCCTCGTTAACAGGCCACACGTTCCTTTCAGCATCCTGACAGAAACTCCAAGGGCAACATGTGGGAAAGGACGACCAATCATCTACAACATCCTACTGACGTCAGGTCACATGATTACTACCTGCCTATCACGGTGATTGTTATAGACACAGTTCGTGTTATTATGTGACGTATGTAAGGGGCTGGTTACTTTAGTGCGGTTGGTTGTTCGTGGAGTGGATTCGTTCGTGTACAATTGTGTGTCAGTTGTACTAAGTTTAATTTTATATACTGTTAGTTACTTGATTAGAGGTGGGGAATATAAAACAAATAACGTATGCCAGTTACTGCAAAATTGCTATAATAATTGCTATATAAATAACTATAATTATTATGAATATACATCAAATTATATTGGATATCCATGTAATAATCTAGAAAAATTGAACTGATTTGTCCATAATCACAATACAAATGTATATTACGTAAAATGACATAAAAGTTTTGGTAAAATCTTAGTT
Organism: Bombina bombina; assembly: GCF_027579735.1. Lineage (NCBI taxonomy): Eukaryota > Metazoa > Chordata > Amphibia > Anura > Bombinatoridae > Bombina > Bombina bombina. The sequence continues at coordinate 1,366,831,295 of NC_069499.1, forward strand.
TAGCGTTCTAAATTATTTTCTCAGCCCCCTTTGTGTTCCTGGAGTCACAAACATTGCAGCATTGTTGGAAGCCCTCATCTGAACCCCCAGCCCAATTTTTGTAGAAAAATAATGAGATATGGCTGAGAAAATATTTTAGAAGCTAAACTAATATTTTAGCAAAGTTTTAAAAGAAAATGTAAGAGCATTTAATTATTGCACTTTTGATTGCATGTAACAATAAACACATAGTTAAAGCCAGTTCCAGAACAGCAATACACTACTGGGAGCTAGCTGAACAACATTTTTATTTCATGATTAAGATAGTGCATGCCATTTTATACAACGTTCCAATTTACTTCTATTATTACATTTGCTTCATTGTCTGTTGGAGGAGCAGACATTCAATAATGGGAGCTAGCTGAATACATAGGGTGAGATAAAGACAAGAGGCAAAACTGTACAGCCACCAATTAGCAGCTAGCTCCCAGTAGTGCATTTCTATTCCTGAGTCTACCTCGATTAAAAAAGGATTCAAAGGGGAAAAAATAGATTTGCTTATAGAAGTAAAACTAAATTCTCTGTCTGAACCATGAAATCCTCAGTACATTAGTATAATTCACAGATCATGCAATACTAAAGTATGCTTTCTGTGTATATTATATGTGTTTTCAGTTATCTTTTTTTCTCTAAGAAAACTCAGTTAAAGGACCAGTAAATACAGTAGATTTATATAATCAAAAAAATGCATGATAAAAAGACAATGCAATAGCACTTAGTCTGAACTTAAATGAGTAGTAGATTTTTTTATGACAAGTTTCAGTTGTCTATTTCCATGCCAACTGTATCATGTGACAGCCATCAGCCAATCACAAATGCATGTACGTATATTCTGTAAATTCTTGCACATGCTCAGTAGGAACTGGTGACTCAAAAAGTTTAAATATAAAAAGACTGCACATTTTGTTAATGGAAGTAAATTGGAAAGTGTATATATTTATATATATTATTTTTCTTCTTTGAGTATAGAGACACAACGTACATAATATACACTAACCACAATCAGGAGTTTAATCTGTCTATAGTAAAAGGGACATGAACACTAAAATATTTAATTCATAATTCAAATAGAGCATACAATTTTAACCCCTTAATGGTCTTTGAATGGGGATTCCTTTTTTGATAGCATCCTTGCTGCCGGAAGGTAGTTCATAATAGCGCAGCCCCGCCGCTTGCAGCAAGACCTGCTCTATTATGATCTAAAAAACCCTTAACAACCAGCGACGTACAGAGTACATTGTGGTCATTAAGGGGTTAAACAGCTTTCAATTTACTTCTGTGATCTAATTTTCTTCATTCTCTTGGTATCCTTTGTTACATACCTAGGGGGATTGAGGAGCAGCAATGCTGCATTGGGAGTTAGCTTCTGATTGGTGGCTGTACATATACGCCTTATGTCATTAACTCAGTTAGCTCTGAATGGTGGCTGTACATATAAGCCTTATGTTATTAACTCAGTTAGCTCTGATTGGTGGCTGTACATTTATGCCTTATGTCATTAGCTCAGTTAGCTCTGATTGGTGGCTGTACATATACGCCATATGTCATTAGCTCAGTATCTAAATAAGATAATGAAGCTTTATAAACCTATGGTGGCAACAAAGTGGTATGTAAACAAGGAAATATCGGGTCGATTTATCGCAGGCTTCGACCCCCTACGACTGCAGGTTCTCACAAGAGAACCTGCAGTCCGTATTTAACAAGCAGCGGTCATCAGACCGCTGCTTCCCTTACCTTTTGCCACCTCTTAGGTGATGAATTTCAGTCTCCCCAGTCTCGTCCGACTGGGGAGATTGACAGCTCCTGCCTGCGCGTGATTGGCTGTGCGCGGACAGGGGGCGGGATTGCATTCGAGCGCAAAATATGTGCGCTCCTATCCGCCGCAGCTTGATAAATCGACCCCATAGTATCAGGTTAAAAAGAAAAGATAAATACAGCCCTCACTATAAATATACGTCAGTGCATCAACTACTATGTAGATGTGGCCATCTAGTGGTCAAACTAGAAAAAATCTGAATTTATATATATATATATATATATATATATATATATATATCTCAAGCAGGAAACAGCACTCACTGGTCTTAACAAATAATGGATTTATTTAGTAACGTTTCGGGGAATACACCCCTTCATCAGACCAATGTACATACAGTGAAACATACATTTTTACACCCACATAGGACCCTCCCTCAGCGTAAAAACCTCCAAAATTGTTGCCTAGGCAACCAAACTAATGTAAACAACACCAAAATTGAAAACATACTTAAAATGCATAAAATTCAAGGACCAAATGCAGAAGGAAAAATGCAGAGTCAACATCATCTAATACAACAACCTCATAGACACAGTATTTAAAATGTATCAAATACATAAGCATAGTATCAAAGAATGTATCCAGTAAGTAAACATACTAAAATGTGTAGATAGATATATATGCATTGTCAGCTAGGTCCTAAAACACCAAATTCATAGTATAGAGGAGACCGTACATCATTAGCATAGAGATAGCGATAATTAGTGGTATCACACATTCTTACACAACATATTAGTAGACTAGAGTGCATCAAAACACATAACAATATGTATAAGTAGTAAATCTCCAGTGGTACTTTGCCTACCCCAGAGTGATCCCATATCGTCAATATCCTGATACTCTACTTGTGGGCTGATCAGATGTACATGGCAGGGAACCCAGATAACAAGCTACTAGAACAGCACAACCTGACATACCAAAAAGTACATACTAGATATCCATATGTATCGCTCAGCGGGTCAAAGGAATGAAATTGCAATGCGCATGCGTATCACTCGGACATCTCCGCCCATACAGGGGGACCCAGGAGCTACGGGATAGGTCCGGATGAGTAAGCCCCCAAGTGTACTAACCAATACCTGCCCTAACCGTGTATAGTACAAAGACCGGTAGCAGGAGTGCTAAGTAATAACAATCGCGTAGGCTAACCTGCTAAAGTCTAACAATGTGGAGAGCTATAAATGCGGTTATATTCATCACATGAAAAAAGACTGGATAAAATATGATCTCTACTCATAGGGGATTGGGACAGTAGTGCGCATGCGTATCTCCCGGAAACCACCACCCACATAGGGGGACAAACGAGTAACGGGATAGGGCAAGAAGGGCAAGCCTTTATGTGTAGATGTACTCAATGTGTAAAGTAGCGTGAATAGGTAGAGCGTGGCTCAGAGATTATGAAATCACTCACGGGGGTGGCAAGCCCCTCTAGTCTCAGACAATAGTCACAATGCAGCTACACAAGTACGGTATGGAAAGTCACTAAATTATACAGTGGCATGCTAATGCGCATTCCCCATCATGGGGAATCAATATAGCTCAAGGTCCAGAACTGGACTACAACGGTAAATAGGTCATATATATAGCAAAAATTCATATCTACAGCAAAAATATCAAAATATCATACAACAAAAATACGATAATGATTCCAACAGAAAAAATCTATATAATAATGGTTGCAAACAGAAAAAATTTACGTTGCGAGCAAGTGGGGAAATGAGCGTACTAGGTCAGAGCTGACCCTAAGCAACACTGTAGAGGTCATTAATCACAGAGGGACATTGTGTAAAGTCTATAAAGTCTATAAAAGCGTAGCACCGTAGCGGTGGAGTATAGCTGTATATACAAAATATAAAACGTAAATGACTCAACCCACACATCTATATGTTCGAGATACATACATAGGTAAATACATGAACATCTCACTCTCACGTGACGCAGCTAGGGCATTTGAAGGATCATTTTTTAGTTGAAGTAGTTCCTCTGCTATAGCTGTTGATAGGATCTGTCCTCATCAAAATGTCCTTTAAGTTCCTCCCTCTTTTGTAGCCAATTCTTGGCGGACCATACCCACGGTATGGTAATGAGGAATTGGACTCAATGATGTCCCATCTTTCTTTCAGGGAAAAGTTCTCAAAGTCCAGCACCTGGGATCCAAGGTGTGCAAACACGGGGGCACTGCACAATACCCCCAGTAAATGTAACAAGAGATGATAGTCGCACCACCAAGTTCAGTGAATAATTTTCTTTATTGAGCCAAGATCAAAAAAATCAGCAACGTTTCGGACACAAGTCCTTAATCTTGCATAACAAACAGACACTGATTCACTTCTTATATACCCAAAATAAGTCACACCTGCACAGCTAATTGTAACACCTGAGAAGTCAGGTATAACATTAACAGCCAAATGCTGCCACCATGTGGTCAACTACAAACATCACACTTATCTAAATACTTTTAATTTAACTATTACTTATCCAGCAATGAATTAATACATAGTCTAAAATATATCTATGTACAGTGCAGACTCTCAAGCAGTATATTATTTTCACTTATTCCTTTATACTACATATTAGCAAAGATAGATGTAAACATTTTATTTCATAAAGATTTTCATATAGATTTCTACAGAAAAATTGACCAATCTAATTCTTTATTCATGCCCCCTGGAGATAATGTCCCTAATTCATAAATCCAATATGCTTCACGTTTTTGTAATAATTTAATTCTATCACCCCCTCTTCTAGGATGTTGTACTTGTTCCAAAATCTGGAACCTTAATTGGCTTAGATTATGCCCTGCAGACAAAAAATGATGGGCAACTGGGGCATCCTTTTTCTTGGTTCTAATACTACTTTTTTGTTGGACTATATGTTCTTTGACGCACTGGGAGGTCTCGCCCACATAACCCAGCCCACATGGGCATTTAATCAAATATATCACAAAATCAGTATTACAGGTATAATGTCCCTTAATGAAATATTTTTTGCCAGTACTTGGATGACTGAATGTTGGCCCTTTAATAATACTATTACAATTTGAGCACCCTAAACAGGGAAAACTACCCAGATTTTTCTTACCAAAATAAGTTTGAACTGGTCTCTTAGATGGACCAATATCTGCCCGTACCAGAACATCTTTTATGTTTTTTCCTCGTTTAAAAGCTGGCATAGGGGGGATCTTAAATTCCTGAATATTAGGATTACAAGTGCTCAAAATGTGCCAATGCCTACGAATAATCTTCATAACCTGTTGGTTCCAAGGGGCAAATTGACTTACAAAAACTAGTCTAGGGTTTTTTTTAACATCATCCATCACAGGTTTTTTCTTTTCCAATAACAACTCTCTAGGGGTGTTTAATGCATTCCTAAATTCAGTCTCAATTAATTCACATGGATATCCCCTTTGAAGGAAGCGATCTCCCATTTCTTTAAGCCTGTCCTTAACCACTGTTTCATCAGACACAATACGCCTTACACATAGAAACTGGCTCCTGGGTAAAGATCTTACCAGTGAAGGGGGGTGTGCACTTTTATAGTGTAGGAGAGTGTTGCAATCTGTGTCTTTCCTATGAAGGTCCACAGTTAGACTCGATTTACACTTTGACACAACTGTGTCCAGAAATACAACACTCTCCTCACTAAAGACTAACTTAAATCTAATGTGACTAGTTGCTGCGTTTAAGTCATTCACAAAATTTACCAGGGTTCCAATGTCGCCCCCCCACACCCCAAACACATCATCAATATAGCGCCACCAGGTGGCGCCATATGATAAAAATAAAGGATTATTATAAACAAAATGTTTCTCAAACATATTCATAAAAATATTTGCGTATGTGGGAGCGACATTGGAACCCATGGCGGTCCCTTGGAGCTGAAGATAATAATTGTCCTCAAAAAGAAAATAGTTACACCTTAAAATAATATTAAGTAACTGCAAAATAAATTCTGCCTGTGAAGTAGTATATCTATCAGATTCACTCAGAACTTTCTCCACTGCTCCAATCCCTGCCTCATGTGTGATAGCTGTATACAGCGATGTCACATCCAGACTAAAAAGAATGCATTTATTATCCCCTAGATATAAATCATGCAATTTAGCTAGAAAATCTCGTGTGTCTTTGATGTATGAACTAGAATTAACAAAAGGTCTAAGAACCTTATCCAAATATATTGATACCTTGGACAATACTGAGCCCATGCCTGCCACAATTGGGCGGCCAGGAGGTGCTTGCAGATTTTTATGCACTTTTGGCAGAGTGTACATCACTGGAGTGATGTCCTCAGATTCTAGTAAAAACCTTCTCACATCCTTATCAATAATGCCATTATTAAATGCAAACCGAACACATGCCTCAATCTCCTTCTTTATCTCAAAGATAGGGTTGTGGGTCAATAGTTTATATACAGTAATATCAGATAATTGTGTTTTAATTTCTTGGACATAATATTTTTTGTCCAATAAAACAATTGACCCACCCTTATTGGCACTTTTCACCACCAATTGTTTGTTCTTGCATACCAGACCCACTTTGATGACAGATAACCAAGAATACTGCCAGAAATTTGAGATGATTCTGAATAAATGCAGTTTTGATTTGATGGTGTTAACTGTGGAGTGTTTGCAAAAAGAGATCGATAAACAGAGTACACAGATAGAAGAGATGAAGAAGGAATTGGCTGCAAACTTACCCGGTACAGAGATGGAGTCATTGATTTCTTCCCTTGACACACAGATGGATACTTTAAAGAGAGAGATCCAGGAACGGAAGAAACAGAAGTTTGCCCGGGATGAGAGTGATTACACTGCCGGAACTGTTTACCGCTGGCTGAGTGATCCGAGGAACAGATTTGGAGGTGACACTTCCGGTTTTTCTACTGAACAGGGTTTACTCGATAAGGGCCTCTCTTACTGCCCACAAAACAAAGGGGACAGCTTTGAGCTACAAAAGGACTTAAATCGGTTCTTTTGAACATTAAAACTTAAAAGCTTTTTTTCTGAAATGCCTGATGTTGCTAGTGGTGGGAAGAGAGATGTTCACACTGTAACTGATAGAGCATTGAATTTGAACATACAGTACTAGGTCTTTCTAATAAAAGTGTATTTACACCTGTGCAGGTAAATCCTGGGGTACAAACGTATATACAATTGGTACAAAATGATATTGCAGCTTTGGATAAAAAAACTGGGTCACATGCTAATTATTTAAAGTACAATAAGAATTTTACATCTAAGGATAAATGTGCTTTAGATAATCTGAATAAGAACAAACAATTGGTGGTGAAAAGTGCGGATAAGGGTGGGTCAATTGTTTTATTGGACAAAAAATATTATGTCCAAGAAATTAAAACACAATTATCTGATATTACTGTATATAAACTATTGACCCACAACCCTATCTTTGAGATAAAGAAGGAGATTGAGGCATGTGTTCGGTTTGCATTTAATAATGGCATTATTGATAAGGATGTGAGAAGGTTTTTACTAGAATCTGAGGACATCACTCCAGTGATGTACACTCTGCCAAAAGTGCATACAAATCTGCAAGCACCTCCTGGCCGCCCAATTGTGGCAGGCATGGGCTCAGTATTGTCCAAGGTATCAATATATTTGGATAAGGTTCTTAGACCTTTTGTTAATTCTAGTTCATACATCCAAGACACACGAGATTTTCTAGCTAAATTGCGTGATTTATATCTAGGGGATAATAAATGCATTCTTTTTAGTCTGGATGTGACATCGCTGTATACAGCTATCACACATGAGGCAGGGATTGGAGCAGTGGAGAAAGTTCTGAGTGAATCTGATAGATATACTACTTCACAGGCAGAATTTATTTTGCAGTTACTTAATATTATTTTAAGGTGTAACTATTTTCTTTTTGAGGACAATTATTATCTTCAGCTCCAAGGGACCGCCATGGGTTCCAATGTCGCTCCCACATACGCAAATATTTTTATGAATATGTTTGAGGAACATTTTGTTTATAATAATCCTTTATTTTTATCATATGGCGCCACCTGGTGGCGCTATATTGATGATGTGTTTGGGGTGTGGGGGGGGGCGACATTGGAACCCTGGTAAATTTTGTGAATGACTTAAACGCAGCAACTAGTCACATTAGATTTAAGTTGTGTCAAAATGTAAATCGAGTCTAACTGTGGACCTTCATAGGAAAGACACAGATTGCAACACTCTCCTGCACTATAAAAGTGCACACCCCCCTTCACTGGTAAGATCTTTACCCAGGAGCCAGTTTCTACGTGTAAGGCGTATTGTGTCTGATGAAACAGTGGTTAAGGACAGGCTTAAAGAAATGGGAGATCGCTTCCTTCAAAGGGGATATCCATGTGAATTAATTGAGACTGAATTTAGGAATGCATTAAACACCCCTAGAGAGTTGTTATTGGAAAAGAAAAAACCTGTGATGGATGATGTTAAAAAAAACCCTAGACTAGTTTTTGTAAGTCAATTTGCCCCTTGGAACCAACAGGTTATGAAGATTATTCGTAGGCATTGGCACATTTTGAGCACTTGTAATCCTAATATTCAGGAATTTAAGATTCCCCCTATGCCAGCTTTTAAACGAGGAAAAAACATAAAAGATGTTCTGGTACGGGCAGATATTGGTCCATCTAAGAGACCAGTTCAAACTTATTTTGGTAAGAAAAATCTGGGTAGTTTTCCCTGTTTAGGGTGCTCAAATTGTAATAGTATTATTAAAGGGCCAACATTCAGTCATCCAAGTACTGGCAAAAAATATTTCATTAAGGGGCATTATACCTGTAATACTGATTTTGTGATATATTTGATTAAATGCCCATGTGGGCTGGGTTATGTGGGCGAGACCTCCCAGTGCGTCAAAGAACGTATAGTCCAACACAAAAGTAGTATTAGAACCAAGAAAAAGGATGCCCCAGTTGCCCATCATTTTTTGTCTGCAGGGCATAATCTAAGCCAATTAAGGTTCCAGATTTTGGAACAAGTACAACATCCTAGAAGAGGGGGTGATAGAATTAAATTATTACAAAAACGTGAAGCATATTGGATTTATGAATTAGGGACATTATCTCCAGGGGGCATGAATAAAGAATTAGATTGGTCAATTTTTCTGTAGAAATCTATATGAAAATCTTTATTAAATAAAATGTTTACATCTATCTTTGCTAATATGTAGTATAAAGGAATAAGTGAAAATAATATACTGCTTGAGAGTCTGCACTGTACATAGATATATTTTAGACTATGTATTAATTAATTGCTGGATAAGTAATAGTTAAATTAAAAGTATTTAGATAAGTGTGATGTTTGTAGTTGACCACATGGTGGCAGCATTTGGCTGTTAATGTTATACCTGACTTCTCAGGTGTTACAATTAGCTGTGCAGGTGTGACTTATTTTGGGTATATAAGAAGTGAATCAGTGTCTGTTTGTTATGCAAGATTAAGGACTTGTGTCCGAAACGTTGCTGATTTTTTTGATCTTGGCTCAATAAAGAAAATTATTCACTGAACTTGGTGGTGCGACTACCATCTTTCTTTCAGGGTCATTCCTAATTTTCTTGTATTAGGAGGGTAGGTAGTGATGAAATTCACTCTATTCTTAGAATTCCTATTAGTATAGTTAGCGGTGATATCCAATCTTGCTTCTTTGATCAAGTGGTTCTTGTAGCCTCTGTTCCTGAATCTTTCTTCCATGTCTTCCAGTTGGATATCCCTTCTAGTACTTGAGGTGTTGTTCCGAATCACCCGCAATAGTTGTGCCTTAGGTATTGCTCTTATTAATGATTTTGGATGATAGCTGGATGCGTGGAGCAGTGTGTTGCGGTTAGTTTCTTTCTTGAACAGGGTGGTACCTAAGCCAGTTGCTTCCTTGTAGATTCTGAGGTCTAAAAGTCTACTTCCATGTAGCTTGACACCTCTTTCAGTTTTACCTGGTCCCCAAAGGAGTTCAGGGTGGTCACCCATTCTTGGAACGATTCCATTGACCCACGCCAGACCACGATAATATCGTCGATGTACCGTTTGTAAAAGAGTACCTGGTCATGATCATATACTTTAAAGATGTTCTCTTCTATATGCTCCATAAAGAGGTTAGCGAAGGCTGGGGCCATGTTGGAGCCCATTGCTGTTCCCATCAGCTGGAGGTAAAACCTCTTTTCGAACTTGAAGTAATTCAGTTTCAGACAAAGAGATAATAGATCAATTATAAATCCAACCGGTGGTCCCACATAGGGATATCTCTCCAGACACCTAGTCACAATGTTCATACCCAATTCGAGAGGGATAATCATGTAGAGGCTTGCCACGTCTAGGCTGGCAAGTACGTCACCTGGTTGTACCTCGGTCAGTGTGGTCAAATCCTTAATCAGTGCAGACGAGTCCCACCACTGCCACTAATGAATTTTATACTTACATTGATACTATGAGATTCCAGAGGCAACTTAAGCTTGGTGACTTTTTTCAAGGGAAAACTCTGGATGACAACAAAAATCTCTTTAAGAAGCCAAGCTCATTTGACCCACCCACTACTAACCCCAGTATCAGAATGTAAACTAGGATTATACAACAAAAACTGGACGAAGGCTGCCAAACATGGTTTAGAAACAATATGACCTCCACTGACTGGGAGGCTGTACGTACCCTAATGGCTGACAACTCGATTATTATACGCCCAGCGGATAAGGGTGGTGCAATAGTCCTGCAGGACTATCAGGACTATAAAATTGAGAAACTGGCTGATGCAGCCACGTATAGGGCAATGCCCTGTGATCCGACTGTAACTTATAAAATACAAATTGACACCCTGATTAAACACGGGGCACAGATGAACTGGATAAATTCTAGCCTGCGGTACTGGCTGATCACGGACTACCCGATAAGACCCATCTTGTATACAATACCAAAAATTCATAAACAGCTGGACCATCCACCTGGAAGACCGATTGTCTCTGCCCGTGGATCACTGTTACAGCCTCTGGCAACTTACATAGATTCCATTCTACAGCCCATGGTGATTAATATGAGATCTTATCTGAGGGACTTGTCTGCACTGATTAAGGATTTGACCACACTGACCGAGGTACAACCAGGTGACGTACGTGCCAGCCTAGACGTGGCAAGCCTCTACACGATTATCCCTCACGAATTGGGTATGAACATTGTGACTAGGTGTCTGGAGAGATATCCCTATGTGGGACCACCGGTTGGATTTATAATTGATCTATTATCTCTTTGTCTGAAACTGAATTACTTCAAGTTCGAGAAGAGGTTTTACCTCCAGCTGATGGGAACAGCCATGGGCTCCAACATGGCCCCAGCCTTCGCTAACCTCTTTATGGAGCATATGGCAGAGAACATCTTTAAAGTATATGACCATGACCAGGTATTCTTTTACAAACGGTACATCGACAATATTATCGTGGTCTGGCGTGGGTCAATGGAATCGTTCCAAGAATGGGTGACCACCCTGAACTCCATTGGGGACCAGGTAAAACTGAAAGAGGTGTCAAGCTACATGGAAGTAGACTTTTTAGACCTCAGAATCTACAAGGAAGCAACTGGCTTAGGTACCACCCTGTTCAAGAAAGAAACTGACCGCAACACACTGCTCCATGCATCCAGCTATCATCCGAAATCATTAATAAGAGCAATACCTAAGGCACAACTGTTGCGGGTGATTCGGAACAACACCTCAAGTACTAGAAGGGATACCAAACTGGAAGACATGGAAGAAAGATTCAGGAACAGAGGCTACAAGAACCACTTGATCAAAGAAGCAAGATTGGATATCACCGTTAACCATACTGATAGGAATTCTAAGAATAGAGTGAATTTCATCACTAGCTACTCTCCTAATACAAGAACATTAGGAATGACCCTGAAAGAAAGATGGGACATCATTGAGTCCGATTCCTCATTACCATACCGTGGGTATGGTCCGCCAAGAATTGGCTACAAAAGAGGGAGGAACTTAAAGGACATTTTGATGAGGACAGATCCCATCAACAGCTATAGCAGAGGAACTACTTCAACTAAAAAAGGATCCTTCAAATGACCTAGCTGCGTCACGTGCAATTCGATGCTCCAGTGCAGCCAATTCCGGCACCCACATACCAATGAGTTGTTCAGAATTAAGCACTACCTTACTTGCACAACTAAATATGTGGTATACATGTTAAACTGCAACTGTGGCCTATTTTATATAGGCAAGACTTCTGATGATATAAAAAAGCGGATGGCAAACCACAGAAGTGCCATAAGCACGGCTATTGATAATAAGACAAGTGACCAGCCTGTAGCAAGGCACTTCATGGAAATGGACCATTCCGTGGCAGATTTAAGGTTCAAATTGATTGACAACGTCCCGCCATTAAGCCGTGGCGGTGATCGGGGTAAGCTGTTATTACAAAAAGAGGCGGCATGGATCTACAAATTGAACACTGTCCACCCCTGCAGTCTTAACATGGGCATTGACTGGCATTGCTTCCTGTGAAGATTGGAAAATTGACCTAACATCCGGCCTTGGAAGCATACAGGTGTGTTCATAGACATTGTAGATCTTTGACTATCTTGGAATCGCTGTGACTGCATAATCGGGACTTGGTACACAGTACAGGTCTTATGTATCTATTTTCTGACCAAGACCTCTTTAATATCTTGGCTATATGGGACTCTTAATATTTAAGCGTGAGAGTGAGATGTTCATGTATTTAACTATGTATGTATCTCCAACATATAGATGTGTGGGTTGAGTCATTTACGTTTTATATTTTGTATATACATCTATACCCCCCGCTATGGTGCTACGCTTTTATAGACTTTACACAATGTCCCTCTGTGATTAATGACCTCTACAGTGTTGCTTAGGGTCAGCTCTGACCTAGTACGCTCATTTCCCCACTTCCTCGCAATGTGAATTTTTGCTGTTTGCAACCATTATTGTATATATTTTTTCTGTTGGAATCCTTATCGTATTTTTGTTGTATGATATTTTGATGATATTTTTGCTGTAGATATGTATTTTGCTGTAGATATGAATTTTTGCTATATATATGACCTATTTACCGTTGTAGTCCAGTTCTGGACCTTGAGCTATATTGATTCCCCATGATGGGGAATGCGCATTAGCATGCCACTGTATAATTTAGTGACTTCCCACACCGTACTTGTGTAGCTGCATTGTGACTATTGTCTGAGACTAGAGGGGCTTGCCACCCCCGTGAGTGATTTCACAATCTCTGAGCCGAGCTCTACCTATTCACGCTACTTTACACATTGAGTACATCTACACATAAAGGCTTGCCCTTCTCACCCTATCCCGTTACTCGTTTGTCCCCCTATGTGGGTGGTGGTTTCCGGGAGATACGCATGCGCACTACTGTCCCAATCCCCTATGAGTAGAGATCATATTTTATCCAGTCTTTTTTCATATGATGAGTATAACCGCATTTATAGCTCTCCACATTGTTAGACTTTAGCAGGTTAGCCTACGCGATTATTATTACTTAGCACTCCTGCTACCGGTCTTTGTACTATACACGGTTAGGGCAGGTATTGGTTAGTACACTTGGGGGCTTACTCATCCAGACATATCCCGTAGCTCCTGGGTCCCCCTGTATGGGCGGAGATGTCCGAGTGATACGCATGCGCATTGCGGTTTCATTCCTTTGAAGCAGGGCCCTTTTGACCCGCTGAGCGATACATATGGATATCTAGTATGTACTTTTTGGTATGTCAGGTTGTGCTGTTCTAGTAGCTTGTTATCTGGGTTCCCTGCCATGTACATCTGATCAGCCCACAAGTAGAGTATCAGGATATTGACGATATGGGATCACTCTGGGGTAGGCAAAGTACCACTGGAGATTTACTACTTATACATATTGTTATGTGTTTTGATGCACTCTAGTCTACTAATATGTTGTGTAAGAATGTGTGATACCACTTATTATCGCTATCTCTTTGCTAATGATGTACGTTCTCCTCTATACTATGAATTTGGTGTTTTAGGACCTAGCTGACAATGCATATATATCTATCTACACATTTTAGTATGTTTACATACTGGATACATTCTTTGATACTATGCTTATGTATTTGATACATTTTAAATACTGTGTCTATAAGGTTGTTGTATTAGATGATTATGACTCTGCATTTTTCCTTCTGCATTTGGTCCTTGTATTTTATGCATTTTAAGTATGTTTTCAATTTCGGTGTTGTTTACATTAGTTTGGTTGCCTAGGCAACAATTTTGGTGGTTTTTACACTGGGGGAGGGTCCTATGTGGGTGTATAAATGTTTGTTTCACTGTATGTACATTGGTCTGATGAAGGGGTGTATTCCCCGAAACGTCACTAAATAAATCCATTATTTGTTAAGACCAGTGAGTGCTGTTTCCTGCTTGAACCTTACTCTAGCACCCTGGCATTGGAATAGAACTGTTTGTGAGAGTGCACCTGCTTCAACTTTTATATTTATATGTTAGAGGAGCCATGAAGGTGGTAATCAAGTAGTAAGATATAGGAGTAATTTCAAAGCTTCTTAATAATTCCAGTGAAAATGATACAAACCGCTTCCTGTACTTTAAAAAATATATTATAGTGCTAGTTTAGATAGATAATGAAATATTCTGCTCTCTACCACGGCTCCAGCTGATAGCCACAGTGCAAGGAAAGTATTATCCATAATGTGAATAGACCATGTAAGGAGACATATAGCCCTATGTCTCAGGAACTTTTTCACGGTTTGAATTAATTATCTAAGTTCTTATATAGTAACCTTTTAATGCCGTTATGACATTCTATTCCATCCTAACCGCGCCTGGCTTTAGCACTGTAAGGCAACGGCGCTGGGTTTTAGCGCTTGAAGCCAACAGCTTCAGGCGCTACATTGTTCCACTGTAGACAAATTAACCCTGTCATCCTAGGGGTAATAAAACAATATACTTTTACACATTTATTTCTTTTAGAGCAAAATACACTGAAATATATGTTATATACTACAGTAAAATAACTGTTAAACTGTATTGTGTAATTTGTATACATTTACCTAATATAACAAGGCTAAAACTTATTTAGAGAAGTAACCATGTTAGGATTCATAGTAAGTTCAATCCACAATGTGATATAACAGAATGCCATTGAGCTACCATTGAAATCAATAGGAAAAAAAGGGGGTATAACATATTTAACCTTTCCTGGTCTGAATGGTCCATCACTAAAATAATCCTACCCCCTGTGTGCAATTTAAGGAAGTATAACAATAATATAGGTGTCCTATATAGGCCGTAGAGAAATTGAAGACTTCAAAGTACTCTGTTGAGTGGACAACAATCCACGAGAGAAGGACAGGAGGTCCTATTGTTATTCCATTTGTAGTCAGATTTTGAGAGTTCATTGTCCTTATATAAGCATAGTATAGAGTTGTGAAGTGGTTCTCTGTATTTTGTATAATGGCATCCTGGTCTAATATAAACTTCTCAGTTAACTTGAAGAGCATAGTTCCATTATTTATTTAAGTCTGTAGGTACCTTCAGGTGCATATAGAGGAGAGATTTTTGGTTTCATGTTGGATCTCACTGTTGGAGAGAATCCTGAAAGAACAATACCATCCAGACCCCCAAATACCGGTACTCAATACTCTGGCTTGTAGGCTGAGATCATAACTCATATATTTCAGTGTCTTTCCAAACGTTAGTGATCAATCTTGTGTGGCTGGTGTCATGTCTATAGCAGAGCTCTGCAAATAAAGCTCTTCTTGCAGCTCACATAGTTGAGCTGTGTCAGCCGACACCACTTCCACTCTCAGGGGATTAGTAGCTTTGTGCTCCGGGATCCCTTCGGATGTGGCATGGTCTTTTAGAAGAAGGGTCAGTTCAAAACCCGAAGGTGTTTTGTCAATTAGGGTTTGTATGAGTGTATCTTGTCTGGCATAATTCTAAACAGTATGACTGGTTCTTTCCCAATATGGCTACCTCTTCCATCTGCATTGTAGGCAAGAATATGATTCTTAGAGGCCCATTTATCAAGCTCCGAATGTAGCTTGAGGGCCAGTGTTTCTGGCAAGTCTTCAGACTCGCCAGAAACAGCAGTTATGAAGCAGCGGTCTAAAGATCGCTGCTCCATAACCCTGTCCGCCTACTCTGATGAGGCGGACAGAGATTGCCACAATTCAACCTGATGGAGAGCGTATTGCTCTCCGCATTCAGCGATGTCTGTCGGACCTGATCCACACTGTCGGATCAGGTCCGACAGACATTTGATAAATAGGCCTCTTGGAGTGAGAATAATCAAACACTGCCGGTTAGTGTCAGTTGTGATGAGTGGTCAGAATGTACACTATGATATTTTCTTGTCTAGGAATGGCTGTGTTCCCCGGGCTACTGAGGGGCAGTGCTGCCTGAAAGATTGCTGCCGCAACGGGCCTCAGATGTCCAGTTCTGGTTCTGGAGTCATGAATACATCAAATAGCAATTGTGATTGCTAGATAAAGAGAATATAATAGTATGCTTGATTTTATCTGATGCTGGTACAAAAGATCAATATAGCGGCAGATTATAGTTCCTTCATCCAGAGCTCCAGAATCGTGCACAATCTTTTTATATGCACAGTTTCTGAGGCACCAGCTCCTACTGAGCATGAGCAAAATTCACAGAATATACAGGTATGTATATGAATTTTGTGATTGGCTAATTGCTGCCACATGATTCACTAGGAAGGAAAATGTAACTAACTGACATTTGTCAGAAAAAAATCTACTCATTTGAAATTCAAACTAAGTGCTTTTGCATTGTTTCTATATTATGCATTTATTGATTATGCAATTTTACTGTGTTTAGTGGTCATTTAAATAGCCACTGTGTCATTTTTAAACATGTGTGCAGTGGTTTCTTTTTTTTTATTATTTATTTCTTTTTTTATTTCTTTTTTTTTTTTAATTTTAAAATTTTTTTATTAAACATTTTCAGCAAAACAATATAACATGGCTTCAATGCAATTCAATCATAATAAATACATGATGTTTGTACAATATTTGCAAAGTATTTGGCTTTACATACACCAGGTAAAGTAATATTAACAGTTATTAGAATAAGTATATTCCTACCAAATAACTTTAATTGAATAATAGTCTTCTAATTTGTGTAGCTGGAAGTAGTGGTATTTAAGTGCTAGCATTAGGGTGACATGTGTAACCCAATCTCCTGTCAGAGGGATTGCTTCTTTTTTCCAATGTCTTGGAATTAGTTGTTTGGCACAATTCAACATTAGGTGTAGGAGTTTAGATCTGAGTTTGCATTTCAGTTTTAAAGGTTTGTGGAAAAGGCAGACCAAAGGGTCGAGGGGGATATCTATTCATTTCACTACATATAAGGGACCAGTATTTATTAAATTTTGGGCATGTCCACCATACGAACGTTCTAGTGTTATCCATTCCTTGTCTTTTTTCATTTTAGCTCCAGTTCACAATGTGGGTGGCCAACTTGTAATATGTTAGATTTGGAACACTTAAAGGGACAGTCTAGTCCAAAACAAACTTTCATTATTCAGAAAGGGCATGTCATTTTACACAATTTTCCAATTTACTTCTATCATCAATTTTGCTTTGTTCTCTTGGTATTCTCAGTTGAAAGCTAAATCTAGGAGGTTCATATGCTAATTTCTAAGCCCTTAAAGGCCACCTCTTAGCTCAGGACATTTTGACAGTTTTTCACCACTATAGGGTATTAGTTCATATGTTTCATATAGATAACACTATGCTCACGCACATGGAGTTCCTAGGAGCCAGCACTGATTGGCTAAAATGCAAGTCTGTCAAAAGAACTGAAATAAGGGGCGGTTTGCAGAGGCTTAGATACAAGATAATCACAGAGGTAAAAAGTGTATTAATATAACTGTGTTGGTTATGCAAAACTAGGAAATGGGTAATAAAGGGATTATCTATCTTTTAAAACAATACATATTCTGGTGTAGAATGTCCCTTTAGCCCTCCTCTGTCTTTGAGCATAAACATGGTTTTCATCGAAACCCTACTCATATGTTTAGTCCAGATGTATGTGTTTATGGATTTTTGTAGAGTGCGTATGTAGTGATCGGGTATTTGTATGGGTAAGGCTTGCAGTATGTATAACATTTTCGGTAATATCATCATCTTGATAGCATTTATGCGGCCTAGCCAAGATATGTATTTGTGTTCCTGTTTGACATTTTGCAGTAGTGGCATATAATTTAGTGTAAATAATTTGCCTTTGTCTTCCGTGATTTGGATCCCTAGATATTTTATTGATGAGGGTTTGAATTGATATTGGTATGTTTGTTGGATGTGTTATATGAGAGGCTGCGGGGTGTTTAGACTAATAAAATCTGATTTGAATTCGTTAAAGGGACATAATACTCATATGCTAAATCACTTGAAACTGATGCAGTATAACTGTAAAAAGCTGACAGGAAAATATCACCTGAGCATCTCTATGTAAAAAAGGAAGATATTTTACCTCACAATCTCCTCAGCTCAGTAGAGTTAGTTCTGTGTAAAAAGTTATACTCAGCTGCTCCCAGCTGCAGGTAAAAAAATAAAAAAAATGAAGAAATGAACAGCAGCCAATCAGCATCAGTAGTGCTGAGGTCATGAACTCTTACTGTGATCTCATGAGATTTGACTTAACTCTCATGAGATTTCATAGTAAGCTTCCTTTACCTGATTGGTGAAATAATATGAGAGTTCACGATGCTCATCCCTTCAGTTGTCCCGGGACAGACACACTAATATGCTGCTTAGAAATCCTTTACAATGGGAGGTGGCTACTGAGGATTTTTTGATGTAAAATATCTTACTTTTTTACATAGAGATGTTCAGGTGATATTTTCTAGTCAGCTTTTTACAGCTATGCTGCATCACTTTTAACTTTAAAAAAGGAGAGTTTACTGTATTTTGAGAATTCTGCTGAGAGAGCCTGTAGTGAGGTAGTTGGTTGTGTAAGGGTGAGCATGATGTCATCGGCATATAAAGTTATTTTATAACTTGTGTCTTTGATGTTTATGCCCGTGATGTTAGGGTTTTGACGAATGTTTGCTGCCAGCGCTTCCATAGCCATTACAAACAAAATGCGTGAGAGGGGACACCCCTCATGTGTATCGTTCGATATTTCAATGGAGGATGATAAGGAGTCATTTAGATGTATTTTGGCCGTGGGGAGTGGTATAACGTGAATATTTTCCCTATTAGGGTTGCTCCTAGTCAAAATTTGTGCTTTTAAGAAGCCCCAACTGAGCCTATCAAAGGTTTTTTCTGCATCGATTGATAAAAATATAGTTTGAACTTTTTCTTGGGTGGCATAATCTAAGAGATTAATTATCTTTATGGTATTGTCTCTTGCTTAACGGTTTGGTATAAATCCCGCCTGGTTAGTATGGATTATTATTGGGAGAATTTTATTGTTACATGCTGCTAATATCTTCTCAAATAATTTAACATCTACATTGAGTAGAGATTTAGGTTAAATGGGGTAGAGGGAGGATTAGCAGGTTTGGGTATAACGGTTATATGTGCTTCTACGATATTTTGGGGAAGGGGTTATCATTGTCTACTTTATTGAAAAGTGTTAAAAGGAAAGGGGTTAAAATGTCTTTAAAGGTTTGGTAATAACGTACCGTAAACCCGTCTGGGCCTGGGCTTTTGCTAGCATTCAATTCTTTTATAGCCTGTTTCAATTTTGTCATGGTTATCAGAGTGTTAAGGTCTTCTATTTGTTCTTCAGATAAGGTGGGTAGGATGGTATTTTCTAAGTACTCAGAGATGTTTGTTTCTAGGTCTGTTTGGTTTTGTGTAGTGACAAGGTTGTAAAACTTGGAATAATAGTCCCTAAAATGTTTTATAATGTCAGGTAGTAAGTATTTTTTATTTTTTTATTACTGGGGACGATTAATTCATGGACATAAGATTTAAAAAATTTTGTTTTTGAATATCTGGCCATAATTTTTCCTGCTTTATTTCCTTCATAAAATCTGCTGTTCCTGGGCTAATAATTCTTTTAATTTGTATCTGCAGGTTTGTAAATTCTTAAGGATATCGGGGTCAGTAGCTTTCTTTTTATGCAGGAGTTCTAGGTTTGAGAGTTGTTTGGTGAGATCTAAATAGTATTGTCGCGCTAGCTTTTGTTTTTGGGCTTTATACTTTATAAATTCTCCTCTCATGTAGCATTTATGTGTTTCCTATATGGTGAAATCATCAATGTCTGAAGTCTTATTAATTTCGAAAAATTCTGTAAGTGTCTTAGTTTTTCACGTAGTTCCTCAGTTTCCATTAGGGAGTCATTTAGCTTCCAATGGAATTCGGTAGTTCTAATGTTTGGCCATTTGAACTGTATTATCATGGCTGAGTGATCTGACCACGAGGTGGGTTTAATTAGGGAGTTTGCTAAATATGCTAGTCCTGCCTGATTGGTAAAGAAATAATTTAGACGACTATATATCTTGAATGGGGCAGAGAAAAAGGTGTAGTATCGCTTATCTTCATTAAAGTAGCGCGACAAGTAGCGACAATTCTGGTGGCCAGGTCTTCGTTCTGATGTTGTTGCGTATGTTGCCTCCTGCTCAGTTTGTGCAAAGAATAAGACTCCTCAACGTCTTCCTGTGGGTCTTCTTCAACCTATTACTAATGGTGAGCATCCTTGGACACATCTTTCCATGGACTTCATTGTCGAGCTCCCTGTTTCCAATGGCAATACTGTTATCCTTATGGTGGTTGACCATTTTTCTAAAATGTCACATTGCATTCCCTTGATGAAGCTGCCTACTGCTCAGGAGCTTGCTTCAATTTTTGCCCGGGAGGTCTTCTGTTTACATGGATTACCCAAGGAGATAGTGTCGGACCGGGGTAGCCAGTTTGTCTCCAGATTTTGGCGTTCCTTTTGTGCTCAAATGGGGATGCAGCTTTCCTTCTCCTCGGCATATCACCCTCAATCCAATGGGGCTGCGGAACGGTCTAATCAAGCTCTGGAACAGTTCCTCAGTTGCTATGTCTCAGATCACCACAATAATTGGTCTGAACTGTTACCTTGGGCAGAGTTTGCTCGTAATAGTGCTATTAATGCTTCCTCCAAGATATCCCCATTCATGGCGAATTATGGGTGGTTTCAACCATCCTTGTTGCCTGATTCATTCATGTCTCAGGGTATTCCGGCTTTGGAGGAGCATCTCTGGCAACTCCGTTCCACGTGGGTGCAGATTCAGGATTGTCTTCATCGCTCTATGCAGCGCCAAAAGTTCCAGGCTGATAGTAGGCGTCTGCCCGCACCTTCCTACCAGGTTGGTGAGAGAGTTTGGCTGTCCTCCCGCAACTTGAACCTTCGTGTGCCTTCCAATAAATTGGCTCCCCGTTATGTTGGTCCTTTTCGAATACTCCGACGGGTTAATCCTGTGGCCTACGCTCTTGACCTTCCTCCTGCTATGCGCATCTCCAATGTTTTTCATGTCTTCCTCTTGAAACCATTGGTTTGTAATCGGTTTACCACTGTGTTGCCTCGTCCCCGTCCTATCTTTGTTGACAACCATGAGGAGTATGAGGTCAGCAGCATTATTGACTCTTGTATGTCCAGGGGCCGTGTACAGTATTTAGTTCACTGGAGAGGCTACGGTCTGGAGGAGCGTTCTTGGGTTCCCTCCTCTGATGTTTATGCTCCTGCCCTCCTCCGTGCCTTCCATGCCTGTTTCCCCAATAAGCCTTTTGTCCTCCCGCGGGGGAGGGGTCGTTGAGGGGAGGGTACTGTCAGGGTTTTTTCCCTGTTGTGTTTGTCATGTGCTGCTGGCAGCCATTTTACTCACCTCTCTTCCTGACTATGGTGCATTGTGGGGGATGCTGCTCAATTCCTGCAATTCCTTTTATGGCCAGACTGGTGTGCATCATCCATGTGAGACAGGATGCATTCTCAGAATTGTAATGTCATCACTTATTATTTAAAGGGCCTCTGTTCAGTATGCTTTGCCTTTGCGTTGTCTCAGACCTGTTTGTGAGAGTTCCTGTGTATTACCTGGCTGCCTGACGTCCTTCCTGGTTCCTGATCCCTGGCTTGTTCCTGACTCTGCTGTTTTCCTTGTTCCTCGTCTGACTATTCGCTTTGGCTCCTGACTCGGCTCGTCTGACTACCAGCTCTGGTTTTGATTCCTGGCTTGTTATTTGACTTGTGGACTTTTTATTATTTTTTGCTATTAATAAAGGTGTGATTATTTTTGCACTTCTCGTCTCAGTCTGATTCCTGGCACCCTGGCAACTTCCAAGTCAAACCCTGTAGCATTTTTCTCTAAACACTTTACTCCTGCTGAGAGGGACTATGATGTGGGTAGTCGTGAACTCTTAGCCATTAAGATGGCTTTGACTGAATGGCGTCATTGGTTAGAGGGCACCACCAATCCCATTCAGATTCTCACCGACAACAAGAATCTGACTTACCTAGAGACTGCTCATCGACTCAATCCTCGACAGGCCAGGTGGGCCTTGTTCTTTACCCTTTTTAACTTTGTGGTCTCTTATCTTCCTGGGACCAAGAACAAGAAGGCGGATGCCCTTTCGCATCAGTTCCCTCACTCAAGTGATTCCTCTGAAGCTCCTATTGAACACATCATACCCTCCTCATCAACACCTCTATCACTTAATATAGTTATATTAAGTGATAGAGGTATTGATTTCAAATTAAAATTTGAATTTTAACACAATTAGTAACTATAATAGATAAGATGTTTTTATTTAGAATTACAATTCTAATTTTACATCTTTGCTAGTTAATAATTTAAAATAACACAATAATAACAAAAATTCAAAATTAAAACTATAATAACTATAACAAAGATGTAAAATTCGAATTTTAATTCAAAATAAAAAATCTTATCTATTATAGTTACTAATAGTGTTAAAATTTGAATTTCAAAATCAACACCTCTGTCACTTAATAGTTATATTAAGTGATAAAGGTAATGAATTTGAATTAAAATTTGAATTTTAACACTATTGCTAACTATAATAGATAAGATGTTTTTATTTTGAATTAAAATTTGAATTTTACATCTTTGCTATAGTTATTAATTCGAAATTAACACAATAATAACTAAAATTCAAAATTATAACAATCAACACATCTATCACTTAATATAACTACTATAGGCCTTAAATTCGAAATGAACACAATAATAACTATAACAAAGATGTAAAATTTGAAAAAAAAACACCATAATAACTTTATTAACTAAGATGTAAAAAATACAATAGATTATATAAGCACCATAAAATTCAAATACATTATTCTTTACTTGAAATTTCTAATTAAAAATTATAACCTTTAGTAATTATATTTTGAATTACATAATAATTTCGAATTTCCAATAGAAAAACATAAATACAATGCAATCTACATAGCTAAGGATAGCACTACAGCAATATCAACTTATCAAAATGCAAAGCCAAAAAACAGCATACAAAAACATTTAAAAATATCTAATTAAAATAAAATAAAAAAAAATATTAAAATAAGCATTTTAGGTTACAGTCCCTACTTATGCATATCGGAGTTCGCAAATCTAAAAAAAATCTAGTATACAATAAATATAAATTAGACCCTAGTCAGCATCACTGGCTGCCAATGCCCATTTCATACCCAGATATAAGGCAGGACTAGCACAGTAAAACACAACCAACACTACATTACAATTATAACATCTCTATGATGAACATCAGTACTTCTCAACCACAGTCCTCAAGTTAACCTAGACTAGTAGGCAATATTTTAAGAACGTCTTAACTGGAGCACAGGTAAAATAATCAGTAACCATGGTAACTAAACTGGCTCTCACCATATGTACTGAGTATTTCACCAGTGTTCTAGTTAAGACATCATGAAAATATGGCCTGTTTTTTTGCCTATAAAAAATAATAATACACCGCATATTACCTCTCCAAAAATATATGAAATTGATTGAAGATGAAGATAACAAATGTGTCTTCTCACGGTGTGCAGTCCACTCTCCACAGTTGTATCCACACAAAAATCCCCCCCAAAAAATGCTACAGGAGCAAATAGATAGTATATAGAAAAAATATGTATCAAAATATTCCAACATGACCACAAAACCAGTACGTCCCTTTTCTCCAAAACTAAACCTATTTATAACATATGGGAGGGAATAAGTTGATTTAAATATTTAAATTCAAATATTAAATAATTGGAATTTGAATATTACATTAGAAAATACAATTGTAGCTTAGAAATACTATTTCGAAATTAAAATTGTATTAAAATATTTTGAATAACAGAATTATTAAAACTAATTTGAATTTGAATAGTACATTGCAAAAGAAAATACTATTTTGAAATTTAAATCGAATTCGAATATCACATTACAAATCAAATTTGATATATTGAAATTGAATTTAAATATAACATTTCAAAATCGAATTTGATATATTCAATCGAATTTGAATATTACATTTAGAATGTGATATATCGAATCGAATTCGAATATTGTATTTCTAAATCGATTGTGAAATATAGATATCGAATTTGAATATTGAATATGATATAATGGAAAGCCAAACATTCTATTATTTTAACGAATATTTTCAAATGTATTCTAAAAATTCGAAAACGAACATTCAAAAATTGAATATTAGAATGTTATGTAAACATTCGAAATTCGATTTGAACGAACGAATGTATAAAAATTAGTTTTAAAATTTGCTGTTTAGAAACATTTGCCAATCCCTAATACTTAGCATCACATTGTATTGTAGCATATGTATTATGATAAAAACTATAAAATTATACCCTATAATAAATTATAGATAATATTCCTTGACATCTTAATATCATTTTACAGAACAAGGGATTACAAAACCCCATACTATTATAAAATACAGATTCATAATTATCAGTGGGTAAATCTGTTTGGTCAGATGTTGTCAAAGGAAATGATGTCACAATACCACAACTTCACACAATACAACAGTGACATCACACACTATTATACCTCAGCTGCAGCTAGTCAGTACAGTCATTTTCTGTGAGAGTGGACTACAGCTAACATGGCTTGTTTCTACTTGGCGATTTATATATTTCTTTTTATATTCCAAACTGTCTTGGGGACACCTGTGAGCACCCCGCAAGGTAAAGTGTATATCCTTCTTCACTAATAACTACAGTTTGTTATAGATCATCCCTTCCTGTAGACTGTACTGTCTGATGTGTCACCTCGCTACAGAGGGTTAATTAACTAATATGGGGGTCAATTACAATCCTTTAGCAAAATGTATATACTATTTGTATACAGAAAACCACCATTGAAGTCTGTTGGGACTTTATTTAGATATATAATTTCATACATTTTTCTACACGATTGTGATTGATCTCATTATGTTTTATTGCTCTGTTTTATTAGCGTCACAGAAGTGGTTGCTATATTAAATCTCTATACAGTTAATTCACTATAGAGAGTGCAATTAAATAGGGAAATATTACCAATATATATCTGTATAGGGGAAGTAAAGAATGTGGATGGGAAAGTATTTGGTTTCAAAAAACAAAATATTATGCCATGATTATTTAAAAAGTTCATCAGGATGTCAATAAACTTCAAGTGAAGTTCAAGTCCGCTGCTCTCAATTACATAATTCTATTTATCATAATAAAAAACTATAATGTTCATTCATCAAAACTCTCTAAATAATCGCTAACGTTTCATTTTTTAATTTTAATTTACCCTCCGTATTCCCGCAATTGTCCGCCCGACATTGTTTGCCTTTTGATTGACATTTTTTCAGAATTTGATTTCCAATCCCTTCACTTCCCCCAGGGCGTCCTGCCCCTTTTCCCCCGCGTCATAACACAGTTTCGCGCATGCGTATAACAGCGATTGTCTCGTTTGTCGTCATGCTCCTTGCATGACTTGCGCTTGCGTGTTAGCTCTGGATCCGATACTCTGATCCTGTATGAACTGCGGAACGGAACAAAAATTTTTTACGCATGCGCGAATGAAGACAGGATACGCATGCGCATATCGCATCCGTTCTTGTGCACGAGGGAAATAAGGAAGTAGACCGGGGGAGGGGTAAAGGTAAGAAAGAGTGATATAATATATATATAAATAACTCCAAAATCATATCCATTTTCTGTAAAAAAAGTAAGCGACTATTATATTGGGAGGTTAATGTATACATGGGTGGTGCGCAGTTGTTTGAAATTGAACTTCACTTTCAGCTTGGGAAACTTTATTTGTCCAGGGAAAATCATATAAGGTGTCATCTATCACAGCTCTCAGATCTTTGTGTCACACAGAATTAGAGCTAAGGGTTAACAGATATCAGAATGCTCATTAGGATCATGCAGATCATAATAGTTATTTTATTATTATGTTGTATTTATATTGTTCTTGAGGTGTCACAGACATATAAAAATAAGTTAAGGATGTCCCATAACTTGGCTACATCATGTACAAGTTCCACTAACATCAGTATCTACTTGTGTACCAACTGATAAGGCATTTTACAAAGACCCTTGCACATGTGCACTATTTACTTACATAGTTATGTAGGACATTAATTGTGTGATGTCTTATGGTTAGAACTACAGCAAAAATAGTTCTTTTATTTTGTCTTTGTACATAGGGATGACCCTGGTACAGATGAACATGAAGGCATTCAAGACTGCATTAGCAAATGGTAAGAATATAATACTAGTCAGCCTAATGATTTCTTCTGTGTTTGCAGGCTGTATAGTTTAAATGCATTATGTATTAATTGTGTTAGTTTTAGAGAGTTTGGTAATAATTATAAAAAAAAATCTGAATAACAAACATTTATTTTACATACTTCTAACTTTTATTGTAATTTTTTACAGGATTACTGGCTGGACTGAATAATTCAGGTAAGTGAAATTTTTTTTTTATTAAAATAAAATTGTAGAATAACTCTCATACACATCTAGTTATGTGCCCTGTAAATTATACTACAGTCATATTAATATACTATCTGGTAGATAATACTTCAGTGACCCTTTAACTATTACTCCTGGCTGTCACTGCAGTCATTTACAGATTTTAATTCATATGATGTCATCATCTCACAAACAGCTTGATACATAGGTGACATATGTTAAACACATAGGCCTAGATTTAGAGTTCGGCGGTAGCCGTCAAAACCAGCGTTAGAGGCTCCTAACGCTGGTTTTGGGCGCCCGCTGGTATTTGGAGTCAGTGATTAAAGGGTCTAACGCTCACTTTTCAGCCGCGACTTTTCCATACCGCAGATCCCCCTACGCCATTTGCGTAGCCTATCTTTTCAATGGGATCTTTCTAACGCTGGTATTTAGAGTCGTTTCTGCAGTGAGCGTTAGAGCTCTAACGACAAGATTCCAGCCGCCTGAAAATAGCAGGAGTTAAGAGCTTTCTGGCTAACGCCGGTTTATAAAGCTCTTAACTACTGTACCCTAAAGTACACTAACACCCATAAACTACCTATGTACCCCTAAACCGAGGTCCCCCCACATCGCCGCCACTCGATTAAAAATTTTAACCCCTAATCTGCCGACCGCCACCTACGTTATACTTATGTACCCCTAATCTGCTGCCCCTAACCCCGCCGACCCCTATATTACATTTATTAACCCCTAATCTGCCCCCCACAACATCGCCGCCAGCTACTTAAAATAATTAACCCCTAATCTTCCGACCGCAAAGCGCCGCCACCTACGTTATCCCTATGTACCCCTAATCTGCTACCCCTAACACCGCCGACCCCTATATTATATTTATTATCCCCTAATCTGCCCCCCTCAACGTCGCCGACACCTGCCTACACTTATTAACCCCTAATCTGCCGAGCGGACCGCACCGCTACTATAATAAAGTTATTAACCCCTAACCCGCCTCACTAACCCTATCATAAATAGTATTAACCCCTAATCTGCCCTCCCTAGCATCGCCGACACCTAACTTCAATTATTAACCCCTAATCTTCCGATCGGAGCTCACCGCTATTCTAATAAATGTATTAACCCCTAAAGCTAAGTCTAACCCTAACACTAACACCCCCCTAACTTAAATATAATTTACATCTAACGAAATAAATTAACTCTTATTATATAAATTATTCCTATTTAAAGCTAAATACTTACCTGTAAAATAAATCCTAATATAGCTACAATATAAATTATAATTATATTATAGCTATTTTAGGATTAATATTTATTTTACAGGCAAATTTGTAATTATTTTAACCAGGTACAATAGCTATTAAATAGTTATTAACTATTTAATAGTTACCTAGTTAAAATAATAACAAATTTACCTGTAAAATAAATCCTAACCTAAGTTATAATTAAACCTAACACTACCCTATCAATAAAATAATTAAATAAACTACCTACAATTACCTACAATTAACCTAACACTACACTATCAATAAATAAATTAAACACAATTGCTACAAATAAATACAATTAAATAAACTAGCTAAAGTACAAAAAATAAAAAAGAACTAAGTTACAGAAAATAAAAAAATATTTACAAACATAAGAAAAATATTACAACAATTTTAAACTAATTACACCTACTCTAAGCCCCCTAATAAAATAACAAATTCCCTACCCTAACCAAAATAAAAAATTCCCTACCCTATTCTAAATTAAAAAAGTTACAAGCTCTTTTACCTTACCAGCCCTGAACAGGGCCCTTTGCGGGGCATGCCCCAAGAATATCAGCTCTTTTGCCTGTAAAAAAAAACATACAATACCCCCCCCCCAACATTACAACCCACCACCCACATACCCCTAATCTAACCCAAACCCCCTTAAAGAAACCTAACACTAAGCCCCTGAAGATCTTCCTACCTTGTCTTCACCATACCAGGTTCACCGATCCGTCCTGGCTCCAAGATCTTCATCCAACCCAAGCGGGGGTTGGCGATCCATAATCCGGTCCAGAAGAGGCTCCAAAGTCTTCCTCCTATCCGGCAAGAAGAGGACATCCGGACCGGCAAACATCTTCTCCAAGCGGCATCTTCGATCTTCTTCCATCCGGTGCGGAGCGGGTCCATCTTGAAGCAGGCGACGCGGATCCATCCTCTTCTTCCGATGTCTCCCGACGAATGACGGTTCCTTTAAGGGACGTCATCCAAGATGGCGTCCCTCGAATTCCGATTGGCTGATAGGATTCTATCAGCCAATCGGAATTAAGGTAGGAATTTTCTGATTGGCTGATGGAATCAGCCAATCAGAATCTAGTTCAATCCGATTGGCCGATCCAATCAGCCAATCAGATTGAGCTCGCATTCTATTGGCTGATCGGAACAGCCAATAGAATGCGAGCTCAATCTGATTGGCTGATTGGATCAGCCAATCGGATTGAACTTGATTCTGATTGGCTGATTCCATCAGCCAATCAGAAAATTCCTACCTTAATTCCGATTGGCTGATAGAATCCTATCAGCCAATCGGAATTCGAGGGACGCCATCTTGGATGACGTCCCTTAAAGGAACCGTCATTCGTCGGGAGACATCGGAAGAAGAGGATGGATCCGCGTCGCCTGCTTCAAGATGGACCCGCTCCGCACCGGATGGAAGAAGATCGAAGATGCCGCTTGGAGAAGATGTTTGCCGGTCCGGATGTCCTCTTCTTGCCGGATAGGAGGAAGACTTTGGAGCCTCTTCTGGACCGGATTATGGATCGCCAACCCCCGCTTGGGTTGGATGAAGATCTTGGAGCCAGGACGGATCGGTGAACCTGGTATGGTGAAGACAAGGTAGGAAGATCTTCAGGGGCTTAGTGTTAGGTTTCTTTAAGGGGGTTTGGGTTAGATTAGGGGTATGTGGGTGGTGGGTTGTAATGTTGGGGGGGGGGGTATTGTATGTTTTTTTTTACAGGCAAAAGAGCTGAAATCCTTGGGGCATGCCCCGCAAAGGGCCCTGTTCAGGGCTGGTAAGGTAAAAGAGCTTGTAACTTTTTTAATTTAGAATAGGGTAGGGAATTTTTTATTTTGGGGGGCTTTGTTATTTTATTAGGGGGCTTAGAGTAGGTGTAATTAGTTTAAAATTGTTGTAATATTTTTCTTATGTTTGTAAATATTTTTTTATTTTCTGTAACTTAGTTCTTTTTTATTTTTTGTACTTTAGCTAGTTTATTTAATTGTATTTATTTGTAGCAATTGTGTTTAATTTATTTATTGATAGTGTAGTGTTAGGTTAATTGTAGGTAATTGTAGGTAGTTTATTTAATTATTTTATTGATAGGGTAGTGTTAGGTTTAATTATAACTTAGGTTAGGATTTATTTTACAGGTAAATTTGTTATTATTTTAACTAGGTAACTATTAAATAGTTAATAACTATTTAATAGCTATTGTACCTGGTTAAAATAATTACAAATTTGCCTGTAAAATAAATATTAATCCTAAAATAGCTATAATATAATTATAATTTATATTGTAGCTATATTAGGGTTTATTTTACAGGTAAGTATTTAGCTTTAAATAGGAATAAGTTATTTAATAAGAGTTAATTTATTTCGTTAGATGTAAATTATATTTAACTTAGGGGGGTGTTAGTGTTAGGGTTAGACTTAGCTTTAGGGGTTAATCCATTTATTAGAATAGCGGTGAGCTCCGATGGGAAGTTTAGGGGTTAATAATTGAAGGTAGGTGTCGGCGATGTTAGGGAGGGCAGATTAGGGGTTAATACTATTTATGATAGGGTTAGTGAGGCGGATTAGGGGTTAATAACTTTATTATAGTAGCGCTCAGGTCCGCTCGGCAGATTAGGGGTTAATAAGTGTAGGCAGGTGGAGGCGACGTTGTGGGGGGCAGATTAGGGGTTAATAAATATAACATAGGGGTCGGCGATGTTAGGGCAGCAGATTAGGGGTACATAGGGATAACGTAGGTGGCGGCGTTTTACGGAGCGGCAGATTAGGGGTTAAAAAAAATATGCAGGGGTCAGCGATAGCGGGGGCGGCAGATTAGGGGTTAATAAGTGTAAGGTTAGGGGTGTTTAGACTCGGGGTACATGTTAGGGTGTTAGGTGCAGACGTAGGAAGTGTTTCCCCATAGGAATCAATGGGGCTGCGTTAGGAGCTGAACGCTGCTTTTTTGCAGGTGTTAGGTTTTTTTTCAGCTCAAACAGCCCCATTGTTTCCTATGGGAGAATCGTGCACGAGCACGTTTTTGAGGCCGGCCGCGTCCGTAAGCAACTCTGGTATCGAGAGTTGCTTTTGCGGTAAAAATGCTCTACGCTCCTTTTTTGGAGCCTAACGCAGCATTTGTTTTAACTCTCGATACCAGAGTTAAATTTATGGTGCGGCCAGAAAAAAGCCCGCGGAGCGTTAACAGCCCTTTAACCGCCGAACTCTAAATCTAGGCCATAGCATGCTAAAGGTAGAAGATATAACATGCCACGTTTATTTAATTGTACTTAATGATCTCAATACTGGTAAAGTCTATTGTATAAATAACACTGTTTTACCTGCTGTTTCTCTACAGTATACGTATCTGCTGGTGTGGGAGTCTTTGCCCTCATAATTATTATAATTGGAGGATGGGCGCTTAGGAAGAGCATCCGGTAAGTTACAGGGAGTTGCCTCCCATAATAAACTCATCTATACAATTTAGCCGTACTGTTTATATATTTATATTAGTATATATAATACATCTGTGCAGCCCACAAGAGTCACAAGACAACAGAAATGCTGTGACATATTAAAGGGACATTACACTGCTAGGTGCAACTACACGTATGTATGTTGTTTGTCTATATACACACACAAACTAATCTTAAAGGGACATAATACTCATATGCTAAATCACTTGAAACTGATGCAGTATAACTGTAAAAAGCTGACAGGAAAATATCACCTGAGCATCTCTATGTAAAAAAGGAAGATATTTTACCTCACAATTTCCTCAGCTCAGCAGAGTAAGTTCTGTGTAAAAAGTTATACAGGTGGCCCTCGTTTTACAATGGTTCAATTTACACCGTTTCAGAATAACAACCTTTTTTTTCAGTCATGTGACTGCTATTGAAAAGCATTGAGAAGCAGTGCATTTATTAAAATAGCCAGTAGGTGGAGCTGTCCGCTTGTGTTGCAGCAAAGCCAAGCAAGCTGAAATTAATGAGTTTAACCAGACCTGAGCTATCGAGCAGATTTCAAAGGAACAAGATCTTCCTGTCTATAAATCAATCCAGATTGGAATGCATAGAACTGTTTGCAGAAAAATGCAAGTGAAGTCTGTGTTGTGTGATTATTTTATTAGGTCTATAATTAGGCTTACCATAATTTTTAGAGGTGAAACTGGGACCACCTGGTGCGGTGCCAGTAGGGGTGTGGTCAGGAGCATGGTCAAGGGGGCGTGGCAATTATTATGTGTGTAATGTTTTGTGGATACTCTACCCTTCCTCAGTCAAACAAGTAAATCACACAGTTTAAATAGACCATAACATACACCACCCCCTAGTGAAAAAGGCACCATTACGTTGTCATGGCAAATAAATCATTAATCTAAATCTCAGATTCTATATAATGCCAAACATCAAGCATGATTATCACATTCATAATTATCAATTTCACAATTCAATATCTGCAGTGTAATATGTGTTTTATGTGTCTAATTAAGGAACAGAGCCAAATACTGATAAGGCATAAATACAACATTGAATGAAATTAAAAAAGAACCACGTACCTGCTAAAGCTGTTTAAGAGGCTACTCTATACCATAATGCAGGAAGATTATAGCCAAAATGCTATCCTGCATGAAGTAAAGCAAGATCCAGGCCAAAAATCCTGCCTGTCTGTACTTCCTAGTCATACCCATATGATTCCCCTAAAGGTGTATTACCGGCAATGTCACCAGGGGTCGGGGGTTGTTAAATTCTTAGAAAAATAAACCAAGTAGTACTACAGAATTAAAAAAACCCTATGCTGCTCACTCAGCCTGTATTACTAAATGTAAACTTTGAAGGACACGAACGTTAAGCTAAGCAGGGCTGTATGTAAGAAAGTACCAGCATCCAACTATACTGGAGAGCCACAGTCCAGTCATTTTGAATAATGTGTCCGGGTTTCAGGCGGTCTGAAACCCGGACACATGATTTGAAACCTGGAGGTGGCAACCCTACTGGGACAGAATGAACAACCGGGTGGGACACTGGGACAGCCCCTCCAAACTGGGACAATCCCAGTAAAAGTGGGACTTCTGGTAAGCCTATCTATAATGCTATTTAGCAAATGTTTTTGTTCATTTAACTTGGTTTAATTATATATTCTGTGTTGTGTGATTATTTTATTAGGTTTATAATGCTGTTTAGCATTTAAAGTCTTCATTTCAAAGCTTTAAAAATAATGTTTAGGTGTTACTTATGACAATTTTTAGAGAGGCCTGGAACCTATCTCCCTCACTTCCCATTGACTTACATTATAAACTGGGTTTCAATTTACAACGGTTTCGATTTACAACCATTCCTTCTGGAACCTAACCCCGGCGTAAACTGAGGGCTACCTATACTCAGCTGCTCCCAGCTGCAGGTAAACAAATTTAAAAAAATGAAGAAATGAACAGCAGCCAATCAGCATCAGCAGTGCTGAGGTCATGAACTCTTACTGTGATCTCATGAGATTTGACTTAACTCTCATAAGATTTCATAGTAAGTTTCCTTTACCTGATTGGTGAAATAATATGAGAGTGCACGATGCTAGTCCCTTCAGATGTCCCAGGACAAACACACTAAAATGCTGCTTAGAAATCCTTTACAATGGGAGGTGGCTACTGAGGAACTTTTGAGGTAAAATATCTTTCTTTTTTACATAGAGATGTTCAGGTGATATTTTCTAATCAGATTTTTACAGCTATGCTGCATCACTTTCAAGTGTTTAAACATTTGGGTATTATGGCCCTTTAAATATATATAAAATTATTTTCCACTTTTACGTTTTTATTTAACATTTGTTTTTTGTAAAACAAGTAAGCACCATCAGAGAGGCTACTGGGCACACATTTAACACACACTAAGAAGTTTTAGCATCCTTCCCTTTTAGTTGTCTCACATTCTTTTTTCTTATGTTTATATTTATATAATTGCTGCTTTTATAATCACAATTGATGTAAAAAGGTAACATATTAGAACAAATTGTGATAATAAATGTAATTCTTTGATTCATATAGAAACTAATTTACATAACAGGCCTTTCCTAGACCATTTTGGTGGGTATAAAATAACACATCTGTGCTACAGATTCTGGGTAGAACAAGCTTTTCCCTGTGTAATACTGATCACAGATCATGACAAGGCAGGTTCAGCCGAGCTGTAATCATGCCCACCTCACTGTTGCTTTATATTGGTATGAAGCTGAGGCGCTGCCATCTGCTGGTCATGAGGCTGTGCTACACCAGTGCGCCTCTATTAAATCCTCAGTAACATCAGTAATTATGTGCTGCATTTCACATGATTTACATACAAATTATATGCAGAGCTCTCAACTGTTCTGTGTTTTGTGGTACAGTTCTGGTGTGGAGCTCTGTGTTGTTATCTTTTACAATTATTTCCCTTTTATATAAACTCAACTGGTTAATGACTAAGTATCTTATGTCAAAAATATCATTTTAATATTGTTTTTCCTGTTTTTAGAAAATCCAAACTTCCTGATGAGGAGCAACCAAACATCAGCCCCGTCATCAGGAAAGGTAACAGAACTTACATGCTGTTTATATGAGGGGGAATCTAACTCATTAGTAAGGATTAAATAAGGAAGGTTATAGGGGGAGACTGTATGGCACAAGACTAGGGGTTAGCACAATAGGCTAATTACAGGGATGCAATATGGGGCACTAGGAGGCAATAGGAGAAATGTAAGAATTGGGTATTATAAGCAGTTACAAATAGTAACAATGAATGAAGCTGTAAGAGAAGTTGTTTAGAATATAAGGAGGAATTAGAAGCTTTATGGGACAATAGGAGGAGCTATAAATAGGAATATTGTAGTGCAATGAGAGAGATAGAGTGAGAGTAATAGGAAGAGGTACAGACAGTAAATGTACTGAGCAATGCTAGAGTTAGAGAGAAAATATATTTACATATAAAGTTACTGTAGCGGATCTAAGGGATCTATATTGTGCTGTCACAGTGATTAGATGCACTGGAAATTGTAAGAACATTTAAGTTAGTATGAAACAGGACTTATATAAAATGATAATAAGTTCTATCAATATATTGAGAAACTGTATATGTATATAATGTGCATGGTGAATTATACAAGAATATGTCATTTAGTTTTATTTTTATTTTGAAGCTTCTCTGAAAAAGGAGAAGAGGTTAAAAAAGAAAGCAAAGAAAGAAAAGAAGGAGAAAAGGGAGGTGGAACAGAAGGAGGAAGATGAGGAAATGAAGGAAGAGAAGGAGGTGAAGGTGCAGAAGAAGGATGAAAAATCAGGGGAAGGTGAGAAAAGACAACAGAAAACAAACATAATTGAAAGCAAAAATAAAAATAAAGCACCTGGGAAAGAGCAGAAAATAAAAAGAACAGTAGGAAATAGGAAACTGTGTAAAGGGGGTAAAATAAATAAGGAAATTGGTTAGAAAAAAACAGTAAGAGGGTAAAAGAAAGAGAGAGAGTAGGTTAGAGGTTAGACTGAATGTTACTTTTGTTTAATGTAATATATGGGGATTATTTTGGGCCTTGGGGCAAGTTATAAATATGTAAAAGTGCAACAAACATTAAAAGTACCATTAAATAGGGTGAATTGTGAAGTTTAAATTTTGACAAGTGTCCCTTTGATAAAATCAATTATGTAGAACAAATTTTAGTAAAGACAGAAATAATCCTCACAATACTTAATGAATCACTCGGGATCCCCTCTATTAATTAATAATAAATACAAATATACACACAATGGAGAATACATTATATAAACCTAACCCTAGGTAGGCAATTCATTATCATTAGTGTTATACTATATTAATACAAAAGTAGGTAACACACGTTATATTTATAGAGCAACAATCACAGTTAAGCTTTCACTAGTGAATTGTACTGGTCTGGTAGAACTGACAGATATAGATGTTATATTGCTATCTGTATCACAGAATAAAATACAAGCCAGAGTAAATGTGCTTTAATACTGCTTAATATCAAACATATCAGTACCCCATGAAGGGATAAAGGGACATACAGCTATAAATTATCATTTATATAACATGAATGGGTGATATGATATATGTATAAATATGGGGAAATATATTCAATTGCTATTTATTGTCCTCCATAAGATACATAATGTTATAAAAGTAACATTTCCTTATTTTTTATTCTTTTTTTATTTCAATAGCTCAAACTGAAACCAAAGAGAAAGCAGTTCAGACAGAGAGCACACAAGAAGTAAAATGGAAACTTTTAGAGTTTTGGATAAATAAAGACCTAGAAGTACAGAGACGGCGAGAGGAAGAACTAAGGGAGGAGGAGGAGTTCTTTAGCTGAAAGAACAACTGAAGTTAAACTGTTTACATCAGAGCCCCTCTCTCATATCTACCAGAGCTACGTGCACCAGCCAGGGCTCTGCCTCTTCTGCCACTCCTGTGTGCCAATATGTCCCGCCCCTGAGAAACCATCTTGTATTGTCATCCTTCTTATCTCTACCTCTTATTGGGAATTCTCCATGGTTACTAATTAATAAAATTAGACCAAGTAAATTGAATGTGTCAAATTAACTTTCTTTTTTATCTTTATTTATTTTATTTTTTTAATACTTAAAATGGTACATGGACGTACAACAAGAAATGTATAGATAATTTATTTATCAGACTCTCAAGCTTTGAGTTGACAGAATTCTATTTTGTATATTAGAGGTTCATAAAATTAAAACCAAAAACTATAATCAACAAACTTATCTAAATAAAACATCAAAAGGTGAAACATATTAAACTGATTTAAGTCCTTATACACTGTGAAGGTTTAACACAATTTAAATACTGAACGGGGGGAATTTTGTATACATACAGCTTAAGACTAGTCTACCAGGTGCAACCACTATGCTTTATTAAGACTGTAGGAAAAAACATATGCAACAACAAAAAAAGACTTTTCTCTAGACAGATATAATTATAAAATAATACACATTCTATGAGCAACAAAAATATTGTAGCTACTATATTAAAAAAAAAAAATAAGAAACTAAGGCAAAGCATCGCTGAACCCTAAATGGTATAGGACTATAAACTACATGAATATTTCTTTTCAATTAGCATATACCACTAATTAGCCATGGTGTGCTTACTCTGAACGTTATCACCATCAGGTCTAAGGCACTTTTAAGAAATATTCTACTAACCAGCTCATTACAATTTTGCCATTTACATTATATTCTCTATCATCATGGCTTCCAGAAAGTCCTCCAAGGCAGATAGAGCTGACATGCACAGCAAGGGCCCTCAGACCACAATTCATAACATGATAGATTTTCTATGCTCTAGACAGCATGATCTCAAACTCACCAGAAGTACCTGATAATAATATTGAGGTGGGTGCTCCTCTGTGGCTGAAACAAACAAACCTCTCACAAAGGCTATTAGCTTTTTGCCCACTTAGGAGGACTTTGCCTTACTACTAACCCAGGTCAGCCAAATAGTAAAATATGGCCTCTCTGAGGTCCGCAGAGATTATAGTGGTATAGTGTGCAAAGCGCCTGAAAGGCAGAGGTATCTAATGACAGGTCAGATAGACCAGAAAGGAAACTTGTCGGTTATAGATGGGTGGTGGGAAAAATTATATATATATATATATTATAGATATATACACAATCCTTGGCTAAAAGAGTATATAGTGTGATATACAGTTCTTGATTAAAAGGAGTGTTTAATGTTAGCGATAATAAAAACAATATTCAATGACAATATAAAAACATATAGGTAATAAAATCAAGTGAATCATGGATCAATGAAACCTTTATTAGCAAAGCTTGACAAATGAGAAAGGTGTCTAATTCTGCAATTACAGCTACACTCTTGGCGTTGAAAAAGGGGTAGTGGTCCTATCTAGGATATGTATACGAGGGTGTGGCTACAAATAGACCTATGCGGCTGTCTAAAATAGTTACTTGTTTAAGATTGTAACTTATTGTGAGTCCATATGCAAAAAAAAGAGAGGAAACGACGGCACTACTGGTGCTGGGTCCCTAATTATATTCAACTCTCCTTATTAATGAAAGAGAGAATTGTTAAATACTGGTATATGTTGGGACTGGGGTGCTGTACATAGAAAGAGGCAAACACAAGAGTATCAATTGCAACCGCAATTGGAAGAATGTACTTATTTAGCACTCACCAGCACAAAGTGATGGAATCACTGTTGTACCATAGGAAGTAGACTCCAAAGAAATGGGGGATTTTTAAAACTTAACATTTAATAATATTGTTAAAATGGGGGTAAACATATTAAAAACCACCGTCGGTGTGAAAGTGAGTGAATGTAAACCTGTGGCTGTAATAGCCTCGGGAGTAGAACATATTCGCCGTAGCAAAAAAATCAAATTGTGTGCTCAGGAAGATTCTGGAGAGCTGAAATAGAGGTTAAAATAACCACTTTGTGTGCATATGTCCTTAACTGGCCACTAACCACGTAAATTTGTAAAGATACCCCTTAGGGATGATCTAAAGGTAACCAGGGAGTCTCTTATAGTGGTAAAATACCAATGTGGTACATATCTGTTAAACTTTCTCTGAGCGGTCACTATGGGGGTCTTGACTCTCTGGTGTGTACCAGGGTTATAGATAGTCCCAGAGCTGATAGAATTATTTACATAGCCAATATGGTGCTGTTACTGGATTGTATATGCTTCATATTGAAGTGTCATCTTCTTGTGGTCCCTGACGTTAACAAAGCACAAGTGACTGAGAGTGGTAAAGTCTGGTATAATTAGCTAAGGGGATACATCAATTCGGTTTTAGGTATTGAAGTTCTTGTTCAGTTCAATTTTTGGGTATCCGTAACCAGCAGAGTTGGAGCGGGTTAAATAGTGTATTTTCCTTAAATATACTTCTGCGTTTCACCAACTTCAGCAGATTTTTTATATCTTACTGTTGGACTGCAAAGTAAGCTTCTACACTATTAACCCCTAAACCACCAGCACCCCACATCGCCACAGTCCCCACTACACTGTTAACCCCTAAACTGCCAGCCCCCAATGCAAATTCACCCACTAACATCTAAACTCCCTAAGCTAACACCTTCTAAGTTAACCCAAAATAGACTAACACTACCGAAAAAACCTACCTTTAAAAAAAAAAAAAAAACTTACCTGAGAAAGTAAAAAAAATCCAACCTTACTTTTTAAAAAAATCCAAAAACTACCATTTCTATAAAAAAAAAACCCTAACATTACACTAACCCCTTAACGACCAGCGCCAGACCCTGTACGGCGCCGGTCGTTAAGCCTTTTAGTACCAGAGCCGTACCCTGTACAACGCTGCTGTCCTGAGCCTCTCTCTGCCGCAATCTTGCTAACAGTATCAAGAGCGTGCTATTTCTGCATTCTTTTCTTTATCTGAAGCTGTAATCAGCTATATTAGCTTTAATTTTGTCATTCCATGTAATTCTTAAAGAGATATTAAACCCATTTTTGTTTCTTTCATGATTCAGATAGAGCATGCAATTTTAAGCAACTTTCTAATGTAAGCTTAGGAGCCAGAACATTTTTGGTTCAGCACCCTAGGTAGCACTTGCGAATTGGAGGCTACATTTAGCCACCAATCAGCAATAACATTATTTTTCATTTTTAATGCTTTTCCTCACACTTCAGGCCCCCACTACACTATTAACCCCTAAACCGCCACCCCCACATCACAAAATAACCCACTATATTATTAACCCCTAAACTGCCAGCCCCCCACATCAATATTTTAAAAAGCATACCTTTGTAGTCTTAGGAGCAGTGATGCACTATTGGGAGCTGATTGGTGGCTGCACATACTGTATATTCCTTTAACCAATTAGATCACCCATTATATTCAGCTAGCTCCCAGTAGTGCATTGCTGCTCCTTCAACATTGGATAGCAAAAGAATGAAGCAATTTTGATAAAAGAAATAAATTGGAGAGTTGTTTAAAATAGTATCAAATCAATTAAAAGCATGGAGGACATTGTCCATTTTAGTACATTCAAATGTCATATTCACATAGAATAGAGTGCACACACACATGGCACAGACAGGCAATTTAATTTGTGACACCATAAAGGTCACGGTCGCTGTAACATTAATTTGATATTTCTCCTTTTCCAAGATACCTTGTGACCACCACCATGACCTTAACCAACAAAGGACAGTGTCACTGACACTGCCAGTCACTTGCTATTTCTGATTATCCTAAATGACTTGTGACCATAAAACGGTTCCTGTCAGATACTTAGCTTTTCATCTTTTCTTAGTACCAACCGTTAAATAGTTGCTTCGGACCCTGAAGTAGAAGGTCCTTTCTCAGAGGCAGTCTCCAAGGTGGAAGAAATGACATTTCCACTAGGTCTGCATACCAAATCCTGATCACTGATGCTCTCTCCTGCTTGATGCGGGAAATGACTCGTGGAAGGAGAGCAAACGGAGGAAACGGGTATGCCAACCTGAAAATTCCAAGGGACCGCCTGCTCAGAAAATCCGCCTCCCAGTTGTCAACTCCTGGAATGTGGATGGCAGATAGATAGCATTTGTGAGCTTCTGCCCACAGGATAATTTGGGACACCTCCTTCATGGCTAAGGAACTCCCAGTTCCTCCCTGATGGTTGATGTAAGCCACTGAAGTTATGTTGTCTGACTGCAACCTGATAAACTGGACTGAAGACAACTGCCAAGCCATCAGAGCATTGAAAATTGCTCTCAACTCCACAGTCCCTGAGCCTTTAAAGAGTCCCAAACTGTTCCCCAGCCCAGCAGGCTGGCGTCCGTGGTGACAGTCACCCAGGAAGGTCTCCAAAAGCATGTACCCTGAGACAGATTTTCCTGAGAAAGCCACCAAGGGAGAGAGTCTCTTGTCGACTGATCCAGATCTATCCTCTGAGATAGATCTGCATGATCCCCATTCCATTGTGTGAGTATGCAAAGTTGTAAAGCTCTCAAATGGAACCAAGCAAAAGGAATTATATCCATGCAAGCAACCATTAGTCCAATTACCTCCATACATTAAGCCACTGATGGTCGAACAGAAGACTGCAGGGAGAGGCAAGAGGAGAGGATCTTGGATTTTCTGACCTCCGTCAGAAATATTTTCATTAATAGGGAGTCTATTATAGTCCCTAAAAACACTACCCTTGTGGCTGGAACAAGGGAACTCTTTTCCAGATTTACTTTCCAACCATGGGAGCGAAGAAATGACAACAAGATCTCTGTGTGAGATTTTGCTCGTTGAAAAGATGGCGTCTGGATCAAAATATCATCCAGATAGGGAGCGACAGCAATACCTTGAGACCTGACCACTGCCAATATAGCTCCCAGAACCTTTGAAAAGATTCTGGGAGATGTAGCAAGGCCAAATGGAAGTGCTACAAACTGAAAGTGCTTTTCCAGAAAGGCAAACCTCAGAAATTTGTGATGATCCCTCTGAATGGGAACATGAAGGTAAGCATCCTTTAGATCTATGGTCGTCATGAACTGACCCTCTTGTACTAAAGGAAGAATTGAACGTATCGTCTCCATCTTGAAAGACGGTACTCTTAGGTCTAGAAAATGGTGTAAAAGTTCCCTCCTTTTTGGGAACAACAAACAGATTGGAATAAAACCCCAGACCCTGTTCCTGTATTGGAACCAGAACAATTACTCCCAGTGAGGAGAGATCTTGAACACATTATAAGAATGCCTCTCTCTTTTGTCTGGTCTGCAGATAATCTTGAAAGGTGGAACCTGCCCCTGGGAGGAAAGTTTTTGAATTCCAGTTTGTAACATCTCCTATCCAAGCTTGAGAGAAATGAGAAAGTCTGCCCCCCTCTAGACCCGGTCGCGGATCGGGGGCAAACCCTTCATGCCGATTTAGAGTCAGCTTTCCCTAATGCCAAGACTGATTAGGCTTAGATTGATCCTGCTTGGTAGACGTAGGGGAAGACTTACCTCTGAAGTTATGAAATGAACGAAAATTACTCTGACGACCTTTCGTTCTATTCTTTCTATCGTGAGGTAGAAAAGACCTTTTTTCACCCATTATATCGGAAATAATTTCTGTCAGGCCTGGTCCAAACAATTTCTTCCCCTTCTAAGGAAGAGCTAAAAGCTTGACTTTAGAGGAGATGTCTGCTGACCAAGACTTTAGCCATAAGGCTCTTTAGCCTAACACAGCAAAACTAGATGACTTAGCACTCAGCCTAATCACCTGCAATATAGAATTTGAAATAAAGGAATTAGCCAGCTTAAGAGCTTTAATTCTGTCTTGAATCTTATCTAAAGGCGTCTCTACCTGAAGAGAGTCAGACAAAGCATCGAACCAATAGGATGCAGCACTAGTCACAGTGGCAATACATACTGCAGGTTGCCATAAAAGACCTAGATGAACGTAAATTATTTTTGAATAAACCTCCATCTTTTTATCCATAGGATCTTTAAAAGAGCAAATATCCTCTATAGGAATAGTTGTTCTCTTGGCTAAAGTAGAAATAGCTCCTTCTACTTTAGGAACTGTGTGCCATGTCTCCGCAATAGACAGTGACTGGGAACATTTTCTTAAAAATAGGAGACGGGGAAAAGGATACCCTCGGCATTGCCTACTCCTGAGTAATAATGTCTGTAGCCCGGTCAGGTACCGGTAACACCTCCTTAGTAGAAGGACTTCAAAGTAATCATTACGTTTACTAGACTTCTTAGGATTAACCACGACAGGAGTGTCCAAATCATTCAAAGTAGCCAAAACCTCCTTTAACAAGATACGAAGGTGTTCAAACTTAAATTTTGTCAGGGTATCTGCGAAGTAACCTTAAATAAACTACAGATGTATCATAGAACCTAATATTTGATTTAGCTAATATCTACTATGAATTGATTTAGCTGCATTGCGAACAAACACTGGAATGGGTGATATCAACCCCTCCCTTTTGCTCTCAACTACAGAGTTATAGAACAAAAGAAATAGACAGGACTTCTAAAGAAAAACAAACATTGGTCCCAAATTATAAGAGATAATGTCACATCTAAAGAGCCTTTGATCACGGTCTCAGAAGAGAGATAACTTCTAATGAATTATTGTTGGATAGCCTTTCCAGATTGAAATCTCTAAATTAATTTAGCCAAAGAAATTAATTACTTAGATCACAGGAACCCCTGTAAAGAACAGACGGTCCGTCTATAAGAATAATGGAATGTACAAACGTCTTCAGAGGAAATAGCCCTTAGCATATAGGTGATAAATTGTCCCATCCTAAGCCCCCAATATACATCTCCCAGACGAGCTGGCATTTCAAGTAAGAAATAGCAAGAAAAAACAGAAAACATAATTTATGCTTACCTGATAAATTTATTTCTCTTGTGG
This sequence comes from Bombina bombina, assembly GCF_027579735.1. Taxonomy (NCBI): domain Eukaryota; kingdom Metazoa; phylum Chordata; class Amphibia; order Anura; family Bombinatoridae; genus Bombina; species Bombina bombina. The sequence goes on from NC_069499.1 coordinate 1,366,874,661, forward strand.
TGTATCCAGTCCACGGATCATCCATTACTTGTGGGATATTCTCCTTCCCAACAGGAAGTTGCAAGAGGATCACCCACAGCAGAGCTGCTATATAGCTCCTCCCCTAACTGCCATATCCAGTCATTCGACCGAAGACAAGCAGAGAAAGGAGAAACCATAGGGTGCAGTGGTGACTGTAGTTTAAAGTTAAAAAATACCTGCCTTAAAATGACAGGGCGGCCGTGGACTGGATACACCACAAGAGAAATAAATTTATCAGGTAAGCATAAATTATGTTTTCTCTTGTAAGGTGTATCCAGTCCACGGATCATCCATTACTTGTGGGATACCAATACCAAAGCTAAAGTACACGGATGAAGGGAGGGACAAGGCAGGTACTTAAACGGAAGGTACCACTGCCTGTAAAACCTTTCTCCCAAAAATAGCCTCCGAAGAAGCAAAAGTATCAAATTTATAGAATTTTGAAAAGGTATGAAGCGAAGACCAAGTCGCCCCCTTGCAAATCTGTTCAATAGAAGCCTCATTTTTAAAGGCCCATGTGGAAGCCACAGCTCTAGTAGAATGAGCTGTAATCCTTTCAGGAGGCTGCTGACCAGCAGTCTCATAAGCTAAGCGGATTATGCTTCCTAGCCAAAACGAAAGAGAGGTTGCCGAAGCCTTTTGGCCTCTCTTGTGGTGTATCCAGTCCACGGATCATCCATTACTTGTGGGATATTCTCCTTCCCAACAGGAAGTTGCAAGAGGATCACCCACAGCAGAGCTGCTATATAGCTCCTCCCCTAACTGCCATATCCAGTCATTCGACCGAAGACAAGCAGAGAAAGGAGAAACCATAGGGTGCAGTGGTGACTGTAGTTTAAAGTTAAAAAATACCTGCCTTAAAATGACAGGGCGGCCGTGGACTGGATACACCACAAAAGAAATAAATTTATCAGGTAAGCATAAATTATGTTTTCTCTTGTAAGGTGTATCCAGTCCACGGATCATCCATTACTTGTGGGATACCAATACCAAAGCTAAAGTACACGGATGAAGGGAGGGACAAGGCAGGTACTTAAACGGAAGGTACCACTGCCTGTAAAACCTTTCTCCCAAAAATAGCCTCCGAAGAAGCAAAAGTATCAAATTTATAGAATTTTGTAAAGGTATGAAGCGAAGACCAAGTCGCCCCCTTGCAAATCTGTTCAATAGAAGCCTCATTTTTAAAGGCCCATGTGGAAGCCACAGCTCTAGTAGAATGAGCTATAATCCTTTCAGGAGGCTGCTGGCCAGCAGTCTCATAAGCTAAGCGGATTATGCTTCCTAGCCAAAACGAAAGAGAGGTTGCCGAAGCCTTTTGGCCTCTCCTCTGTCCAGAGTAGACAACAAACAAAGCAGATGTTTGACGAAAATCTTTCGTAGCTTGTAATTAATACTTTAAAGCACGAACCACGTCAAGATTGTGTAATAGACGTTCCTTCTTTGAAGAAGGATTAGGACACAATGATGGAACAACAATCTCCTGATTGATATTCTTATTAGATACCACCTTAGGTAAAAACCCAGGTTTGGTACGCAGAACTACCTTATCTGCATGGAAGATCAGATATGGAGAATCACATTGTAAGGCAGATAACTCGGAAACTCTACGAGCCGAGGAAATAGCTACCAAAAAAAGAACTTTCCAAGATAAAAGTTTGATATCTATGGAATGAAGAGGTTCAAACGGAACCCCTTGAAGAACTTTAAGAACCAAAAATTTTAAAATCCTTTTTCCAATCCTTCTTGGAGAAAAGATAATATCTTGGGAATCCTGACCTTACTCCATGAGTAACCCTTGGATTCACACCAATAAAGATATTTACGCCATATCTTATGATAGATTTTCCTGGTGACAGGCTTTCGTGCCTGAATTAAGGTATCAATGACTGACTCGGAGAAGCCATGCTTTGATAAAATCAAGCGTCAGTCTCAGAGAAATTAGATTTTGTCAGAATTTGAAAAACAATGAAAAAAGGCAGTAAATCAAACGAAATTTTTACAGTGTGTATAATAAGCTAACAGAGCATTGCACCCACTTGCAAATGGATGATTAACCCCTTAGTTCAAAAAAACGGATCAAAATAACGATATAGACGTTTTTTAACAGTCACAACAAACTGCCACAGCTCTGCTGTGGCCCTACCTTCCCAAACAAATGACTTTGGAAAGCCTAAGAGCCCTATAGAGATGTCCTATAGTATTCAGGGGGCATTTACATCTCTAGAAATTGTTTTTAACTGCACATACCTCATAGCAGGATAACCTGCACGCCATTCCCCAGCTGAAGTTACCTCTCTCTTCAGTTATGTGTGAGAACAGCAATGGATCTTAGTTACAACCTGCTAAGATCATAGAAATCACAAGAAGATTCCTCTTCTATTATCTGCCTGGGACAAAATAGTACAACTCCGGTACCATTTAAAAATAACAAACTTTTGATTGAAGAAAAAAACAACTACGTTTCACCACTACTCTCTTACTACCTCCATGCTTGTCGAGAGTTGCAAGAGAATGACTGGATATGGCAGTTAGGGGAGGAGCTATATAGCAGCTCTGCTGTGGGTGATCCTCTTGCAACTTCCTGTTGGGAAGGAGAATATCCCACAAGTAATGGATGAACCGTGGACTGGATACACCTTACAAGAGAAAGACATGTTTAACCCTATGAGTGCTGAAAGCATATAAGAATTTAAATCTTGATTTTAAAAAGAGAAGTTAGAAATTTATCTACATGAACTGTATAATTCTCAAAGATTTAATTGATACTCAGACTGTATAAATATCTATATATGGATATGGGAAATGCAATTCAGATTTGTAATAGATTAAATAACAATTGTAATAATCCCATTTTAAAATATATAACATATTTTTGTTTTTTCTATCTTCCAGATGGGGCTAATAGATGCTGATACAGGATTGCCTGCATGGGGTCACCTAAGTAATATCATATGGTCATGCACTAAATATTTATATAACTTTAAATACAGCTCTCAAAATATTATAAGTAGAATGTATAGGAAGTCTATATAATATTTTCTATCTTAACATAGAATTGATAATACTAGTGTTTGATCTCAAATTGTACTTTTTCAATTATATTAAATGGGATATATATGCTGATCACATAGTTTATTAATATCAGATGACAGTGAATATACTAAATATACATATAAAATGAGATAGTTAGGCCGTTAGCAATGTTGATGGTGAGACTGCATTTCTGGTTGTTTGCTGCCCCCTAGGGTATTAAGACTGGTATGACAGCCAAACGAATTGACTGTTTAAAACATATGTTCCCAGTAGGCCAATCAAATGTTTCAGCTCGAAGGGCCAATCAGTGCTCAGCTCCGTTAGGGCCAATCTAAAGACAAGCTTCGAGGGCCTATCAAAATTCTGTGGCATTGATTAAGGAAAAGGAGGAGGCTTTCTTTATTTTTGGATAAAGATGCATACACACTCTAAAAAAAAAGGATACACCGAGACTCAAAGAAGCATTAACTTTTGGAGAGAAAAATACATAGGCTTTGGTACCAAGTATATTCTCTGCCATTTTGGGGACATTTTCTTGAACAAAGAAAGATTAACAATTCTTGAGGTCTATACCTTTGCAAATTGTGAGTAAACCCTCCATAGATGACCCACAAGAAACTCTGGAAGCTGAAACATTGATTTGCTTATTTGGGTAAAGTATAAAGTATGGGTTAAGTATATATAATATTTAAATCTAAGGCTAGATTACAGCTAGTACTTTTAAAGAGCATACTTTGTATTTTAAACTCATATTCATAATCCTGTGTAGATCAACTAGTCATTATTGCTAAAAAAAAATATTTGCTAGATAAGGTTTTGCACTCCAGATTTATAAGTCAGTCATTATAGTGAACTCTTTCAGAACTGTACACAAACTGGTTATTGTGGTTAAATCCCTGGTAGTTATTAATTAAGCATAGTACGTTGGTAATCCATATTGGGTATTGAACTAGAGTTATTGGTTAATTACAGAAGATTCTGGTATTTCATTGTGGTATTTTAATGTAATTCATTGTGAATAAGGTAAATTGTAAAGGTATATTTTTATGATCTTTGTATAGAATATTGTAACAGTTTAAGTGTATATCATTTGATTCATAATCTGATCTCTACATAATATATTGCAATGTGTATATAAATCTTAACTAATAAAAAGAATTTAGGAATTTATATTAATTTTAATTGTTTCGTATATACATTTTAATTTGGGTTTTGTTTTAAAGAACAATAATAAATACATTGTATTATAACCCTGCTATATACTGACAATCTGAATGAACTTCCATCAGCTTCAGACAAAGGAATTACACTATCCGAATCTGAAATTTAACCCTCAGAAAGCTCTGACGCATCTTCCTCATCAGATCTTATAGAAAGAGCCATCTGAGACAAACCACTGGGATCACAAACCTTTCCGTCTTAACTCCTCTTCCTCTTTATGCTTTCCCTTTAACATTGGAAAAGCAGCTGAATATACTTGCTCAGCAATTTCAGCTTTCAAATATACTTCACTTGGAGCAATAGAAGAGCCGCAGGGCACAGCTTGTGACACCATAGAGGCTTGGGACGTTACAGAAGAAGGCTGCGGAAATTACCTGAACAGCATCATCCTGAGAAACATGAGGCTCAAAAACTAAAATTCTTTCTTTACATTATAAAGTCTTTTTAACACATGAGGAACAGAATTGCATAGGAAAAGCAATCTGAGCTTCTAAACACAAAAGACAGGCATTCAATTGATCATGTTCTTGATTTGTGTCAGACATGAATTATAAATCTTTTAGATGTAATGTACACAAAAATAAATCAATACCCTCTGCAGAAAAAGAAACAATTTTTTTACCTAAAAAAAAAGCAGTATATATATATATATATATATATATATATATAAACTATGCGCTAACAAGGATTAACCTCAGGAACCTAACACCTCAGTTTTAACTGAGGCGCCTACCTTCACCAAATCCCCTTAGGATAAATGGAAACAACTTGTCTAAGTTCCGATAACCGGATGACTTGTGCACAGCAATTCAGAAAGACACTGACTCTGCTGATGGCCCACTGAAAGACTGAGACGAAATGCCGATCACGTGATCGGCTGAATTAAACTGTGCCACAGAAGCGCGAAACCAGCCAACGCTTCACTTTCTGGATACGGAGGAAACTGACACACATATCGAGGCCGTTGGCATTCACACTAACGTTAAACTAAACAAAAGTAAAACACATAATCTTTCAATGAAAGTGCTTTACAAGTAAAACAGTTTGCCTGTTATCTGACTGGCTAAGGGCAAACAAACGCTAAAAGTTAAATCCCCCTGAACCATCTCCATAAAATTGAGCCTAAAAAAATGTCATCTCAGTCACATGCCCTGAATTCATGCCCACTTATCCTCACATTAGGATAACTAGTCCCTTGTTAGAAAATTCAGCAAATAATGTAAGTGCATAATCTCCCCACCTGGAAGGAAAACAAAAGCATTTACCTGCCAAATCTGCTATCCGGCATGTAGACAGCACTAGGTATGCAAGGACACAGCTCCTCACAGAGACCTATAAGACAGAAAGAACAGAGTCACCTACTCTATAACAGGGCAGCAAAGATGTTAGGAAAATCAGTAAGGCCCACCTTACAAATTCCTAGCTGCTTTAAAGTCACCACCATTCCGGCGGAATTCTATAGACTGTTGAAGACAGATATAGCCCCCATAGTGACTTGTCTATTTAATGAATATTTTATCAATGGGAAAACAATGTCTCGATTCTTCTCCGCGTCGACCATAACCCTTATTCCCAAAATAGACAAAATTCTATCAGATCCTGGGTCATACAGACCTATCTCCTTGTTGAATATAGACTATAAATTATTAACCACAATAAATGCAATACGATTTAAGGAAATATTCCATAAAATTATCCATCAAGATCAGGCTGGTTTTATGTGTAATAGATCACCAACGAAGAATATTCGTAAAACATATATGTTAATTGAATATTTTTGAAATAAATTGCTCAAGGAAAAACCAACGTATCATGATGATCTTGCTATGGTTGTGGTCGACGCGGAGAAGGCATTTGATTCTATAATATGGGAACACCTCTACATTTTGCTTGAAAAATTTGGCTTCTCAGGCAATCTGATTGAATTTATTAAAACTATCTATAACTACCCCATTTCCTCGATATTGGTCAATAATATCCAATCACCGTTTTTTAAATTAGAGAAGGGGACACGTCAGGGGTGCCCTTTATCACCCCTTCTATTCAATGTGGCCATTGAACCGTTAGCAACCTATCTTAGACAAGAATTAGAGGGAATAAAGATTGGATCTCAGAAGTTTGTGCTGTCCTTATATGCCGACGATTTACTTTTATATTTTCAACAAACGTACAGAAATATTCCAATTGCGTTTAAGGCATTAGAGTTATTTAGTAATATTTCTGGTTACAAAGTAAATACGCTTAAATCAGAGATCTTATGGATGCACAAAAATAAGGACAGCATGACACAACATAATTTAAGAGAGGTCACGAGTATTAGATACTTGGGAATTATGTTACATAAAGACCCTAAGTGTTGGTATCGACTTAATTTTATGCCCTTTTTCTCACGGATTAAAACTAAGCTGCAAAGATGGGCTTTACTTTCAATCTCCCTATCAGCTAAAGTTGTGATGATCAAATCTATCCTATTTCCTCAGATAATTTATATTATGAATAATTTACCGTTATTTATCAAGGCAAAAGATATTAAAATATTTAATCAATAATGTGCTAAATTTCTTTGAGCAAATCGCGGCATATGATAGCTATTAAAAAATTGTCACAATTAAAGGATTTTGGGGGGCTTGCTTTCCCGACATTAAGTTATATAATATGGCTATCTTGGCAAGGAACGGGGTGGACTGGCTTCAGTCTGCCGAGGTATTAACTAATCTAACCTTAGAAGAGAGCCTGATATACCCGTTCTCATGTAAAGCAATTTTACATTGCACTTTTGTAGAACTCCCAGACAATATTAAAAGGTTTATCAGTATGTACAATGTGGTTAAAGCGTGGCAAATGTCATGCAAATATCTCAAAATTAATTTTCACTTCTCTCATTACCTCCCGATCAGAGGGAATCCTGAGTTTATAGCTGGATGTGAGCATAAGGTATTCAAAGAGTGGGCGGATAAAGGACTTGACAAGTTAATACAAATTTTTGATCAAAGGTTCAATTTAAGAACCTTTGAAAGTATTGCTAGTGAATTTGATCTCCCCAAGAAGAGTTTTTTTGCATACCTTCAAGTACGTCACTTTGTTCATAAGAAATTCAACCTTGGGATTGGGTCAATAGGTTTTGAACAAATCGGAGACTATATTAATGTTTATAATCAAGGAAAGCACTCAATTTCATTGCTATATAAAATTTTACTGGCAAACCAAGGACAATTAAATTACGAACAATTTATAGGTTATTGGGCAAAATTCTTTCCAGGACTCAATTGCGATCACATTAAGAAGGGTATTAAATGGCTGATTGAAGCTCCCCTTCGTTCCTCCTGGCATGAATCTTTCTTAAAACTACTTAATAACGCTTATATTTCACCGAAAAGATTGGCAGTATGGTCTCCTGAAAATACTGGAATATGCTATAAATGTTCAATGCTTAAGGCAGATTTGATGCAATGTTTCTGGTTGTGCCCAAAAATAAGACAATTTTGGCAGAAGGTCAACTTCTGGCTAAACAAATTCTGCTCGGAATACTTAGTTCTGGAACCTATAAACATCTTTTTCTTAAATACAACAGTTCAGAATTATAATTTGATTAATACTATTATTCTTATAGTCCGCAATTTAATATTAAGAAACTGGAAACAGACGAGACCATTATCTTTCAAGGTATTCCTAGAAGAAGTGAGACAACAGATTATGTTTGAACAATATAATACCCCAAATTTATATAATAAATCAACTCAACGTTTCTTTAAGAAATGGGTAAAAATTATACAGACATATCCGCTTCCCATACAATATATACTTACTTAGGCCTAGATTTGGAGTTTTGTCGGTAACGACCTGAAAAACTAACGCCGGCTTTTTTCTGGCCGCACCATAAAAATAACTCTGGTATCGAGAGTCCACATAAAGGCTGCATTAGGCTCCAAAAAAGGAGCGTAGAGCATTTTTAACGCAGCTTCAACTCTCGATACCAGAGTTGCTTACGGACGCGGCCAGCCTCAAAAACGTGCTCGTGCACGATTCCCCCATAGGAAACAATGGGGCTGTTTGAGCTGAAAAAAAAACAAACACCTGCAAAAAAGCCGCGTTCAGCTCCTAACGCAGCCCCATTGTTTGCTATGCGGTAACCCTTCCTACGTCTGCACTTAACACTCTAACATGTACCCCGAGTCTAAACACCCCTAACCTTACACTTATTAACCCCTAATCTGCCGCCCCCGCTATCGCTGACCCCTGCATATTATTATTAACCCCTAATCTGCCGCTCCGTAAACCGACGCTACTTACATTATCCCTATGTACCCCTAATCTGCTGCCCCTAACACCGCCGACCCCTATATTATATTTATTAACCCCTAATCTGCCCCCCACAACGTCGCCTCCACCTGCCTACACTTATTAACCCCTAATCTGCCGACCGGACCTGAGCGCTACTATAATAAAGTTATTAACCCCTAATCCACCTCACTAACCCTATCATAAATAGTATTAACCCCTAATCTGCCCTCCCTAACATCGCCGACACCTAACTTCAATTATTAACCCCTAATCTGCCGACCGAATCTCGCCGCTATTCTAATAAATGTATTAACCCCTAAAGCTAAGTCTAACCCTAATACTAACACCCCCCTAAATTAAATATAATTTAAATCTAACGAAATTAATTAACTCTTATTAAATAAATTATTCCAATTTAAAGCTAAATACTTACCTGTAAAATAAATCCTAATATAGCTACAATATAAATTATAATTCTATTATAGCTATTTTAGGATTTATATTAATTTTACAGGTAACTTTGTATTTATTTTAACCAGGTACAAAAGCTATTAAATAGTTAAGAACTATTTAATAGCTAAAATAGTTAAAATAATTACAAATTTACCTGTAAAAGAAATCCTAACCTAAGTTACAAATAAACCCTACACTATCAATAAATTAATTAAATAAACTACCTACAATTACCTACAATTAACCTAATACTACACTATCAATAAATTAATTAAATACAATTGCTACAAATAAATACAATTAAATAAACTAGCTAAAGTACAAAAAATAAAAAAGAACTAAGTTACAAAAAATAAAAAAATATTTACAAACATAAGAAAAATATTACAACAATTTTAAACTAATTACACCTACTCTAAGCCCCCTAATAAAATAACAAAGCCCCCCAAAATAAAAAAATGCCCTACCCTATTCTAAATTACTAAAGTTCAAAGCTCTTTTACCTTACCAGCCCTGAACAGGGCCCTTTGCGGGGCATGCCCCAAGAAATTCAGCTCTTTTGCCTGTAAAAAAAAACATACAATACTCCCCCCAACATTACAACCCACCACCCACATACCCCTAATCTAACCCAAACCCCCCTTAAATAAACCTAACACTAAGCCCCTGAAGATCATCCTACCTTGTCTTCACCATACCAGGTTCACCGATCGGTCCAGAAGAGCTCCTCCGATGTCCTGATCCAAGCCCAAGCGGGGGGCTGAAGAGGTCCATGATCCGGCTGAAGTCTTCATCCAAGCGGGCCAGAAGAGCTGATCGGAACAGCCAATAGAATGCGAGCTCAATCTGATTGGCTGATTGGATCAGCCAATCGGATTGAACTTGATTCTGATTGGCTGATTCCATCAGCCAATCAGAATATTCCTACCTTAATTCCGATTGGCTGATAGAATCCTATCAGCCAATCAGAATTCGAGGGACGCCATCTTGGATGACGTCATTTAAAGGAACCGTCGTTCGTCGTTCAGTCGTCGGCCAGGATGGATGTTCCGCGGTGGAGGTCTTCAGGATGCTGCTGCTTCGCTCTGGATGGATGCCGCTTGGATGAAGACTTCAATCGGATGGAAGACCTCTTCTGGCCCGCTTGGATGAAGACTTCAGCCGGATCATGGACCTCTTCAGCCCCCCGCTTGGGCTTGGATCAGGACATCGGAGGAGCTCTTCTGGACCGATCGGTGAACCTGGTATGGTGAAGACAAGGTAGGATGATCTTCAGGGGCTTAGTGTTAGGTTTATTTAAGGGCGGTTTGGGTTAGATTAGGGGTATGTGGGTGGTGGTTTGTAATGTTGGGGGGGGTATTGTATGTTTTTTTTTACAGGCAAAAGAGCTGAATTTCTTGGGGCATGCCCCGCAAAGGGCCCTGTTCAGGGCTGGTAAGGTAAAAGAGCTTTGAACTTTAGTAATTTAGAATAGGGTAGGGCATTTTTTTATTTTGGGGGGCTTTGTTATTTTATTAGGGGGCTTAGAGTAGGTGTAATTAGTTTAAAATTGTTGTAATATTTTTCTTATGCTTGTAAATATTTTTTTATTTTTTGTAACTTAGTTCTTTTTTATTTTTTGTACTTTAGCTAGTTTATTTAATTGTATTTATTTGTAGCAATTGTATTTAATTAATTTATTGATAGTGTAGTGTTAGGTTAATTGTAGGTAATTGTAGGTAGTTTATTTAATTAATTTATTGATAGTCTAGTGTTAGGTTTATTTGTAACTTAGGTTAGGATTTCTTTTACAGGTAGATTTGTAATTATTTTAACTATTTTAGCTATTAAATAGTTCTTAACTATTTAATAGCTATTGTACCTGGTTAAAATAAATACTAAGTTACCTGTAAAATAAATATAAATCCTAAAATAGCTATAATATAATTATAATTTATATTGTAGCTATATTAGGATTTATTTTACAGGTAAGTATTTAGCTTTAAATTGGAATAATTTATTTAATAAGAGTTAATTAATTTTGTTAGATTTAAATTATATTTAACTTAGGGGGGTGTTAGTATTAGGGTTAGACTTAGCTTTAGGGGTTAATACATTTATTAGAATAGCGGCGAGATTCGGTCGGCAGATTAGGGGTTACTAATTGAAGTTAGGTGTCGGCGATGTTAGGGAGGGCAGATTAGGGGTTAATACTATTTATGATAGGGTTAGTGAGGCGGATTAGGGGTTAATAACTTTATTATAGTAGCGCTCAGGTCCGGTCGGCAGATTAGGGGTTAATAAGTGTAGGCAGGTGGAGGCGACGTTGTGGGGGGCAGATTAGGGGTTAATAAATATAATATAGGGGTCGGCGGTGTTAGGGGCAGCAGATTAGGGGTACATAAGGATAACGTAGGTGGCGGCGCTTTGCGGTCAGCAGATTAGGGGTTAATAAGTGTAGGCAGGTGGAGGCGACGTTGAGGGGGGCAGATTAGGGGTTAATAAATATAATACAGGGGTCGGCGGTGTTAGGGGCAGCAGATTAGGGGTACATAAGGATAACTTAGGTGGCGGTCGGCAGATTAGGGGTTAAAATTTTTTTTTCGAGTGTCGGCGATGTGGGGGGACCTCGGTTTAGGGGTACATAGGTAGTTTATGGGTGTTAGTGTACTTTAGAGCACAGTAGTTAAGAGCTTTATAAACCGGCGTTAGCCCAGAAAGCTCTTAACTACTGACTTTTTTCCTGCGGCTGGAGTTTTGTCGTTAGATGTCTAACGCTCACTTCAGAAACGACTCTAAATACCGGAGTTAGAAAAATCCCATTGAAAAGATAGGATACGCAATTTACGTAAGGGGATCTGCGGTATGGAAAAGTCGCGGCTGGAAAGTGAGCGTTAGACCCTATTTTGAGTGACTCCAAATACCGGCGGTAGCCTAAAACCAGCGTTAGGAGCCTCTAACGCTGGTTTTCACGGCTAACGCCAAACTCTAAATCTAGGCCTAAGGCATTTCATAAAACAGATTATTTTGAAGGTTTGATACTAAGAGAAATATTTCCAGTAGCCTGGTTTTGAAAAGTGCGGACAAAAGAGAAAAGAAAGAGAAAGGAGAAGGAGAAGGGGGAAAGGGGAGGAAAGGGAAAAAGAAAAAAAGTTGCGGACTATAAGTTAGCCTGCTTTTAGAGCAGGGGAGGAGGAGGTAGTCAAATTTAGTTAATTTTTTTTTTTCTCTTCTCTCTCTCCCTTTTTTTTTATCTTTTTGTCTTCTTTCCTTATTTCTTTTTCATTTGTATTCAGGTCAATAAGAACGATATGCAGTATTTTTTACTTATTTCACAACGCAGTATTTTGGGCTTTTTGTTTCTTTTATGCCCACAATTCTTAACCAGCAGGTGGTGTCCAGAAGGCAATGGGCACGGATTTAGAGTAATTGTGTAGGCACAAATGTTATATATCTATCTCTGTTTTTGTATATATGATCTGAAAAATTATACCCTGCATGGTGCACAATGTGAGCAAATGAGCTCTGTTATAGTTCTTTTGAGATTGATGGAAAATTAAATAAACATGTTAAAAAAAAAAAGTCACCACTGCCCTTACTGAAGAGACTAATGAGGAGTATAGCTAGACCCAAAAAAAAATTTGCTTGTAGTACAAGAATCCAATTTTCTTCAGACACCAGAAACTTCACCTCCTCCATTGACAGAGGCAAAGAGAATGACTGGGGGTTGTGGGTAAGGGAGGGATACTTAACAGTTTAACTGTGTTGCTTTGTGCCTCCTCCTGCTGGCCAGGAGTGATATTCCCAACAGTAATTGATGATTCCGTGGACTCAACGTGTCTTAAGAAAGGAACCCACATTTTTAATTTCATAATTCAGATATAGCATACAATTTTAACAACTTTCCTATTTACTTATATTATCAAATTGAATTAATTCTTTTGGTATCCTTTATTGAAGAAGCAGCAATGCACTACTGGGAGCTAGCTGAACACATTGGGTGAACCAATTACAAGAGGCTTGTTTCTGCAACCACCAATCAGCAGCTAGCTTGTAGTAGTGCATTGCTGTTTCTGAGCCTACCTATGTATGTTTTTCAACAAAGGACACCAAGAGGACAAAGCAAAGTAGAAATTGTATGTTCTATCTTAATCATGAAATAAAAAACATAATTTATGTAAGAATTTACCTGATAAATTCATTTCTTTCATATTGGCAAGAGTCCATGAGCTAGTGACGTATGGGATATACAATCCTACCAGGAGGGGCAAAGTTTCCCAAACCTCAAAATGCCTATAAATACACCCCTCACCACACCCACAATTCAGTTTAATGAATATCCAAGTAGTGGGGTGATAAAGAAAGGAGTAAAAAGCATCAACAAAGGAATTTGGAAATAATTGTGCTTTATACAAAAAAATCATAACCACCATAAAAAGGGTGGGTCTCATGGACTCTTGCCAATATGAAAGAAATTAATTGATCAGGTAAATTCTTACATAAATTATGTTTTCTTTCATGTAATTGGCAAGAGTCCATGAGCTAGTGACATATGGGATATCAATACCCAAGATGTGGAACACCAGGCAAGAGTCACTAGAGAGGGAGGGATAAAAATAAACAACAGCCATTTCTTGCTGAAAAAATAATCCACAACCCAAAATATAAGTTATTCTCATAATGAAAAGAAAAACTTGAAAGATCAGCAGAATAATCAAACTGAAACAGCTGCCTGAAGAACTTTGTCTACCAAAAACTGATTCTGAAGAAGCAAATACATCAAATCGGTAGAATTTAGTAAAAGTATGCAAAGAGGACCAAGTTGCTGCTTTGCAAATATGATCAACTGAAGCTTCATTCTTAAAAGTCTACGAAGTGGAGACTGATCTAATAGAATGAGCTGTAATTTAAGGATTATGACACAAGGAGGGACAACAATTTCTCTACTAATGTTGTTAGAATTCACAACTTTGGGCAAAAATTTAAATGAAGTCCGCAAAACCGCCTTATCCTGAAGAAAAATCAGAAAAGGAGATTCACAAGAAAGAGCAGATAGCTCAGAAACTCTTCTAGCTGAAGAGATGGCCAAAAGGAACAACACCTTCCAAGAAAGTAGTTTAATGTCCAAAGAAACCCTTATCCAAACCATCCTGAAGAAACTGTAAAATTCTAGGAATTCTAAAAGAATGCCAAGAGAATTTATGAGCAGAACACTAGGAAATGTAGGTCTTCCAAATAAATAATAATAATAAGAGACAGATTTACGAGCTTGCAACATAGTATTAATCACTGAGTCAGAGAAACCTCTATGACTTAGTACTAAGCACTCAATTTCCATACCTTCAAATTTAATGATTTGAGATCCTGATGGAAAAACGGACCTTGAGACAGAAGGTCCGGCCTTAACAGAAGTGGTCAAGGTTGGCAACTGGACATCCGAACAAGATCCGTATACCAAAACCTGTGTGGCCATGCTGGAGCCACCAGCAACACAAATGCTTGTTCCATGATGATTTTGGATATCACTCTTGGAAGAAGAACTAGAGGCGGAAAAATGTAAGCAGGATGATAACACCAAGAAAGTGTCAGCGCATCCACTGCTTCCGCCTGAACATCCCTGGACCTGGACAGGTATCTGGGAAGTTTCTTGTTTAGATGAGAGGCCATGAGATCTATCTCTCGAAGACCCCACATATGAACAATCTGAGAAAACACATCTGGATGGAGAGACCACTCCTCTGGATGTAAAGTCTGACGGCTGAGATAATCCGCCTCCCAATTGTCTACACCTAAGATATAAACCGCAGAGATTACACAGGAGCTGGATTCCACCCAAGCAAATATCCGAGATACTTCTTTCATTGCTTGGGGACTGTAAGTCCCACCCTGATGATTGACATATGCCACAGTTGTGATATTGTCTGTCTGAAAGCAAATGAACGGTTTTCTCTTCAACAGAGGCCAAAACTGAAGAGCTCTAAAATATTGATTGGTAATCTCGCCTCTTGAGATTTCCAAACCCCTTGTGCTGTCAGATATCTCCAAAAAGCTCCCCAACCTGAAAGATTTGCGTCTATAGTGATCACAGTCCAGGTTAGCCAAACAAAGCAAACCCCTTGAACTAAACGCTGGTGATTTACCACTACGTCAGAGAGTGTTGAACATTGGGATTTAAAAATATTAACTGTGATATCTTTGTATAATCCCTGCACCACTGATTCAGCATACAAAGCTGGAGAGGTCTCATGTGAAAATGAGCAAAAGGAATCGCGTCCGATGCTGCAGTCATGAGGCCTAAAACCTCCATGCACATAGCCGTTGAAGGGAATAACTGAGACTGAAGGTGCCGACAGGCTGCAACCAATTTCAAACATCTCTTGTCTGTTAGAGACGGAGTCATGGACACTGAATCTATCTGGAAACCTAAAAAGGTGACCCTTGTCTGAGGAATCAAGAAACTTTTTGGTAAATTGATCCTCCAACCATGTTTTTGAAGAAACAACACTAGTTGATTTGTGTGAGATTCTGCAGAACGTAAAGACTGAGCTAGTACCAAGATATCGTCCAAATAAGGAAACACTGCAATACCCTGCTCTCTGATTACAGAGAGTAGGGCACATAGAACCTTGGAAAAGATTCTTGGAGCTGTTGCTAGGCCAAATGGAAGAGCAACAAACTGGTAATGCTTGTCTAGAAAAGAGAATCTCAGGAACTGATAATGTTCTGGATGAATCAGAATATGAAGGTATGCATCCTGCAAGTCTATTGTAGACATATAATGTCCTTGCTGAACAAAAGGCAGAATAGTCCTTATAGTCACCATCTTGAAAGTTGGTACTCTTACATAACGATTCAAAATTTTCAGATCCAGAACTGGTCTGAATGAATTTTCCTTCTTTGGGACAATGAATAGATTTGAATAAATCTCCAGACCTTGTTCCTGAAAAGGAATCGGCATGATTACCCCTAAAGACTCCAGGTCTGAAACACACTTCAGGAAAGCCTGAGCTTTTACTGGATTTGCTGGAATACGTGAGAGAAAAAATCTTCTCACAGGAGGTCTTACTCTGAATCCTATTCAATACCCTTGAGAGACAATGCTCTGAATCCATTGATCTTGAACAGAATTTATCCAAAAATCCTTGAAAAACCTTAATCTGCCCCCTACCAGCTGAGCTGGAATGAGGGCCGCACCTTCATGCGGGCTTAGGGGCTGATTTTGGTTTTTTGAAAGGCTTGGATTTATTCCAATTTGAGGAAGGCTTCCAATTGGAAACATATTCCTTGGGGGAAGGATTCGATTTTTGTTCCTTATTTTGACGAAAGGAACGAAAACGGTTAGAAGCATTAGATTTACCCTTAGGTTTTTTATCCTGAGGTAGAAAAAAACCCTTTCCTCCAGTTACATTTGAAATAATAGAATCCAACTGAAAACCAAATAAATTATTACCTTGGAAAGAAAGAGATAATAATCTAGACATAGATGTCATATCAGCATTCCAAGATTTAAGCCACAAAGCTCTTCTAGCTAAAATAGCTAAAGACATGGATCTAACATCAATTTTGATAATATAAAAATTGGCATCACAAATAAAATGATTAGCATGTTGCAGTAAACGAACAATGCTAGATATGTCAGAATCCAATTCTTGTTGCGCTAAATTCTCCAACCAAAACGTTGATGCAGCCGCAACATCAGCCAAAGAAATTGCAGGCCTGAGAAGATGACCTGAATATAAATAGGCTTTCCTTAGATAGGATTCAAGTTTCCTATCTAAAGGATCTTTAAAAGAAGTACTATATTCCATAGAAATAGTGGTATGTTTAGCAAGAGTAGAAATAGCCCAATCAACTTTGGGATTCTTTTCTCAAAACTATATAGAAATTACTGGTAAAGGATACAATTTTTTAAACCTTGAAGAAGGAATAAAAGGAGTACCTGGCTTATTCCATTCCCTAGAAATCATATCAGAAATAGCATCTGGAATAGCAAAAACCTCTGTAGTAACCACAGGAGGTCTAAAAACAGCATTTAAACGCTTACTAGTCTTAATGTCAAGAGGACTAGCTTACTCAATATCCAAAGTAATTAACACTTCTTTTAACAAAGAACAAATATACTCTATTTTAAATAAATAAGTAGATTTGTCAGTGTCAATATCTGAGGAGGGATCTTCTGAATCAGATAGATCCTCATCAGAGGAGGATAAATCATGATGTTGTCAGTCATTTGAAATTTCATAAACTTTATCAGAAGTTTTAAAAGACCTTTTACGTTTATTAGAAGGCGGAAATGCAGACAAAGCCTTCTGAATAGAATCAGTAACAAATTCTTTAAAATTCATAGGTATATCATGTACATTAGAAGTTGAAGGAACTGCAACTGGCAATGCACTATTACTGATGGATACATTCTCTGCATGTAAAAGTTTATCATGACAAACATTACAAATGACATTCGGAGATATAATTTCCACAATCTTACAACAAATGCACTTAGCTTTGGTAGAACCGATGTCAGGCAGCAAAGTTCCAACAGATACTTCTGAGGCAGGATTAGATTGAAACATCTTGCAAAATGTAAAAGAAAAAACAACATATAAAGCAAAATTATCAATTTCCTTATATGACAGTTTCAGGAATGGGAAAAAATGCAAACAGCATAGCCCTCTAACATAGAGAAGGCAAGAGGCAAACAGCAATGGGGTATAAAAATAATGAAAAATTTGGCACCAAGAATGACGCACAACGTAAGAGAAAATTTTTTTGGTGCCAACAATATCCGGAAATGACACACTTGCGTCACTAACGACGCAACCGTGTGTAAGGCTTCTGCGTCAACTACGACGCCGGAAGTGACGAACTTGCGTCAACGGACGTACTTTTTGCGCCCAAGAATGACGCAATACAGTCTAGCATTTGGCGCACCTGCGGGCCTAATGCTGCCCGCAATTTGTAAGTAAAAAGTGATCAATTTAAAAAAAGACTAAACCCCAGGTAAGAAAAAATATATATATATTTCTTAATATGTTTTATTTCCCAAATATGAAACTGACAGTCTGCACAAGGAAATACATGAACCTGACTCATGGCAAATATAACTGAAAAAGAAGATTGTGGGTGGCGCCAGTAAAGGCTAACTGTGGAAGTAATAGATTTTGGGTATGAAATATATCTAAAAGTACGAGTCACAATATCCAAAATTCCAAATAGAAATTTAATGTGAAAGAATATAAAACACAACTAAACCTATTGTGAAAAGGTAATATTTTAATGTTACCAAGCTCACTCAGCTCTAAAAACGATAAATAATAATCTTAAAAAGCAGGTATATTAAATAAATGTCAATATTTTATTTTTAATTCATAGACTAGTAAAACATTAGGACATTTCAAGTTAGGACATTTCAAATTAGAATTGCACCGGTGCCCCTAAAACTTTAAATAGTAGATACTAAAAAATCAAATTTAACATAAATTCCTAAAAAACAATTCGATATACCTTACATACAATATTAAAATCTTAAAATCACATACATCAAATACACATACATCAAAAATTAAGGTGAGAGGTGATCCGTGTGATAAAAGTTATTAGAAGTATAATAAAGATACCAGCTCTCAAAGTCCCTTTTAGTAACCTTGCAGCGATAGTATTAGTGAGATTCTGGTTTGCTCCTATTCCGGATAAACGTAATGAAGTTGCAACTTAAGATACTTTTCCAATTTGTTACATCAAATCAGCCCAGACTAATCTTTTCAGTATTAATGCGTGTAAGATTAATCTAATACACTGGATAAGGGTCTCAGCGATATTGGCAAGCTTTTATATTTGCAGTTCTTACTCACCAAGTACCCCCTCGGTGTAGCACAGTCTGGTTCCACTGTTAAATAACCGCCGGGCTATCTCAACAACAGTTGGACTTTCCTCCTTAGTTTGCAGTAAATGACGGTCAGCAGCTTCTTCGTTTCAACACTTGAAAATCCTCAAATGGTATAATGGTCCGTTTGTAGAAGTGCGCACACTTATTTTGAAATAACCGCTCCTACCGTTCAACCAATCAGCCTTCCTTTTTGCTTTGCACTGATCCTGGCTTCTTGGTATACGGTTCTGGGAGCACAATAGTGGTACATACGGGCTCTCAATCAGCCTCTCCTTGCTTTGCACAAAGCTCACAGGTGCTGGGAAATCAGTTCATCCACGCGTATCGGCTCTCGTGGGGCCTTTGTCAAGATAACTGTTCCCATGGTTTCTCTCCTAATAAAGGCTGTAAAATTAACCCCTTAGTGTTCAAATCACTTAGATCATCAAAATGATTTCTTTCTTAGCGGTTTTTATTTTCAAAAAAAAAAAAAAAAATTGGTATCTTTAATCCTTTGTTGAAGAGTTTTTTATTATTTTGTATTCCAGACTTGCAAGGTTACTATCAGTGATAAATGTATAATTCTACATATATTGGAAATTAGTGCAAAACGTTCATCTCTTCACCCTAAATGCGAATTGCAACTCTCACCACCTATAGTCATTCTTGATAAGTCCATTTTAAATAAGGGGAAAATAGGTAAATCAACTGGAATATCTATTGTAAATATCAAAATGGATATAGATAAATTAATTACTATGAGATTAAGTCTAAAAGTAACATAATACTAGCTGAGCGCCTTCAAACATTTTATATAAAAAAATTTATACTAAATAACAATAGTCCACTCATATATAACAAATTAATGAGTTAAAATTCATATGTCATACAAAATATATAATATAATAAATATAATAAACAGCCTTGGTTCCTATATATACAAAAAATAGTATCAGTCTAAATTAAAATATATTTCATTATATATTAAAAATTGTTATTATAAATCCAAAACGGAGAAGTATATATTAATTAGAATACTTAATAAGATAAAATTGAGACAGACCAAACAATATCAAAATCTATAAAATCTAAAAAAGACCAGGCTAGACAAGGTGCTAGGATTCAGGGATTAGTTACCATAGGCCATAATCAAATAAGTCTATTCAGATCAAGCTCACTATTCAAACCTGATGGATGTAACGTACCAAAATTATAGATCAATTCTGCTTCTTGTCTAAGGAGCTTCCTCTCCATATCTCCCCTTCTCCCATCTCCATGCACTTTTTTTATCCCCCAGTATTTCATACAATTTAAATTTCCCTGATGTTTTTCATAAAAATGTTTATACAGTGTCGTGTCTTTCCTATGATTTTCAATACTTAGGATATGCTCCCTAATCCTGTCTCTGAGTTTTCTACTCGTTTGACCGAGGTACAGAAGATTACAGTCACATTTAATGGCATAGATCACATTCTCATCTGAACATCTAATAATCCCATTAATTTTATATAATTTCCCTGTTTTACTAGATTCTAGACCTTTCAATTTGCTACTGTATCTGCACGACTTGCATGAATGGCAAGGGTAAAATCCCTCTATTATATTCCCTTCAAGGTCCTTCATCCCTTTATTTACCATAGTCATTTTATTTCTCTTAAACTCACTAGGAGCCAATAAATTCTTAAAATTTTGTGCTTTTTTATAGGTGAATCTAGGGTTTCTACTTATATTTGGGCCAATTAAAGGGTCTTTTAGCAGTAAGTGCCAGTGTTTGTTAACCACTTTCTTAAAAAGTTTATGTTGAGACGAAAAGGTAGTGATTATTGGTATATTTAATTCCTCATTACTTGTGTCATTAAAACTTTTCCTTTTCTGTTTATGTTTCTTTTTTAGTAGATCTTTTCTATCAACATTTTTGATATCACTTGCCAGTTTTTCTATATTTTTGCTGTCATACCCTTTTTGTTTGAATCTATCAATAATAGTTCGTGATTGGCTATCATATTCCTCAGATTTTGTACAATTCTTTCTTACTCTTAATAGCTGCCCTTTGGGTATGTTCTTTTTCCAAGTATCAAGATGGTTACTCTCTGCATCTATATAATTGTTGGTATCCACTTTTTTAAAAAAGGTCCTAGTCACAAGTTCTCCAGCCATTATTTCAATTTCAATATCTAGAAAGCTTATTTTATTTGAACTATATTCGTAAGTGAAAGTTAGGCCGTAGTTATTTTGGTTCATATCCTCTATAAATTGGTCCAGTAGCTCAAGGTCCCCTTTCCACATGATAAACATGTCATCTATATAGCGCCTATAGAGCACAAGGTTCGCACCCCATGGGGATCTTCCAA
Organism: Bombina bombina; assembly: GCF_027579735.1. Lineage (NCBI taxonomy): Eukaryota > Metazoa > Chordata > Amphibia > Anura > Bombinatoridae > Bombina > Bombina bombina. Next base: position 1,366,895,862 of record NC_069499.1, read on the forward strand.
TAAATTCTTCCTCGAAGATCCCCATGAACAAATTCGCATAACTGGGTGCGAACCTTGTGCCCATAGCCGTCCCCTTTATTTGTAAATAGTATCTTTCGTCGAATTTAAAATAATTTTTATTTAAAATAAACTTTATACACTCCAAAATGAATTTACCTTGTTCTTTTAACATATTTTCATCTTTTTGTAAATAAGATTCTATTGCTCTTAGGCCTAAAAGGTGATCAATATAGGTATATAACGCACTAACGTCACAAGTGACTAAAATCATATTCTGTTCCCATTTCACTGTCCCAATTTCATTTAAAAAGTGTGTTTAATCGAGTAAAAATGAGGGTAATTGTTTCACATATCCCTGCAGAAAGAAATCTATATATTGCGACAAATTCGAGGTTATACTTTCAATCCCTGATATTATGGGACGCCCTGGAGGTCTCTCTAGGTTCTTGTGGACCTTTGGGAGAAAGTAAAAAATTGGTGTCCTAAAATTTTTTACCAGCAGAAAATCATATTCAGTATCATTGATCAATTTTATCGATTTTGCATCATTAAGAAGTGTTTCCAGATGTTTAAAATAGATGTCACCCGGATCACCATTTAGTTTCTTATATGTGGTGGTGTCATTTAATAACCTCTGGGCTTCTTCTAAATAATATGTGCTATTCATGATCACTATCCCCCCACCTTTGTCTGCTTGTTTTATCACCAGATCTTTCCTATTCTGTAATTCTTTTAGTAAACTTTTTTCTTTGAGGGACAAATTCCATTTAATACTCTTAGTGTCAGTTATATCTAATTCATCTAAGTCTTTTTTTACTGATTTCTCAAAGGACTCGATATAATTACCTTTTTCATGGCTTGGGAAAAAATTTGATTGTTTTCTAAAATCTGTCTGTATGTAGCATTTTGATGCTGGATCTTTTTTCTCTTCTAGATAATTTTTTAAAACTGGGTTTTTAATAAAATATTTTTTCAAGGTCAATTTTCTGATAAATTGGTTTATATTAATAAGATGTTCAAATTTGTTCATCTTAGATGAGGGGGCGAATGACAAGCCCTTGCTCAATATTGATTCTTGTTCTTTAGTTAGTGAAACTTTACTAATATTAAAGATTCCTTTTGTTACTGTCTCAGTTCCTATTTCTGGCATCTCCTCTCTAGGTTCTAATCTTCCCTTTCCTCTCCCTCTGTTCCCTCTCTTCTCCTT